>NC_049913.1:37425278-38025278 GCF_001411555.2 Juglans regia
CATTGGACTCATAAAAAACATCTAGCTTAAGTTTTGAGTTACAGTAATTCTAAAAGTCTTCTCCAAATTTGGAGATGCACTGTTCATCCATCAACCCATATTTTATTACCAAATAATAAACAATAAACATTAATAGGAATTATGTATAGATCTGTTGTATTGTGAATTTGTGAGGACTTATGGTTTCCTTTTGCACTGTAAAATACAATAAATATTAGGGAATAAAAAATATTATTATTAAAATATATATTATTATATTATTATTTTAACTTTAAGATGACTAATCCAATACGGACTAGTTTCTTTAATGACTTTGGTTTTTGTCAGAACCTTAATTTTTAGCCAAATTTTAAACTTGATTTTGGTTAGACCGATGCCAATACTCTAATTAAATAATGTAGAATCTCGTATACCACCAACTGATCTTATCTTACTTATCATTGAATATGTATAAAAGTTATTACAGTTTAGAAGATTACGTACAAAGTGTTGTGCGTGTAAACAGATCATAAAATTAGTGTGCCATCCTGGCCTTCTATTTGCTGACATTAATTAATCTTAAATATTTTCTTTGGAGCTGTACGTAGGACTCTGACTCGTCCAGTGGAACTCATAAAATGTTTGAAAGCTATTAGGGACCATGCCTTTTCTGTTTCTGACTATCCTGTTGTGATTACTTTTGAAGACCACCTAACCCCATATTATCAATCTAAAGTTGCCCAGGTTAGTAAATCGAGCAACTTTTCATTGATGTCAAAGTACCATTCATTTTTATATGCCAAATTAATTCATGACTGCACTGGGAATTTTCTAGTAGATGGTCACTAAAACATTTGGAGAATTGCTATATCGTTCTGAATCGGAATTAAAGGAATTCCCTTCACCAGAATCATTGAAGAAAAAAATCTTGATTTCAACCAAACCACCAAAAGAATTCCATGATCAAGCTTCTTCTTCATCCAAGGATGAGACATGTAACTTAAACGTCGAACAGGTACGTACAGCTTGGATACATTCTCTGATCATTATAAATTAAGGTGAAAATGAAAGAGTACGTACGTAAATTGCATGCATGTGCTACGTACTATATATGTGTGTGTGTGCTCGCGCTCTGAGTGCACGAAGACCAGTACTTAATTATATTGAAAACTTGGCTGCATGCAGATGCTGGTTGCTTGGCATGATTGGGATGATCAAACTGGTGAAGAAAATGCCGTTCCTCAATATAAGAATTTAATTGCCATTCGTGCAGCAAAGCCGAAAGGTGTAAAAGATATCTGGGCTATTGATCCTGATAAAGTTAGACGTCTTAGCCTGAGTGAACAAGAGCTTGAAAATGCCGTAAACACACGTGGAACTGATATCGTCAGGTAATACTACTACGCACCTTCTCTCGCCATTCTCATTGTGCAGTCTCATATGCAGTACTTTGAGTTATGCAGCTAGGTACAATGATGTCCGCTTGTTTATCATTTTTGTATGCAGTCTTGTCCACGTCATAGATCAACTTCTTCATTATTGGTCATTTCAAATCATGTGTAGTTGTGTGCAAATCGAGAATTTTTAAGTGATAAATAACGAACCACATAAGTGTGCGTACTAAAGAATAGCGGATTTGAATAGCGGGTTTGAATAGCGAGACGATATGAAATAAAATAAGATAATATGAAATAAAATAATTTTAAATAAATTAAATAAAATATTATTTTTTAATATTATTATTATTTTAAGATTTGAAAAAATTAAATTATTTATTATATTTTATATAAAAATTTAAAAAAATTATAATAATAATATGAGATTACGAGGTAATGAGATAATTTCTGTATACAAACGACCACAATTCAAAAAACTCACACAAACGACATTAAATGATATAAGGCTAGCTATAAGACTAACTTCATGCAGTATTAATCATCTCTTATTTCTATCCCACTTTAGAAGCATTGTCAAAAGTACTTGAGATCTTTTTTCCTATATATGTACTAGGATTTAACGATCGGCGTCATCTACTGTTAGAATGTTAATACTCAATTATAGGTTAAAATAGATAAAATTCATGCAAGAAATTAAGAAACTATAGAAAAGAAGTACATGGAATTTTAGTTGATTCTGGAAATCATATATATATATATATATATATATAAATTGCTCCGAACCTAGATGGGAGAAGCACGAAGCTGTTATGGTTAAAATTTGTACAGTGAAGAACCTTTTAATTGGTTCAATTGAATGAATAGAAGACATGACATTATAAAGTACTAGACAATACATACATACATACATATATATATATATATAATATATTTATATGAATATCCATTACCCTAGCTAGCTAACAGAAGTACGTACTCTAGTAACATTAATAATGATCGGATGATCTAATTATTTTTTGCTGATCTCTAGGTTTACCCAAAAGAACTTGCTGAGGGTGTACCCAAAAGGTTTGCGCTTGGACTCATCAAATTACAATCCTATGCTCGGATGGATGCATGGAGCTCAAATGGTTGCACTTAATATGCAGGCAAGACTTGATCTTCTTCCATCTTAATTAAGACAAAAAATATAAATGTCTTTTTTGTAAATTAACTTTATAGCTCAAGTAAAGTAGTACTGTTTAAACTGGTCGTCCAAATCCCCTCAACCAACTAGCTTAAACTTTTGAGTTATATATTATTTAAAATTAAATATTAGATTGAAAGATCAACTGCAGTGAGATGATAAATATGTAAATAGTATATAGTAAGATAATTTGTGAATAATAATGAAATGATTTGAGTTAAGATTTTATGGGACTTTAGGAAAGATGAGAGAAAAAGTTAAGTAAAGAAATTATAAATTTAAAAGATGGTTAAAATATATTTTTTTAATATTATTTTTGTTTCGAAATTTAAAAAAAAAAATGAATTATTTTTAGTGTTTTGTTTAGAAGTTTAGAAAAGTTGTAATTATTAGATGAAAAAATTGAAAAATTGAAATGAAAAAATGTTTGCGTTTGAATGGTGCTTGAATATTGATATGAGATGAAATGATATGAGATGAGATGGTTTGAAAGGTTTGTGAAACCAAACCGACTGCAAAAAATCTTTGTAAGTTCAAATTTAGACTATAATCTCTGCGTTTCTAAAATATATATAGATGGACTCACCCGTAACAATTTAATCTTAAAACCATATTAAAAGTGGTATGATCACATAGTAAGTTTTGCAATGACAACTTTTTTTTCCCTACAAATATAATTTGCTCATATTGTAAGTTTCAATTAACATGATCCACTGCTACTCCCAGACCCTAGAATAACTCCATGCTGGAATGATTGTCTCTGTTCTGCTTATCTTTTTCCTGCTTTTCCTCGACTATATATAGGGATATGGGAAGTACCTTTGGATTATGCAAGGAATGTTCAGAGCCAATGGCGGTTGCGGTTACGTGAAAAAGCCTAACTTCTTGTTGGAAGTAACTCCAAGTAATGAGGTTTTTGATCCAAGTGATATGCCACGAACTCAGAAAACTTTGAAGGTGTGTGGTTGTAGGCAGTATTTAAAACGGTATTCGTTTTCCTTCCTTCATTCATTGTGTAATGAGAAGTTCTATTTGCAGTCTTGAGTGTAGTTTCATTGATAAATAAGAGTAAAAAAAAATTATTTTAAAAATAATATTATTATAATTTTAATTTTTTTTAAATATAATTATATGAACTTGCATGAACAATCTCTAAATAGGACCGTATATAAACTAACTCTAGTGTAATATATATAACTTTGCTAATCTGCATTATTCATGTTATCTTTATGGTACGAATAGGTAAAAGTCTACTTGGGAGAAGGGTGGCATTCAGATTTCCGCCACACGCACTTTGATCGATTTTCACCACCGGACTTTTTTGTCAGAGTAAGATCGATGCTTAATTGAAACCTCTCTCTCTCTCTCTCTCTCTCTCTCTCTCTCTCTAAAGTTGTTTGTGCCGAAATAAGAATTAAGTTTCCTGCGCAAGTTACTGCTTGGTCAATATGACAAGCTGACTATCTTGATGCATGCATGCATGCTTGGAAGATGAAAATGAAACAAATGAACTAATATACGTGGTGATGAGGAAGTAAACTGTTCACTGCAGGTTGGAATTGCTGGGGTTCCAGCTGACGAAGTTATAAAGCAAACGAAAGCAATTGAGGATGAATGGCTACCGATGTGGAATGAGGAGTTTGAATTCCCACTGAAGGCCCCCGAATTAGCTGTTCTCAGGATTGAGGTCCTTGAGTACGACACATCAGGAAAAAATGACTTCGGAGGCCAAGCATGTCTACCTGTATCAGAGTTGAGAACCGGTATTCGAGTAATTCCATTGCATAATAAAAAGGGAGACAAATACAATTCTGTAAAGCTTCTTATGCGATTTGAATTTTTATGATCTGTAAATTATTAAAACATCCATATGGGATATGGTATGTGTTGAGCTTATTAATTATTTGTTTTTGTGATTTGTATCTCTCTCTCTCTCTCTCTCTCACTATATATATATGGCGTTTTGCTGTAGTAATTTTTAACTATAACTGTAAGGGAATTTTTCCTCTTTTAAAACCCGTGAGGTAGGCCCGCAAAAGGCCATAAAGGGCTCAACCCGGTCCAATGACTCTTCTCTAAATTGGGGATTAAAACGTCCCGATTGGAAGTACCCAGCCCATAAGTTAAAGTCCATCCGCAAAGCATCCATCACGTGGGAAAGACAAGTGACAAGGATGGATGGGAACTAGCCGCCCTAACACTCTCCCCCCCTAGGGGTGCTACCCGTCCCATACGGGGCGGGGTAGCCCCCGCCCCCGCATGGGCGGGGGGTCAATATATTCATCCGCCCCCCGCCCCCGGAGTGCTGGGGCGGGGGACTCCGTCCCGGTTGACGGGGTGTGGGTGGAGGGGGTCCTCCGTCCGCATCCCCCGCACCACTACTGGGCCTAAGGCCCAGAAGCGGTTTCTGGGCCTTTTTTGGCCTAGAAGCGGTTTCTGGGCCTTTGAGAGAGAGCATAAAAAATAATGTGGTGTATATTGAGCACACCAGTAATGAAAATAATATATACATACATAATTTTATATAATTAAGACTAATGAAATACTACTATAGAGTATAGACTACAAGTTTACTACCTAATAAACTAATAAATAATAATAATAACTAAGCTATTACAAAAATAAAATGGAAAGTCTAACTGTCTAAACAATTACAAAATTACAAATAAAAGTGTCCAAGAGACATTGTATCAACATTATAAAATTACAAATAAAATATATAATACATACATCTGATAGACTAATTCAAAAATCTACGAAATTAATAATCAAAAAAAAGATGCAAGCGGTTTGGGTCTTTGACTGTGACATTTGGGGCGGCCGGATGGGTAGTCTTGAGGCTTGAGCCTTAAGCACATGTTCATATAGCAGTGGAGGTAGACATCGTCTGAGTCGTCTCATGTGTTACTACAACAATCAATACTAAAATTAATACTGATGAAATTGAAATGAATATAAATAAATACTGATGAAATTGAAATGAATATAAATAAATCAAAATAATAAAATAAAAACAATAATTACCAGATGGTCTAGATCCAGACTGATCACCACCCTCTTCATCGGTCTCTTTAAAATCTAACACATCCGGAACATAAATATCATTTCTCATCGTCCAACTCTGTGTGCATATCAATGCCTCCACAGTTGTAGGAGACAATGAACTACGGAAAGGATCTAATATGCGCCCTCCGGTACTAAATGCAGACTCCGAGGCAACGGTGCTAATAGGGATGGCCAATATACAACGGGCAATCTCAGAAAGGATGGGATATTTCTTTGATGCTACCTTCCACCATCCTAAAATGTCAAAATTATCATCATCTTGAATAAGATCCGTTGACAAATAACTGTCTAACTCTGAAACCACCTCCGTAGATTGATGGACTAGTGTGGGATTATGTGCGAGGGTTTTCGTCCATGCCAATCTATGCTTCTTTGTTGCCCCGGTGTCTGGAGGAGGTGTTGGGATATGTGTAGGTGTAGTAGATGTAGTACCACCCTTAATTGCATTAAACTCATCATAAAATCTATGAAGGGTATCGCGAGCCATCTCACCAATAAGATCAATCCAAGCCTGATCATACGCAAGTCCCAAACCATATAACATGCCAGAAACTTTTAGACGGGGATCAAGAATAGTAGCCACATATAACAAAATATTGAGTCTAGTCAAATCTCCCCAATACTTGTCAACTTTGACCCTCATGGTCAATGCCATCCCCCTCATCCTTAGATTGGAACCCCTACACATGTCGTCTAATTCTTCTTTCACTCTACATATTTGTTGACAAAATTCATAGCATGTAGGGTGCAAAGAAGCAGATAACTTCAACGTGACTTCATAAAACAGCCCGAGAAAATCAACAAATGTAGCAACTACCTCCCAATCATCATCATTAGACAATCCTAAACCTCCGTGCTCATCAAAGTATTTGACATATTAAATGTCTTCATCAGCCCAATAATTGAAAGGCTTTTTTATATTCTTGGGCCGCCTCCAACATCAAAAAGGTTGAGTTCCATCTGGTGGGAACATCAGTACAAAGACCCCTCTTTGATGTTATGCCCACACTCTTCGCAGCAATTTTGAATTTCTCCAATCTAGAAGGAGAAGACCTCACAAATTTCACAGCCAATCTAACTCGTGCAACCGAGTTATCAACATCTTTTAACCCCTCAGTCACAATTAGATTCAAGATATGTGCAGAACATCTAACATGCAAATATTCATCACCCAAGAATGTCTTATTTGCCTCTTTAAGATAAGTTTTCAGATATCCCAAGGCGACATCATTAGACGAGGCATTGTCAACCGAAACTGTCAAAACCCTACTCAACCCCCACTCCTTGATTGAGGCCTCTAAGGCCTTCCCAATTGTCTCACCCTTGTGATCAGTTATTTGACAAAACTTGATAATCTTTTTATGGAGAATCCAGTCAAAATCAATGAAATGGACAGTCAAAGACATATAATTAAAATTTTGGACTGAAGTCCAAGTATCGGTAGTGAGGCAAACTACCAAACCCGCCAATTGGCCCCTCAAAACATCTTTATCTTTCCAGTACATCTTTTTAATATCCTTTGCCACAGTGTGGCGAGAAGGAAGCATAAATCTAGGTTCCAATTCTTGGACAAATTCTTGGAACCCTCTCCCATCCACAAACTGAAAAGGTAGCTCGTCTATGACAACCATACGAGCTAACTTCCTTCTCCACTCATCAACATTATACTTTGTGAACCCCTTCAATGTTGAACCCCCACTACTCTCATCCGCCATTTTTTTCAATCCAATTTCTAGTCTTGATTGACCCTTCTCCACTAAGGATCTTAATATTGGACTCTTCTTGCATTGTTCCTCTAAATGGACCTTTAACTGGGATGTACCATGTTTCCTATAGTGACATCCATATATTTTCCCACAATAATTACATTTAGCTTGTGGGTTATTGGGGTCACCACCCTCTAGTTTGGTAAAATGAGACCAAACTACGGAAACAGGTTTCTTACTTTGTGTGGGCTTAGGGGCGGGGCAAGGTGTATTCCCACTCCCAGGGGTTGGAGTAGGGTTAGGTTCTGGGTCAGGGGTGCTGGTAGGGGCAGGGGTACTGGTAGGGGTGGGAGAGCTATCAGTGAACTCTCTTTGAGAAGACATTCCTGATTCCACAACACAACAAAAAATAAAAAAATCAATCAACATACGACATAATTCCAAACATGCACTTATCAATCACGTACGACATAATTCCAAACATAAACCCCTAAATTGAGTTAGGGGTTTCAATTGAAACCCCTCAATTTTAGGGGTTCAATCCGAAACCCCTCAACTTGAGGGGGTTTCAATTCAAACCCCTAAATTGAGTTAGGGTTTCAATTGAAACCCCAAACTGAAATTGGGGTTTCAATCCGAAACCCCAAACTGAAATTGGGGTTTCGGATTGAAACCCCTCAATTTTAGGGGTTCAATCCGAAACCCCTAAACTTGAGGGGGGTTTCAATTGAAACCCCTAAATTGAGTTAGGGGTTTCAATTGAAACCCCAAACTGAAATTGGGGTTTTGGATTGAAACCCCCTCAATTTTAGGGGTTCAATCCGAAACCCCTAAACTTGAGGGGGGTTTCCAATTGAAACCCCTAAATTGAGTTAGGGGTTTCAATTGAAACCCCAAAATTGAAAATTAAGGGGTTTCAATTGAAACCCCTAAATTTCAAGCACAAATTTCGGATTGGAACCCTAAATTGATTTAGGGTTTCAATCTACAAACAAGTACAAAGAAACAGATGAATCAAAACACAAGCACAAAATTCTCCACAACACACAAATTCACAAATTTCCCATCCTCCATCTCCGATTCAACCCAACCTTCCTCCAATCTCCAATCCAAAACAAAAAAAAAAACAAAAAGAATGGGTTTCGGATTTCTTACCTTTGAGTAGCGGCGAAATCCCAGTGAGAGACGGAGACGGAGAAGTGGCAGCGGTGGTGCTGCTCGTGCGAGACGGAGATTCGACTAAGAGAGAGAGAGGCTTGTGGATGCGAGTGCGAGACTGACTCAGAGAAAGTGAGTGTGAGAGATCGGCGAGAGACTCAGAGACAGAGAGTGAGAAAGGAGAGTGAGAGAGGAGAGTTTGAGAGTGAAATGGGAAGCAGACGCGGGGAAGGGGGAGGGGGGGGAACCTTAACTAATAGTGAAACGGCGCCGTTTCACTATTAGTTGAGGGGCGGCTGCACCTACCAGACCTAAGTGAAACGGCACCGTTTTGTCTATAACAAAACGGCGCCGTTTCACTCTACTTATTTGTTTTTTTTTTATATATATATAATTTTAATTATATTTTATATATATATAACTCAAGCGGGGCGGGGCTTCGCCCCATCCGCCCCCCGCCTCCGCATCTTCCATGGGGTGCGGGCGGGGCGCCCCGCACCCCGCTTTAGCGGGCCGGATCCCCCGCCCCGCATGTGCGGGGGCGGGGCGAACGGGGCGGGTCAGCGGGGAACGGGGCCCCGCTGCCCACCCCTATTCGCTATTAGAAGTGATGTGGATAGCAATGGATTTGACCTGTTTATTGATCTTCCTTTTATTTCTTTGTTGTTCTTCCATATAGAATGAGAGTGCGCAAGATTCTGTTGTCTATATAAGGTCCTCAATGCAGATCCAAGAGCACAGCTTTAAATATTGTGTAGGCTTGATGGAAAGGGTGGATTTATTCTTAAAACCATGATGTGTGGAAGCTTTTGCACTTAAACATGGAGTTTGTAATGCAAACCTTTTGTTGGAGAGGCTAACAAGTAGCATTTCATTGATTTTGTGACAGGAAATTATGTTGTGGAGCATCTCTTGGCAGTTCCTCATAATTTTGAGGAGTTTTGTATTGCATATCTGAATAGTGATGAAAGATAACAAACTATTGTTATCTCATATTTGTTTGAATGTGTTTATTCGATAGCACAACAATATTGCATTTTTTTTGGATTAGAGCTCTCCTTTGAACATAGGATGCCCCGATTTAATGTGTGTTGATTCATTAACGTGTTGGTGTTGGTATAGACTGCATTGCTGAAAGTGTTGCATTTTGAAATTATTGACAATGGACACATATCATTCTTAATGTGTGTTAGACTGTGTTTTTATCTTGGATAGATTACTCCACAATTTCTTCATGGCTTTATTAAGTTCTTTTTAAAATTTTAATTAGTAATTTGACTAGCTACAGTTACTGAAGTTGATGAAAATCTGTATAGATGTTTTGTTTTATAGGTGGAATTTAATGTTGGGTAGCAACTGATTTATGAACTATTTTTATGACTGGGTAGCAACAAGTTTTGTTTTGTTGGTTTGGTAGTTGCTAAAGTTGGTGGATTTCTCAACTTTTGGATTAAATATTGGTGAAAATGTTGTTGAATTTGATCTGTGATAGGCATTTTGTGGAGATTAAATGTGTGTTTACAAAATATTAAAAAAAAATTAAAATTAATATTAAAATATATAATACTTTATTATTATTTAAACTTTGGGATGACCAGTCCAATGTGGACTGAACTCTAGCTAGAAGTCCATGTTATGGCCAAAAGATAACATTCTAGCTAAATTTTAGACTTGGCAATGGCTGCCAATGCTCCAAAGCACAAAACAGACATCAATGTCCTTACAAATTCCAAAAATAAGAGTTTATCCGTAATTACAATATACCACAGTACGAATAAATATCTGGATCCTAGTTGCTCAATGTGACATCCTGCAGTTTTGCTTCCAGATCAGAAGTACTAGAGCAACCTAGTTCATGTTCGAATAGTCTCAGTGAATTCCTCATACCATCGCATGCCTGAAGAAAAGCTTGTGAAGTTCCCTTCACACTTTCTAGCTCTACCAGCAAATCATCAATAATGCTCGAGATTTTCTCTAAAGAAGCCTTCATCGCTGGAACCTCTTGAGGTGGGTAAAGACAAGCTCCAAGCTCATCAATCTGTGCTCCAATTCCTTGACACAGCTTCAACAATTTCTCCAAACAATCAACAAATTCAGTGTTGTTTGGGTTTTCCATTTTAAGCAAACCTGTGATCGTGCGGATAAGTTCCTTGATAACTGCAAGCGTATCGGACACAACTCCAATTGCTGATTGGGCAATTTTCATCTCTCCAGGCAACAAGTCATTGCCTAGATCATCCTCACATGAGTTATCATCATCATCTTGCGGGTCACCATCTGCTTTGTTAGAAGCCTCATCATATGTTTCATCTGTTTGGTCAGAGGAACCGGGCTTGAGCTCCTTCATCTCCCGAAGAACATCCTTCAGAGAAACTGCAACTTGTGTCATACCCCGCCCTATTGCTGTGATATTTGTGGAGGGGGTCTTCTTAAGAGCAGAGCAAGCTTCCCATACCGCACCGACTAACTGTGGGATTGAGAGTTTTTGGACATTATTGCGTGATCCTGCTAGTGTCCAGCCATAATAAATAAATACATAAGAAAACAATGAATTAATATGCTGGGATGGGCATTTATTAGCATGATGATAAAAATAACATGCCCATTATTATAAGAAAAATGTTTTAGCCACAAAAAGATCCTACAAAAGTAAACTCACAAACTGAAGTAGCTTAATATCGTACGTTAGATCGTAAAATCATTTTTATTGTAAAGTAAATCTAATGTATCATATGAAGCCATATCAGTTTGTAGGTTTACTTTTGTAGGATCTCGTATTGCATAATGGGAGCCCAAGAGTTGAATACGCTATACAAGAACAAGAGCATAAGAAAGGAAAAAACTTCAATTGGTTGTTTTTCATGAAAAAAAGTATCAACTGCCAAGAATAATATATTACAGTTTGATATCAACTTTCTGAGCCAAACATGAGGCATACTGGTCAAAAAAATGAGTTGCACGACTCTTCTTATGCCTCCTCACTCTTACAGGCAAGAATTTCTAATTAGATCTAGGACAGCCTCTAATTACATGAGTAAAGGCCAGTCTTAGGAGGAGAAAAGGAGCTGCCACACTCTTAAATTATAATGATGGCCTAAACTCAGAAGCATAACATATATCTATCAATAATGAAATCAATAAACAAGTTAAAAGGTATATTAACTGCACAACTACATTGTTCATTTCTATGATACGTTGCTTTCGGAACAATTTGAGTGGAGGCCGAGACTTGACAGGATGGCCTTTGATGTTCTTGACCCACAAGTTGCGGAACGACTCGAAAGGCATTTTGAGGAGGTAGAGGTCCGGTCGGTGATCAAGGGTATGACGGGTGATAAAGCTCCAGGTCCGGCTGGTTTCTCCATGGCTTTTTTTCAGACGTGTTGGGATGTGCTTAAAGATGATATCATGGGAGTTTTTCAGGAATTTCATGGAAGCGGGCGGTTTGAGAAAAGTCTTAATGCTACTCTCTTAGCACTCATTTCCAAAAAGCTAGGCGTGGAAGAAGTGAAAGATTTCCGTCCCATTAGTTTGGTGAGTGGTCTGTACAAAATTTTATCTAAAGTATTGGCAAACAGATTGAGTAAGGTGATAGAAAGATTGATTTCGAAGCCTCAAAATGTATTTGTTCAAGGTAGACAAATCCTTGATTCGGTACTGATAGCCAATGAATGTCTGGAGAGTCGAGTTAAATCGGGAAAGCCTGGACTCCTTTGTAAGTTAGACATGGAGAAAGCTTACGATCACGTCAATTGGAGTTTCTTAATTTATATGTTGGAGAGATGTGGCTTTGGTTCTAAATGGTGTTCTTGGATCCTTCATTGTATTTCCGCAGCCTGTTTTTCTGTATTGGTGAATGGGACGTCCAAAGGTTTTTTTAAAAGCTCCCGAGGTTTGCGACAAGGAGACCCCTTTTCTCCTCTTTTATTTGTTTTTGTGATGGAAGCGTTCAACAAGATGATTTCAGGGGCGGTAGAGAGAGGGTTCATATCAGGATTCTCAGTAGGAGAGGCAAGTTCAAGTTCGCTTAACATTTCCCACATATTGTTTGCTGACGATACTCTAATATTTTGTGAAGCCAGACATGAGCAAATTCGAGTTGTGAGAGCTCTTCTATTATGCTTTGAAGCTGTGTCAGGTTTGAAGGTGAATTTGGCTAAATCAGAGATAGTGCCAATGGGACATGTACCCAATTTGGAGAGTCTGGCGTCCATCCTGGAGTGCAAGATATCTCAATTGCCTATGAAATATCTCGGTCTTCCGCTAGGGGCGGCGTTCAAATTGAAAGCTATTTGGGATGATATAATAGAAAAAATGGAAAGGAAACTAGCTGGTTGGAAGATGATGTACTTATCTAAAGGGGGCCGGTTAACTCTCATAAAAAGTACTCTTTCTAACTTACCAACATACTTCCTTTCACTATTTCCACTTCCCGCCAAGGTGGCTCATCGCATGGAGAAAATTCAACGTGATTTCCTGTGGGGAGGGATCAAGGAAGAGTTTAAATTTCACTTGGTGAAATGGGCCACAATTTGCTCCCCCATTAAGGAAGGAGGATTGGGTATATGGAATTTGAGATCATTCAACCAAGCCTTACTTGGCAAATGGTTATGGAGATATCACCATGAACGGGAGGCCTTGTGGCGAACCGTCATTGCCTTGAAGCACGGGGAATCATGGGGAGGGTGGTGTTCCAATGAGGTGAGTGGACCCCACGAAGTAGGGCTTTGGAAACATATCAGAAGAGGATGGGACATCTATGCAGCACACACTTGCTTCAAAGTCAGCAACGGTGTTAAGGTAAAATTTTGGCATGACTTATGGTGCGGTGATCGGGCACTCAAGGATGTTTATCCAGGAGTTTACAGCTTAGCAAGACGGAAAGAAGCATCCATTGCCGATCTAGTTAGCTTTTCCAATGGCTCCTTCCAATGGAACCTTACTTTCAATAGAAATGCACAAGACTGGGAGATGGATGACATTTCGGTCTTTTTTGACCTTGTGTACTCCACTGGGGTGTCGGGGGAAGGAGAAGACAAGTTATATTGGCATCCCTCTAAGAAAGGAGTTTTACGGCCAGTTTGTTTTATCATTCCTTAAATGTGCACAACTCAATCCCGTTCCCATGGAAGAGCATTTGGAAGACAAAGGCACCTCTAAAGGCAACTTTCTTTGTTTGGACAGCCTCTTGGGGAAAGATTCTTACCATAGATAACCTGAGGAAACGCGACATCATAGCTATGAATTGGTGTTACATGTGTAAGAAGAGTGGTACTTATCCAACAAAAAAAAAATGTGTAAGAAGAGTGGTGAGTCCGTAGACCATCTCTTACTACATTGCGAGATTGTCATGTCCTTATGGACTGAAGTCTTAGCACGGGTGGGGTTGGCATGGGTGATGCAGGAAAAGGTACGTGAGTTTTTAGCCTCTTGGAGAGGTATTAGGGGCAACTCTCAAATTGCATCCATATGGAAGATGCTACCTATTTGTTTATGGTGGTGCATTTGGAGGGAGCGGAACGCAAGATGCTTTGAAGATCAAGAGAGATCAACGGAAGAGCTTAGAACTTTGTTTTTCAATACTTTACTCCATTGGTCAATTGTAATTGATTTTCAGGGCAGGTCTTTTCACGATTTCCTTGTATCCCTAAGCTAGACTTAAACTTGCTCATGTATATGGCACGTATACTTGGGCATCCTTTGTATCACTTTTGATCAATAAAATTTTGTTTACCGATCAAAAAAAAATTAACTGCACAACTATATGTTATTCTAATCTTGTAAAACTTCATGGCATGGGTTGAACCCATTGGCTTCTCGACAGCTGGGATTGTAATTCTTTTCCTTTTATAAGGACCCATAATCATCACCCAGTTTCGAATTTCAATCACTCTAAGTCGACTATGTAAGCCCACACACTAGATCTGCTCTCTATTAATATTCCTTAACAACAAGGTGTGAATAGCTGCAGCAATAATGTAAAGACATGTAATGATCTCCAGAGATTGGATGGATTTAAGTCCAGACATTCCACCAGGTGTACTGGACCATTTGTGCGCACACATGCATTGATTGAGAGAGAGAGAGAGAGAGAGAGAGAGATTACCATATGAAGAGACAGATTCCATCAACAATTTAAAACTGCAATCAACAACTTGCTTCACTGATGCGTGTATACTGGAAGAGAGAGTATGCCCTGCACCCACCATACTTCCATGGGAAAGCAGAAGGAAACCTTGTAGTGTATTGAAGTATGCTGACATGTTCTCGTCAAGTGCTTTTACATCCGGCATTTCTCCAGTCCAAAGCATTCCAGCTGCATAAAGAACAAAATAAATAGTCATTATTACACATGGGTAAAAAAGTAGCAGGATCAGGTGTCAATCGTTCCCTCTATAAAAGGACTTGTCAAGAAATTGTTCCCGCTATCAAAGGATATATCGAGTACAAACTCGTAGAGATGGATATGAAATATCCTCTTTATAATTGGAAAGGATGCAGATGTCTAGTCAGATCTATCTCGACAGCTTTACCTCTACATCATTTTGCTTATGAAATTTGAGGTTTAGAAAGAAAAATATATTTAAGGTAAGAAGAAAAAAAAATGACAATCAACAAGAACATTCTAGATGTCATTCTATTACAATGGCAAGATGGTCAAGTGAGTTTATATCCACAGTACTTCCCAACTAAATATCTCTCTACTATTGATTTATCTATTAAAACTACAAGACAACCAAAACCCTTTGAAATTGTCATGTTTTGATACTGAGATCAGTAATGGTCATGGATCTTTTGATTACTTTAGGTAGGACCAATCTGCTTCAGGAACCATTTGATTAATGACATAGGTATTTGACGATTCATTCAATTTCTTTATCATTTCAAGATTCATGCAAGGCTCCTTGATTGATATCTTTATCAAGATGAAGGTATCAGTTGACTAATGCAAGAAAGTTATCAGATTACTGTCCAAAATACCCCAGATGTTTTTTCAGGTTCCTCACAAAGCTGATACATAACTACTACTTCACATGAATCACAGTTGATATAGTTCAGCGAGTTGGAATTAAGACATTAGGGGACCAACTATTATACACCAACTTGAAAGTGTCAGTCTGGCCGAAAGGCAGGTAAATGAGATATAACAAAAACGATAATATGTCTCATTTGCACAGAAACAGCTTTCAAGTTGGTGTATCTAGGTGTTCAACTGTATACTTCCTGTGTACTAGGTATATGCCTATTTCATTCACATCAATAAAGTTTATATCTTTACTTATCAAAAAAAAAAAAAAACACCCAAATAAACAATGCAGAATTCATTTTTAACCTTAACAAAGTATTTGTCTGCAATTGACTCAATGATCCTTCAACAGTTACAAAAATATCTGTTGACAGCTTTCCTCTACACTCTTCACACAACAAACAATTCATTGATGATTTACCATAATTTTTTATTTTTACTCCTTAACAAATCCCAACTTTCCACTTGGCATTTTCGGCACTTTATTCTAGGTAAAAAAAAAACGTCCTTAAACGGTATCCCACATCAACATTGAACTCATTATGAATAAACACCTAAAATGACTTAAAAATAAAGTAGAAGACAGTTGTGGGTACATTCTGAAACACACTGAAGAATTAATTCATAACTAACAGATGAACTTCGCATATGAATATTGAATCAGATCGTAAACAATAAAGCTATAAACTGAAAATATAAGTTCTTTTTCTGGGAAACTCCTAGCCCATATTCTTGAAAACAAGTAAGGTAGGCCCCCGTTCACCAAAATCACGAGGAAGCACAGAAATCTCAAACACTGATGAAGCAGATAGCAGAAACTAGAAAGTTGTGGGACAAGAAGAGGTAAATGAGAAAAAAGAAGAATACCCATCGTGGCTTGTTTGGAGACTTGGTCGCCTATCGTTATAACCTCCTCCCAGCTCACTTTTTCAAGAGAAGAAGCCGGACGTTGATCCAACACCTACACATATAGTCCACGACAAGCAGACCCACATCATCATCATGCACCCAACGAATCTAACATCATCAATACAAACACAGAAACGCAAATATATGCAAAGGGTGTGAATAACAGTAAACCTGGAAGGTCTCGTGTATGGTATTGAGGTGAAAATTCAGGGTTTGCTTCAGTCGCTCTTTCTCCGCTTTGCCCATCTCTTTCTGTCGAGCAATTGCTGCCGTGTTGAGAGTCTTGAGACACAGAGAGAGTGAGGGAAGGGTTTTTTGGGTTTCAAGGAACAATGAACGACGTCGGATTATGATGGCCGAGCGGCTCGGTAATATTACAGATAGTCGCCACTAGGCCGTTATGTTGTCGAAGTGTTGGATTCGCCGTAACAGGCATTTCACATTGTTGCCACCGGATTTCGTTACAAAATATGCCTTTTAAAGCGATTCAAATATCAAAAGAGAATAAATTTGCCACGAATTGTTTGTTGGTATTTTTTTTTTCCAATTTCATGAAAACTTCCATAAGGCATATTTATACTTTTGGTTGTCTCTTGAATCGAGTCTTTTGGATTCCGTTTGGCAACATAAATGTTCTCAAATATTCTCAGATATTTTCTTCTCAAATATCACTCAAACATAGAAGATTCATTTTAAAACGATTCAAATATCAAAAGAAAATTAACTTGCCACAAGTTGTTCCGTGGTATTTTTTTTCCAATTTCATGAAAACTTCCATAAGTTATTGTTATACTTTTGGTTTGTCTCTTAAATCGATTCTTTTATACTCCGTTTGGCAACACAATTGTTGTCAAGTATTTTCCTATATTTCTTTTTCAAATACAATTCAAACTCAAAACACTTTCAATTTAAAATTTTCAATTTTTTCATCTAAGTATTACAACTTTTCTAAACTCTCAAACAAAACACAAAAAATAATATTACTTTTTTAAATTTTAAAACAAAAATTATATTCAAAAATTATATTCAAATAATTTTTTAATTTAATAATATCTTTATTTAATTTTTTCTCTGTCAATTCCTAAAATCAAATCAAACATCTTAAGTCAAGTTATTTCATTACTATTCACATATATACTGATATATTCTAAGTATCCAAACGGGCCCTTAAAATAGATCCTGTAAATTGTTTTCCAAATCACAAATTTCTAAAAGACTATTGGGAATAATAAATTTTGGGTACTCCGTCCTATTCTTCTTTTTATTATTAATATTATAATTTTGCAATAATTAGTAGCAGCACTATAAGTCGAGTAAAATTGATCTCTCTATTTTATACAAATAATAACAAAAATAAAACAGACAATAAGAAAGATATGGCTCATCATCATGTTGTTTAATCTTTGCTGCCATGACAACCCACATATAGTTATGGCAATTTGGCTTGCTATTATATATCTTCCATTCTCTCCTACACAAACACAAGCCAAAATGGCAGACGCTTTATGCAAAACCTTGAGAGCAAATTACAGAAGTGTAGGTGTCAATGAAATGAGTAAGAATCTTCTGATTTCATTAGTTTTTGAACAATGGTTTCAGCTTATAACTATGACATAAGATAATTTAGCTCATAAAAGTGGGTTGTATTAATCTATTTTCTGCTGAAGATTTCCCCTCAAATATTCTGTCCCTTGCCTTGCTTGCCTGCAATGTCAAGACAACCCAGTAAAGACCACATATTTTAGCAAATCTATCAGAAGTTCAGAACATGAGAATTTAAGATGCCAGATTGTCCAACATTATATGTATGAATTTTTACTAGAAACATTTTGAATGCGTTTTAAAAGACATCTCACAAAAATAAACTCGTCAACTCAGAAATTGATGTGACTTGTTATAATATATTTTATAAAGTAGATCTAACGAATCACATTCAGTCCCATCAATCTTGAGCTGTACTTTTCTGAAATCTGAAACGCAGAATCAACTTTCTTTCTCTCTCCCTTCCAGCTTTTTGGCAACCAAAAAGAATGGTTACACTGAAGAGATTACCTGTTTTCCCCAGTCTGTACAACTTGTTATGACAAAGAGGAGAATTGCTTGCACAAAAGCACCAACTAGTATTCCAATCCAAAGGCCTTTTCCTCTCAACTGCACCCAAAAACCCAATAGAACTCCGACTGGAAGTCCACAGAGATAGTATGCCCCTAGGTTGACATAAGCACCCAGGTCCTGCCACCCACATCCCCTAGCAATACCTGATTTCATGGAATAGTAGATTGAGCTACTCAAACTTCTAAGTTTTGCAATGTAATTTTGCATTGACAAGAGGGAAGAAAAACATTAACCTGAAAGAACTCCATGTAAGCTGTCCAGTATAACCGACAGACATACCAGAGGAGCCATGGCTGTGACATAATCTACTACCTCCTTCTCATTGCTGAAAACGTAACCAAAGGCATGGCGGCTGGCATAAAGGGCCGAGCTTACCATGAGTGCCTCTGTGACTGTAATAAGCATCACAACAGTGACAGCTAGGCGTGCTGCTTGTGGATTCCCAGCTCCTATTTCATTTGAAACTCTAGTGCTATATTCCCACCCAAAAAAAAGAAGAAGATTATTATATGAATTGAAGTGGAGTTACATACAAATTTCTATGATATAGGCACTTATATGAATGTGAATTGATGCCAACCTTGCTGCAGCCCCTAGTCCATCTGGTATCATAAAGAGTGTTGAGATGGTTGCCAAACTGTTAAGAAAAGTAAAAAACTAGATAAGTTCAGCTTTGAGGAACTGATCTCATAGTCTATGACGTTCTTCATTTAAATGGAGGTTAAATTAAATCTTGAAGTTGTCATATCCAATTCTAAATCTGAAAGACCAATAGCAACTTACCACACAGACAGGACTGAAGTTTCCAGCTTTGGATTTGGTAAAAACCCTGACAGTAGGATAAGCAGCTCAAATGACCACCACTCAAGGCTATGAATAACCAACATGAGAAAACAAATGAGTAAAAAATAATGTCCTTCCACAACTGATAAAGAGCAGCAAAAAAATTACCAAATCATTACAGCAGAAGGGATGGCAAAACGGAAGAACTCTCCAATTCCTTTGAACATCTGCGTTGAAATTGGGACCCTGGTTTTTTCACAGGCACTACTGTACTTCATGTACAATCCGAGTAGAATTACGTTCAACCAATATGACATACCAATAGCTACTGATCCTCCAAGATGTTCTAGTCTAGACCTGAATACCAAAGCCCAACAGAGAGGTACATGGAAACAAAGAGTGACACAAGAGCTTACTAGCATAGGAATTATCAAGCTTTGCGTCTGAAAGTATCGAACAAGAGCTTGAAGAGTTGAATAAGCAAAGAGAGCAGGAATGAGCCACATCATGAATTTTCCAGCTTCATGTGAAATTAAAGGGTCTTGGCCCATGAAAACTAGTATTTTTCCCATATAAATCCACAAAAGAGACAGAGGGAGACAAACCAAAAATAGAGATAAAATAGCAGTGTTAGTTTGATTTCCTAGTTTTTTATATTGTCGAGCTCCATAAGCTTGCCCACATATAGTTTCCAGTGCACTTGACATTCCAAACTGTTCAGCATAAAGTTACAAAAAATCAGCCAGTTGTTAGTATATTCAGTTTACTTCCAAAGTCCAAACTAAATATACCAGACAGAGACTAAACGTTGAAAAAAAATGGTCTTTGGCTCAACTCAATCATGGCTTCAACCATTCATCTCGAATGCCAATAGAAGTGGCAAAGTGTTCAAACTCCTATGAATGCATATGGCCACCTGAAAGATACCCAAGTTTTTGAAGATTTTATGATGGGAAATGTGAATAAAACAGAAGCCAGCTCCACTCAAAATTGTCTCCCCTCCTCTTCTTTCATCCCCCAGTAGTAAGCTATTTCTTAATCAAGAGCCAGTTATGATTTGAAACCTATAATAAATACCCAAGTATTAAGCTCATCATTGTTATACTAGTATTTTTCTTCTTTGTTTATAATTATTATAATATTTTTCAATACAACCTATTGAAGAGTGAGTTTCTTTTTTCCTATAGATTCCAGGTTGGATAAAATTTAAGGAATATAATCCTTGTGTTAGCTTGGACAGCTTCACATTTGAGGATCCCATCACTCAAAACTAGGGGTGTAAACCGGTCGGTCCAGACCGGAGAAACTGACCGGTTCAGTCCGAACCGGACCAGACCGATCAAATGCATGGTCGGTTTCGGTCCAATAAATAGGAAAATTTCAGTCTTTGGTCCGGTCCTGGGGTGGAGATTTCTAGGACCGGACCAACCAAATAAAAAATAAAAATAAATAAAATATTATATATATTATTTATATAATAATTATACAATTAACAATATAAAATTTTAAATATATTATTAATACTTGTTAATATTCTATAAATTAATAATATTTTATATATATCTTCATCTAACCTATCACTATTAACAATATAAAATTTTAAATATGTTATTAACAATTTAACACTTATTAATATTCTATGAATTAACTAATATATAATATCAATTAGTTAATTATATAGTAATTATATAAATTAATAATGTAATTTCATTTAATTTATTATCGTTAACTATATAAAATATTTTTTTATTGAGTTTGTTACATAATTCACATTAATAAATCACTTAATTTAATTTAGTATTTTAAATAATTTTTTTATTAATTGATTTAAAAAAAAAAAGTCGGATCGAATGGACCGACCAGACCGGTCCGGTCCCTATAGGGTATTCGGTCCAGTCCGGTCCGGTGATGGATCAAAAATATTGATCTATCACTAGCCCGAACGGACCGAACCGGACTGGACCGACCAGTTTACACCACTACTCAAAACCATCAATAAAAACCTTACTAGCTAGTGGGACTGGACTAGGATTATTTCGCATCTCTAGCTGACTAATCCGCAGATACCTTCTTGTGATTGAATTACTTTTCCCCTCCTACTACAATCTTCAGAGTTGCCCATTGACGTGATTGATGCATTGTACTTAGATTAATTACTGCCCAAAACAGATGGCTAAACGTATTTCAGTGGACAAACTACGATTAGTTTTTAAACATGAGCTTTGCTACACAATTTTCATCACATTTTATACTTTATATTTTTTAAAATTTTTTAAATTTTTAATATATTTTTTTAAATTTTTTTTGAGTTTATTCTTTTTAAAATTTTTATTCATTATTCATATAATAAATATTTAATAAAAGAAAAAAATAATAAAAGTTAAAAATAATATAAAATGTGAAGTGTTAGGAGACTGTGAAGATTTTTTGTTTCAATATATCTAATATATCTATGTTTCCGAATGGTAAATATCACTTAATTAGTAATATCTTAGAGTTGTAAACTAATTAGAACTAAACAACACGAAGGCAACCGTGAGTAGATTGGAAACGTTGAGTTCTTATCAAGAATCTACTAGATCTCCATTTGGATGTTGAGTTGAGTTGAGTTCTTTGTGAATAGTAATGAGTTGAGATGGTTGATTGAGTTTTGTGAGACTTATCTAAGATAAGTTTAGATGTGTTTGTATGTTAAAATGAGTTTAGATATATTTATAGGAAGTTAAAAAAATTATGGATCTCACGTATAACTAGATTTTGAGTTGAATTGAATTTAGTAATGTGAAAGTTAGATGTTTAGATGTTAGATTCAATTTAAAATTAGACTAAACTAAATCAGTCCAAGTTCCAAACGGGCCTAAGAGGGTAAAAAAAAGAGGAAAAAAAACTAAGTTACAAGACAAAGCCAACCGATAACATCCTTTGATTCTCTTGTTATTTTGCAATGAAAAATTCTATTTATCATTATCACACACCACACACTATTTTTTTTCTCTTATTAAATGTTTGATATATGGATGATGAGTAGAATAATTTAATAAACTTAAAAAGAATAAAAACAAAAAAATGTGGTGTGTAGGAATTATAAGTAGCAAAGCAAGGTAATTTCAAAATTCCAAATGAAACCATATTTCAGGTCCACCTTTGTGCACAGTGATAAACCATATTATCTGATAATAATATGATCTCTAAGGTTACAGTTACAAAGGATATAGAACATAGCATGTTAAAGTTTGGGAAAAAAAAAAAAGAGATTTGAGATAAAAATGTAGGATCAAAAGAAGAAGACATACAACAGGACTGAAGCCAGAGACGGCAGCGAGAGAGATGGCAACGGCAGTGCTAGAGAGACAGAGCTCGCCAAGGTGACCAACCATCACAATTGAAATAATCTGCAAAAAATATTGCGATAAATTCACGGCCACCAGAGGCCCTGCTAAGTAACCCATCCTTTTCGCCTCTTGAGCAAACGCAGCCCATGATACGCCTAAACAACCCTCGCTCTGAGGATCTTCTCTCTCTTTTGCTAACAAGCTTTTCTCCATTTTTATCTGTCTTCCTTACAGAGTCACCCTCATACCCTGATCACTTGAAGATGTTAAAGATGAAAAGAGACGTCTATAAATTTTTTTCGGCATTTAGGGGGGGTTTTAGATTCATAGTTGAGTTGAGATGATTTATAAATAGTAAAATAAAAGTTAAATTATTTATTATATTTTATTTAAAAATTTAAAAAAAAATATTTTAAAATTTAAAAAAATTAAATTATTTATTATATTTTATGTAGAAATTTAAAAAATTGTAATGATGAGATAAGATGAGTTAACATGGATTTTAAAATAAAAATAAGACCTTGTTGTTTGTTTTTATTATGAAGAGGTTTCTACAAGTGAATGAGATGAGATGAAAATTAAAAGTTATATAAAATATTATTTTATTTTTATATTTAAAAAAATTAAATTATGTATTATATTTAAGAGATTGGTCCTGATTAGATAGTAAAAATATTTTATTTCATCTCATCATTATAATTTTATTAAATTATCACATAAAATATAATAAATAGTTTAACTTTTTAAAATTATAAAATAATAATAATATTTAAAAAAATAATATTTTGTTTGTCTAAGTTATTGTTCACCCACATATTTGGTGAGTCAAACTTACTAAAGTTAATATCTAAATTTATATAGACATGTCTAATTCAATATAATGTATTTTAAGGTTCTGTTTGAATTAAAAAATGATTTTAACTCATTTCATATCATTATTATAATTTTTTTAAATTGATATATAAAATATAATTATAAATAATTTAATTTTTTAAATTTTAAAATAATAATAATAATAAATAATATTTTATTTATTTAGGCAAGAGTGTTCAAATTCCTTTCGAAAATACTAAACGTCTCGAAAGTGTGTCTTGAAATATTATTTTTTTATTTAATAATTAAAGAAATACTTTTTAATGAAGTTATAAATTTTTTTTTATATAAATGTTTATAATAATTAAAAAAATATATAAAAAATAAAAATAAAATAAAATCGACAATTCGTGACAGCAATTCGATAGGCGTAGTATTACTCAATTCCTTTTGTCAAGGAAAATATCGCGATGACAATGAAGACACCTGGACGGTAACGAAAAACATGTATTCATTTTTGCCTCTGTGTCTCGTTTTTTAAGATTTTTGTTCATTGCTAAAAACAAAATCAGAACGTCTTTTTCGGCCATGAGTCATGACCCTTTCTTCGAGGACGGATTTTCCAGAAGAATATGTCATGTTTTATTTTCAATTTATATTTTTTTGTAGCTGACTCGGGGCCGCCACCCTCTTCTCTTTTTTTTTTTTTTTACTTGAACTTTTGAAAAGACAATTTCAGAGTTTCACAGAATTTAATCATTCACCAAACGAAACAAAAAAAAAGAATATTCTCTTGGTTAATTATTAGTTATTGGGTTATTAATATTTGCAATAATAATAAAAAGACAAAATAAAAACAAAGATTTGACACGACGCATGACATGATACTCTGTTGCGTCTTTCTTGTAAGTTTGAAGGATCCACCCGTATAGAAATTTTATATTCTTTATATTATTTAAAAATATATAATTTTATTTTTTATTCTTATATTTTATAAATATAAATGTAATAGAGAAAAGTCATTGGTCCCCCCCATCTCTTTCTTGCAAGTTTGAAGGATCGTGCCGTATAGAAATTCTATATTTTTTATATCATTTAAAAATATATAATTTTATTTTTTATTTTTATATTTTATAAATATAAATGTGATGGAGAAAAGTCATTGGTTCCTCCTCATGATCATGTGGTGTGTTAAGTACATGAGTTAGGCCACCGATAAGGTCCAGTCCAATCACAAGAGTCCGAGCTGATAAAACAAAGCTCAATTTGGAACTGGGATAAACGGAGCGGGCCAAGACAAGAGATCCAAAGGGAGGTCAAAGAGAAAGAAAAGAAAAATGTGACATGCCTCGCTAGACGAAGGGGGTGCGGAGCAGAGGCCACGTCACATTTAATGCAGCTCATAACAGAGACCACATAGCATTTAATGCGGCCTAGAGCAGAGGCCATGTCGTATTTAATGTGGCCCAGAATAGAGGCTCTGTTGCATTAAATGCGTCCCAAGGAGTAAGATGTGCGGCATTAAATGCAACCCAGGATTAGAGCAGTGAATGAAGAAGGCCCTAGGGCCATCGCTGCTCGATAAGAAAATAACGCTAAGGCTGCTCGGTAATGAAATACGAAGGACAAATTGCCCGTCCAACCCAGAACACCATCGTGGGGAAATCTAATAGTGTAAATATAAATAGGAGTCAATCCAGCGACAGGTAACATATATAAAAAATACACTACCGTCCTGGTTCAAATTTTGGTTATTTGGTTTTCTCATTGGTTCCATATACTAACTCAAGCATCAGAGGATTAACGGATCATGAGGTCCCTTCTCTCCATTTTGATTGTGCAAGATCGTGCTTGGATACCGGGGGTGAGAAGTTGCCTAGGCCCGCGAAACATTACATCAACAATAAAATAAAAAAATAAAATCATATATTTTTAAATGGTGTATAAAAGTGTGGAAGTCTAATTTTGAATAGATTTTCTTTTATCTATTAAGGAGATCAGGAAAGGATAGAAAGTTCTGCTTGGTTACCGGAAAAAATCGTTGGTTTTTTTACCTGCATATGCTCTAAGATTGACGGCACTCATGTTTTTCATCATTTTTAAGCATGCACTCATGTAAGCACTGACATATAACAGCATGCACCAACCCGTAATTAGAGTTTTCTGTTCTGCAATGCTATCATGACTCTAACTCGTAGTGGCGGACATGCATTTTCAGTGGGCAATTGAAATTTTAGAAAATATTTGAGTATATAACAAATTTTGATCAATAATTGAAAAAATAATTACCATTAAATGCAATTAAAAAAACTTTGTAAATAGAATCTTTTTTATAAGAGCACTCTCAATGGATCATTCATCCTATCCTTTAAAATATATATTCAAAACCTACTTTTTCTATCTTATATATTGACTTTTATAATATATCATATATCAGCTTATCTATTTTTTCTTCATATCATTTAAATATTATACTTTTTAATCTTTTTTATTTATTTCAAATATTTTTTTTAACTATCAATGACATCCTCATATTTTTTTATATTGTTGAGAGAAAAATTAGTTGATTGGCATATTCTTATGAAAAACTGTATAAACTTATGTTGTAACAAGTGTGTAATGTGTCAAAGTGAAAAAGGGAGGACGAAAGGAGTTGCACCGGGATAGATGGAAGACGAAAGCAGAAGGCAACTCTGGTGATCGATGGAAGACGTGCAGAAGGCACCTGTGAGGAAGGGAAGGCGCGAAGTAGGGGTGCTACCCGCATGGTGCGGGGCGGGGGCACCCCCTCCCCGCACCATGCGGGTGTTAGGGGGGCGGGGGAAAAGCCCCCATCCGCCCCGCCCCCCGCCTAGGCACTATATTATGTTAGAAAAAAAAATTTTGGTCTAAAAATATTTTTTTAGACCCAAATTATAATATAATTTAAATAATAAATTAAAATTTATAAATATAAAAAAAATCTAAACTCATTAGAGTTAGATTTTGGATTGATTTGGTCTCCTAGACTAATATTTATATAGGAGGCCAAGGCAAAACAATAGTCATCCTTAAGCAATGTGGGACTTACTAAGTCCCACATTGTTTAAGGATGACTATTGTATTGCCTTGGCCTCCTATATAAAGATTGGCCTAGGAGGCCCAAAACAATCCAATGACTTGAATATAATTTTAAGTTTTTTATAAATTGTGTATATCTATATACAATATATTTATTTAATATATATAAATAATTTTTTTTTTATATGTGGAGCGGGGGCGGGGTCATCCCGTCCCCCGCCCCCGCTAGGCCCTCTCTATGTGGGGCGGGGCCCCGCCCCTAGGAGAAAGTACATAGATGAGAGAGAAATAATTAAAAAATGATTTACATGTTTGAATAGTTACTGCTAGATATAGCGATGATATTGTAGAGAAATGGAAATTACAGATGAAATAGATCATCCGTTGGACGCCACTTTCAGACCATTTTCTTTAAATTATACAAAAATAGAGTTTTTAAATAAGTCGTTTGGAGTGCTCTAAGTGTGCCTGCAGAGAAATTTGTGGGATATTATGAGAATTCATTAAATTCTAAGAACTTAAATTGCACTGGAATTATATTTTGCTTGTTTGAGAAAATATATCAATTACTTCTTAATTTGTTTATTGTAATTCGTCTTTACATCCATTAAGACAATATTATTTCCAATAGAGTAATGCTGATATAAATTTAAAGTGTACAAGTCGTAAGTTTATTGCGAAAAAAAATTTTTTTTAATAATTTTTCATTAATTGTGGAGTTTATTTCTTTACAATAGAACTGCGTGAGACTTGAACAAATCATTATTCTTGTTTTTTAATGAAATAATGGAAAAATGCTTAATCTGGTTAACGAAGAAATGTACTTTTAATTCATCATCAAAATTTGAAACATAGAAGGATTTCTAAATGAACAATTCCTGCATACATCCGTGATGGCCGATGGATCCTCAATATCCTCTATTGGAAAGAGTAGTTAGGGCTGAGCACCGATTGATTCGGAGTCGGAGGGCCCAACCTCCGACTCCGACTCCGACTTTGTCGGAGGTCGAATCCGACCTCCGACTCCGACTCCGCGATGTACATAATCCGCTCCGACTCCGACTCCGACTTGTCGGAGCGGAGTCGGATTTTTTTATTTTATTTTTTTGTCTTTTTTAACTTCATATTTGACCCACTTTTAAAAAAAAAAAATTTTTGTGAGCTTTCAAATTTCAACTTTCTCAATATTACAATCTAAACTAAATAGAAAACCTGGACATGCATGCAATATCAATCTAATGTTATCATTATACTAAAAGAACATGCAAACAAAAACCTGCATATCACACCTATTTCAAAGGGCCAAACTTACTGATATCCACATCATCCATCATCCATATCCTCATATCCACATCCAACTAAATACTAATCACTTCAATAAACATCCACATATCACACCTACCATCCATCATCCATCACATATCTAACAAAAAAGAAATCCAAAATGTTCTAAGAGCCAACCAAAATAAATGTTCCAACAACATTTAAATATTTAATTACAAACTTTCAAATGCACCAAAATAAAATAAATTACAAGCTTCCAAATTACAATATTCTAAATGCCCAACAAATGAACCAAAATATATTAAATGTTACAAATTTCCAAATGTTCCAACTTCCAACTTTCAAGTTGTGCCTGAAAAAAAAATGAAAATATTAGTAAGAAAAACAACCCAACTTTAATATCATATGAAAAATAAACAAAGTAGAAGTAAGGTCTCGGAAACTTAAATATATATGGACCAATGGTATAAATAAAGTAGAAGTAGATAGCATAGTTGTCTTTGAAAAGTAAACAGAATTTAGCATGAAGCATTTAGTATTTTGGATAGTAGCTCAAACCTCAAAGGCTCAATATGTCAAATTGTCAATCATCTTCACGAAGTAAGTTGGCCATACCAGTGATTAATTCTACATTAAGATGTTAAAGTATAAGAGGTTAGTATCAGAAAATGTCAAAATCAACATATATAACAACTTAAAAAAATCTCTAAATACATTACCTGAGTCTAACTTATAATTCTCCGCATCATCAATGGCATCCGTATAATTTTGAGTCAAGCATATAGGAGTTGATTTCAACCAGTTTTGTGTGCACACAAGAGCTTCGACAGTTCTAGGAGCCAAAGAACTCCTAAATGGATCCAGGACACGGCCTCCTGTGCTAAATGCCGACTCAGATGCAACGGTGGTGATCGGAATGGCCAAGATATCTCTTGCCATTAGGGCAAGAACCGGATATTTGCTTGAGTTGACTTTCCACCATACCAAAATTTCAAAATTCCCCGTAGGAATCTCAACATCCTCCAACAAATACCGCTCTAGTTCAGACTTACAATCCATCAAGGATGCTGATTTTTTATCTTTATGGAATTCGAACAAAAAGTCCATGGGATCATCATCATTACCGGTACCACTATTACTCCCCATTGATGCACTAGCCTCACCACTCCGACTCCGATTTGACTTAGACCCAGTTACGCGGCCACCACAAAACCCTACATATTGTTCATATAAATATTCCATATCTCTCTTGAGGAGTACAACAAACTCCTCACCCCTCTCATCCCCCAATGTTTTGTTGAACCAATATGCTTGAGCAACTAATTTGTACCGTGGATCAAGAATGGCAGCAACAAACAACAATCGATTTATTTTTTCAAGATCACCCCAATATTTATTATATTTTGTCTTCATTCTCAAAGCCATTGAACTCAAGCGTCGATTACTATTGGTACAAAAAACATTCAAATTTTTATGAATATTAATGAGCTCTTGGACATACAAATTTGATGTAACATATAGTGTACCAGAAATACGCATGGTGACATTATAAAATACATGAAGAAACTTCGAAAAGTTTCTTATGGTCTCCCAATCATCAGCCTCAGGAGCTCCTAGACCCTTTTTCCCATGCCCATCCTCAGATAAATAAACTCTTGAGTAGGGATCCTCATCAAGCAAAAGTTGGAAGGCTTTTTGATACTTCTCAGCCACGTCCAACATAAGAAAAGTCGAGTTCCATCTAGTAGGCACGTCGAGACACAAGAAACTAGAACATGGCACTTTGGACCTATCAACACGACTTGAAAGTGGCAAGTCTTTGGGGAGAAGACTTCACATACTTAATCAGATTTCTGACTCTTATGATCGAGTCATCAACATCTTTCAAACCTTCACTCACAACAAGGTTTAAGATGTGTGCTGTACACCTCATGTGAATAAACTCGTGAGCTGCAACACAATCCTCACTTCCTATTTCCCTTGTTCTCAACCAATCAATAGCAGAGTCGTTAGAGGTAGCATTGTCCACCGTAATTGTGAGGATTTTGTCAATGCCCCAATCAAGCATATACTCCTCCAACTCCCTCCCAATCGCTGCACCCTTGTGGTCACTAATCCAAACGAATGAAATGATCCGCTTCTGCAACTTCCAATCACCATCAATAAAGTGAGCGGTCACACACATGTAATTAATATTTTGGATAGAAGTCCAAGTGTCAGTGGTCAGGCACACTCTTTGTTTGGTGGTCAAAAACATTTTCTTCAAGCTATCTTTCTCTTTCAAAAATAGCCTCATACAGTCACGCATTACGGTAAATCGAGAAGGAATTGGAAACCTAGGATCAAGGGATTTAGTGTATTCCCGAAACCCTTGGCCATCAACAACCCTAAAGGGTAACTAATCCACTATCACCATCCTAGCAAGGGCTGCCCGGATTTTTTTCTCATTGTACTTGGTCATCCCTAAGGTCTTCTCCCCTTGGCCTTCAATTCTTGCTTCCGGGACCAAGAATGTTTGAGTGTTGTCCAACTTACTCTTACGGTTTTTGGGACAAAGTTGGATGTGTGTTTTCATGGCCGAAGTGCCTTGCCTTTTGGGATGGCATTTCCATTGCCTCCCACAATGGTTACAAGTAGCTATAGGCTCTTCAGGATCACAATCGGGCACTCTTGTGAAGTGGACCCATACTAAAGACCTATTCTTAGGAACTCTACTACCAGGTGGAGGGCGAGGGTAAGAACAGAAGGCACTAGGAGTCCGAGTGCCTACCGAAGATTCTATTGGTCCGGTGGACTCTTCAACCATGGCACAAGGAGCATTAATAGGCTGTTCAGGGATGCCAGGAGAAGATGCAGCTGTGGATGTAGACGTGTTTCTGCCTTCTATATTCATGATTTAAGAACTAACGCACAACAAACAAACAAAATAATACGGTTAAGACAATCACTAAAACAGCCAAACACAGCCCCAAAAGCATAATACAAACTCATTAACTCAACTTGTGGATGTTTTACAATCACTAAAACAGCCAAATATATTTGAGAAAACAACATCAAAAATTACATATAATCGGTTACATATAATCACTAAAACAGCCAAATATATCACATATAATCGGTTACAATCACTAAAACAACCAAATATATTTGAGAAAACAACATAAAAAATTACATATAATCGGTTACATATAATCACTAAAACAGCCAAATATATCACATATAATCGGTTACAATCACTAAAACAGCCAAATATATCACTAAACACCACTGGCACTAAAACAACATCAAAAATTACATATAAAAATTACATATAAAATTACTAAACCACTGGCAGCAAGATGTTGTTTGCCTAATACAAATAAAACTATCATTTATAGAGTGAAATTAAACACATCAAAATCAGAATCACTGCAACCTCTTTAGCTTTCCATGTTCAAATCCTTCTACATCAGACTATTCGTACAGCTAGGAATTAATTATAGAACCAACAAAAATCAACATTATCAACCTCAAAGATTCGAAAAAATCAACATTATCAACCTCAAAAATTTGATTAAAGAACAGAGATGGATTTGGGTAATCGGTTACCAAGAGGAGCTGCGGCCTGCGTGACTCCGTGAGAGGAGGGTTGCGCGAGACGGCGAGAGAGGGGCTCTGCGATTCGGGCCGTGCGAGGGAGAAGCTGCGCGAGAGAGGGGTTGCGCCTGTGCGAGAGAGGGGTTCTGCGAGAGAGGGGTTGCGCGAGAGAGGGGTTCTACGAGAGGGTTGCGCGAGGGACGGGCTTCGCGAGAGGGAGGAGTTGCGCGAGAGAGATGCGCCGGCTGCGGCGCTGCGCGAGAGAGAGGGCGACTGGCGAGAGAGCCGAGAGGGCTGCGGCGCTGCGCGAGAGAGAGGGCGACTTGCGCGAGAGAGAGAGGGTCAAGGGTGCGAGTTCTCGGTCCGTAGGCTGCACTGCAGACCTAATTCTAAATTCAATACCCTCCCAGGTATCCAACGGCGCCGTTTTTGCTGTAATGAATAAGTTTTTTTTTTTTTTTTAATTTTTATAATGAATAGTTACTATAGTAATATACTAATATACATTATATACTAATTAATATGAATCTATTTTATATTATATATATATATGAAGATTCATAAAAAAAATATATGATATATATTATTATATAGGGATTTAGTTATACTAATAGTTATATTAGTATTAGACTATTAGTTATTATTAATACTATATATTATACTAATAGTGATATCAATACTATATAATATATATAGTTATAGTTATAGTCATTTAGTATAACTATATTAGTATAAGAATTTAGAATTAGTTGTAGTGATTAGAATAACTATATATTAGTATTTGCTATAATGATTTTAATTTAGTATAACTATATAATAGTATTAGTATTAATATTAGTTATACTAGTAGTGATATTAGTTATACTAATAGTTATACTAATAGTTATATTAGCATTAGACTATTAGTTATTATTAATACTATATATTATACTAATAGTGATATTAATACTATATAATATATATAGTTATAGTTATAACTTATAGTCATTTAGTATAACTATATTAGTATAAGTTATAGTGATTTAGTATAATTATGATGCTACAAGTTATAACTATAGTCTATATTAGTATTAGAATTAGTTGTAGTGATTAGAATAACTATATATTAGTATTTGCTATAATGATTTTAATTTAGTATAACTATATAATAGTATTAGTATATTAGTATTAGTATTAATATTAGTTATACTAGTAGTGATATTAGTTATACTAATAATTATATTAGTATTAGACTATTAGTTATTATTAATACTATATATTATACTAATAGTGATATTAATACTATATAATATATGTAGTTATAGATATAGTCATTTAGTATAACTATATTAGTATAAGTTATAGTGATTTAGTATAGTTATGATACTACAAGTTATAACTATAGTCTATATTAGTATTAGAATTAGTTGTAGTGATTAAAATAACTATATATTAGTATTTGCTATAATCATTTTAATTTAGTATAACTATATAATAGTATTAGTATATTAGTATTAGTATTAATATTAGTTATACTAGTAGTGATATTAGTTATACTATAGTTATATTAGTATTAGACTATTAGTTATTATTAATACTATATATTATATTAATAGTGATATTAATACTATATAATATATATAGTTATAGTTATAGTCATTTAGTATAACTATATTAGTATAAGTTATAGTGATTTAGTATAATTATGATACTACAAGTTATAACTATAGTCTATATTAGTATTAGAATTAGTTGTAGTGATTAGAATAATTATAATTAGTACTTGCTATAATGATTTTAATTTAGTATAACTATATAATAGTATTAGTATATTAGTATTAGTATTAATATTAGTTATACTAGTAGTGATATTAGTTATACTAGTAGTGATATTATTAATTTAGTATAACTATATAATAGTATTAGTATATTAGTATTATACTGACTATATCACTGATTGTATTAGACTATTAGTACACTTAATGTCTAATACTAGTATATCACTATAGTTAATAACTTAATAGTATCATATAGTAATATAGTATTAGTAATTGTCAAATTGATACTACATTAATTTATATAGTCATTTATATATAGGCTTAAAGTGGTTTACTAATTTATATATAGTAATTAATACTATTAGACTATTAGTAATTTATATGAATAATACTTTAGTTATTATACATTAGTATTATATGTTATTATAAATTTATAGATTAGTGTTTATACATTAGTATTACAATATTACATGTCGATGTCATTATTCATCTTAGTGTTTATAGTATATTATATATACATTAATTATTAGTATTATATGCTATTATATTTATACATTAGTAATTTAGTGTTACATGGTAGTAATATTGTAAATTTGTAATAGTATGATATTTAAATATAGTCATATACTAAACTATTATTAGTCAATTTAGTCTATATATTGTAGTATAAATATATTATTTAACAAGTATATTATTGAGTTTAACTAACTATATAAGATATAGTTGTATAAAATTTAAATAATTAATATATACAAAAACACATATTTTATAAAATATGTATAAACTCGGAGGCGGAGGCGGAGGCGGAGGCGGAGTCGGAGGGCGACGTCGGAGGCGGAGGATCGGAGTCGGATCGGAGCGGAGTCGGAGTCGGATCTTCAATGGATCCGACTCCGACTCTGACTCCGACTTCCAAGAAGAAAAAACCTCCGACTCCGACTCCGACTCCGACAAGTCGGAGCCGGAGCGGAATCGGAGCGGAGCCGGAGAATGGCACACGATAATGACTTGGATATTGATACGGTACTCAGATGCTTATCTATGAAATAAATAATAAATAAAACAGATAAATAATAAATAAAACAGATAAAATATAAATAAAAAGATAGATATTGAACCCAATGTCCACAAGTTATTTGAGGGTAAAATCTATTATGTTTGGTGATTGTACTGTTCCTCAAAACCTCACATTGCTCTCAAAACAATAAAAAAATAGGATTGATGAGAAATTGAATAATATGTCATCCTTAAAGAAATTTGAAGAGAGATGATCTAAAGAGAGTGTAGAGAAGTGATTCCTTGAAGTATTGTTAGATTTATAGAGATCCCCTCTTTTTATAGAGGTCTTCTTCCTTCTTTGGAATAGTTTAGTGCATGTTTGAGATTGTGATGGGAAATATAGCTTATAGTTGTAGGGTTTATAGCTTATAACTTAAATAATAAGCTCTATAGTTCAAAAGTTGTTTACTATTTAATAAACATGTATCTAAAGCACTTTTAAAGTTAGTTACATTAATTTTTTAAAAATATATAGTTATCTACAAGAGCTTTTCTATAAAAACTTCAATTTGGTACTTTTTAAAAAAGTAGACCTTCAACTTTTTTAAGTGATTGAAGCATTTTTTATAAATTTATCAAACATATAATTTTTTCTTTAAAAGAGCTTTTAAATAATTAAAAGCACTTTTTAAGCTTTAAACTCAATCTCAAATTGACTCTAACTTGATGTAACTTTTACTTCTTTTTTTTTTTGTATATCAATCTACTTCTTTTAGTTTTATCTTTTTTTTTTCTTTTTCATCTCATCTCTTCCTTTTTCTTGGTAATAAATTTCTAATAGGATGGACTCTAGTTCATTTTATATCTAATAATTTTTATTTTTGTTATTATAAGTGCTTTAATCAGTTCACCATTGCTGTCAACAGCTTCCTCAATCATCTCAATATAATAATGAGAATGGAACTTTGATTAATAAGACCTCATATCTGTGTTTCTTGGAAGTACAGTTTTAATCGCATAGAAACACACGTAGTCATCCACCTCTCATCGATACAAAGCCGTTTGTACAAGAAAAGAGAACGAGACTTTTAAGATGCTGAAATGAAATGAATTGAGCAGACTTCACTTGTTAGAATGAGCCTTTACTGTTCAGGACCTGATATTGTTGCATCTGTGAATGGTGAACCCCCTTGATTGTGAAGGACGGACTACTACTCAACTAGTGATCAGTGAAAAATAAGCTGCTTTGTCACGCATTTGCTTCACAAATTTTCTACAAATTCCATCTCATTGACCATCTAAGACATGAACTTGTGTTGAGAGCTTCCTTGAACATGGCCGTTGGGGTGGCAATTTGTGTTTCGGTCGTATCTGTATCGTGTCCAGTCATGAATATTTAACTATATAGGTCAACCGGATTCCAACTCATTAAGTTAAACATGTTAAATTTTTAAATCCTAACCCAACCTATTTAGATAATAGGCCATGTTGTGTCGTGTCATCCGTTTTGACCTATTTAATAATTAATTAGAAATATATTAACACGACATAACTCATTTAAATCAGTTTGTTTCATATAAATGGATTGAACTAAAATGCATAACTCATTTAATTTGTTAACATAATTTCACATAAAAGTTAAAATCTATATTTATTAATAACCACAATAACTTAAAAACTATATATATCAATATTTTTCAAATTTTAACATATAAAAAAACCAATATTACGAACCATACAATAACAAATATAAGCATGTCTAAAATTACAATAAAAGCATAAACATACTAACAAAAACCAATATTACAACATAACAATGATAAAATTTTAATTTTGAAATAAATTCTAAATGGGTCAAAACGAGTTAATTTCATGTTAAGCAAGTTGACCCGTTTATAAATCGTGTCTTAACGGGTCAATCCGTTTTGATCCGAACCTATTAAAATCAAACTCAACCCCTCTAATTCCGTGTCGTGTTTGTGTTAGGTTCACAGGTCGTGTCACATATTGATACCCCTACATGCGTGGCACAGCTCTAAAACCAGACCAAGTTGGTTTAGCCAAGCTGCACAGCCATGAACACTAGATAAATATAGAAACAGATTTAATCAAGCTCGTAGGAAGATCAACGGAGAACAAAAACCTTGCTTAATGCAGTTTTAGAGCCTAGGCTTTATGAAAGTAAGGAATTCAAGTTCTCACTTTTGAGTACTCCCAGGCACTTTTGAGTACTCCCAGGCATCTCTGCCTGCTTGTTTTGGAGGAAGGCTATTAATCTAGTTCCCCATGAAGTCCCCAAAGTGGGTTGTTAACATGAGAAATGGTTGGACATTATTTGCATGCAGCCTTCCTGTACATGTTTTTGGCAAGGAAATTATTTTGCCCATTTGGCTATGCCAATTCTTATTTAGGGTCCATTTGAATCTTAACCAAGTTCAAATTTGTTACAGCGATATCATTTAGAGTGATTTGGGGCCAAAAGAAACAAAGACAGACGAAAAAGAGCTATTAAGCTTGTAAGCTCTCATTCAAAAGCAATGTTTCTCCTTACAAATTCAATAATAAGAAACTTTAGCTGACCAATATTCCTTGCTGACTTGTATCATTATCTTTGGGAAGTCTCCCCACAAACATCCTCTCCCTTGCCTTGCTAGCCTGAAATATCAAGAACCCAATAACCCATGAAAAAGGCAGAAAAACTTACGCAAATAGCTAAGTTGTTATTGACCATTACAATAGAGTTCATAGGCCAATTGTCCCAGTGAGAATGTCCTTAATACCCTTTATCTCAAGAGGTGCTCTCGTGAATTGACTAGAATATAGAGGAACTGATCATACAAAGATATGGAAGAAAAGAAGCAAATTTGAGAATTTAAAAAGCGTCTTAGGAATACAGGGGGTTTCAAAACACTGCCAATTTTTCCTCACTTTCCCCCCCAAGCATCTTCACAGCAGACCAGAGCATATGGGAATCTATCAAAAGCATTGAGACATAAAAAGTGAAGGACAGACCTGTTTTTCCCAGTTTGTACAACTTGTCACAATAAAGAGCAAAACAATCTGAACAAAAGCACCAGTTTGTACTCCAATCCAAAGGCCCCTTCCTCTATACTGAGCCCAGAAACCCAGTACTGCAGCAGCTGGAATTCCACAAAGATAGAATGCCCCCAGGTTGATATAAGCCCCTATATGCTGCCACCCAGATCCTCTAGCAACACCTGATTTAATGAACTCTTAACATAATTCTGTAAAACTTAAAAAAGACTCAGCTGACAAAAACAAAGATTTTCTACCTGAAAGAACCCCTTGTAAGCTATCAAGTATAATTGATACAGAAACGAGAGGAGCCATGGTTGTTACGTAGTCCACAACTTCCTTCTCATTGCTAAAAGTGTAACCAAAAACATGCCGGCTGGCAAGAAGGGTTGTGCTCACTATACATGTCTCTATGACTGCAAGAAACAACACAGCAAAGAGAGCTACACGAGCAGCTTGTGGGTTCCCTGCTCCTAATTCATTTGAAACTCTAGTACTAAACCAAAAAGGAGACAATTTTTAGAGATGTGCAATTTAGACTACAGTAGACACCTGTAAAATGTAGCAATAGATGTCTTTTACATATATGTGTGTACATGCATGTCTATATCTTTGTATGTGGATATGTTCAATTGAACAAACCTTGCAGAAAAAAAAAAACAAACCAACCTTGCTGCAGCACCAAGTCCATATGGTATCGTATAGAGTGTTGTGATGGTTGAGAGACTGTACAGAGAAGTTGATAGTAAGGATCATTACCCAATGTTGAAGTGAGGTTAGAATCTTTTGAGGAACGCATATTATAGTGCATAAAGATGAGAAAGTTTTAGAAGATCCAAAGTTTTCTTGATCTGAAATACTACAAGAAAATTTACCATACAGAAAGCACTGAAGTTTCTAGCTGTGGATTGGGTAAAAGACCGGACAGTAAAATGAGAAGCTCAAACGACCACCACTCAAGGCTGCATTATTAAAATGAATAAACACATCAGAGAAGAATGATATATTACAGAAAAACACACAAACTCCACATTTCAACGAGAGAAAGTGATAGCAATTACCAAATCATTATAGCAGAAGGGATAGCAAATTGAAAGAACTCCCCAATTCCTTGGAACAGCTCCATAGAAATTGGAATGCGAGTTTTTGCGCAGGCAGAAGAGTACTTCATGTATAATCCAAGCAAAATCACATTTAACCAATATGAAATGCTAATAGCTAATGCTGCTCCGATGTTTCCCAGCCCAGACTTGAATACTAAAGCCCAACATAGAGGTATGTGAAAAGAAAGAATGGCAAGAGAGCTGATAAGCATTGGCATGACAAGACTTTGTGTCTGAAAGTATCTAACAAGTGGCTGAAGTGTTGCATATGCAAAGAGCGCAGGAACAAGCCAGATTATGAATTTGCCAGCTTCGTGTGAAATTAGAGGGTCTTGGCCTATCAAAGTTAGAAACCTCCCAATATAGATCCATATCAAAGACACGGGAAAACAGACTAAGATCATAGAAAATATAGCAGTGTAAGTTTGAACGCCAAGTTTCCGATACTGCTGAGCTCCATAAGCTTGCCCACATAAAGTTTCCAATGCACTTGCCATTCCTAACTGTTCACAGAATACAAAGTACAAATCCATTTAGTTGTTTGAGACAGAACTCTATTCATATAACTAGGTCCCAAAATTCAATTTGACATCTTCTTAAGAACATTTGACTCACAGTCTAAGAATCTAGGCATGATTTCATCCATATTTTCTACAAGCATTAACTTGATGAAACCCATATATGTCAGTAATATTTCAAGTACACTTCTATTGTAAAATTTCATCCATTTGGTAAGCATATCTAAACTAGTATTCGTACAGGCAAGCCAAGCTTTATCATGGTAGCAGAAAGTTTGGTACTAAACTGACCCACCACATTGATCAGCTGCAGTCAGAGGTGCATTCAGAGTAGAGCTTCCTGGGTTTAATTATTAATGCATCGCTGGGTGAAATGTATTGGTGAAAGGGCATATGCATGATAAAAGAGGTAACTTTCAAAGCTATATTAGAGAAATGCCATTGACAAGCTAATCATTCAAAGCTCTGGCCATTACTTTCAAGCCAAATACACCACATGGGACATAAGGAAATCTTTCTCCATACATCAGCAATTTGGGAATTGCCCTGAAACTCTTTCCAACAAGCAAACAAGTCCACTGCCCTCCCTGGCATCACCCATTCAAGTCCGGTCCTGTTAAAGATCTCAGCCCATAACACCCTTGCTACCTAACAGTGAAGTAAAAGATAATCCACAGATTCACCACTCTTCTTACACATGTAGCACCAATCCATCACAAAGAGTCCATGCCGAAAATTTTTTCCAAGATGCAGGAAAAAGAGTGAAAGGGAAAATTGTTTTGAATGTACAAAGTAACAAAGCTTTAACTTCACAGGTTGTTATTATATAACTAAAGGGTTAATGGGGCCTTGGCACCATGATAACTTCACAGGTTGTTGTTACTAAATTTTGCTGTGATATTTTGCAAGGACTATAGTTAGGTCTCCTACTAAATCTGTACAGATATTGAAACCAATTATGTCAATACCTGCAAAAGATGAAGGAGCTACTAATGGACCATTTTCCTCCTTTTGTTATCAGTTGAGTAGAAAAGGCTCTTTACTGCATTTTGCATCGTCTTGTTTAAGAGCTCCCCTACGAATTGACATACCTTAAAATTTATTATAAGAACCTTAACCGTTCACCAGAAACCCTTTTGCCAAAAAATATAAAAAGTACATAAAAATGAGTAGAACTTTCCTATAGTAACTTCTTCAGAAATACTTGAAGAGCACATTATTTCTTCATGCATATTATTACAGGCCTTCATAAGATTCAGTAAGCTATTTCGTGCCTCACTTTGTGCTTAAGGTTTTCGAGTGTCTTCCGGAAGATTGTGCATCGAGTCGTACCATGTGTAACACCCAAGTGTAACACGCACAAAATATAAATAACATTGCAGACATTGATGTCAGGCGCATCAACCTTATGATTGGCTTAACTGTTGGTCACGTCAGAGGTGTCACACGAGTATTACACTTGGAATTCTCTTATCATAACATATAGTTTTTGTAAACTTTTAAGCTATTGTAATATCACGACTAGAATTTTCCTTCTGCATTCTCTTATAATAACTTATGGTTTAAGTAAACTATTTTCTTATACGTAGCACACCTTACGTATCACGGTTTTGTTCTCTCTCTCTCTCTCTCAAGCCCGTTTCTCTCTTCTCACCCATTTTCCCCTCTCCTTCCCGTTTCTCTCTTCTCACCCATGTCCCCGTCGCAGCCTAGATCCGCCGCGGCCATCGATTCGGCCTCCCACCACAGCCACCGATCACCACCACCAAGCCCGTCCTCCTCCCCCAGCCCGAGGCCCATAGCTCCTCCGCACGCATGCCCGTAGCTCAACTCCACGCACTCACGTCGCGGCTCACATTCCGTCACTTACAACCGCGTGTCGCCGCCCACAAGCACGCCGGATGTCCACCCCTCGGCCATACCCTCCTTCCCCAGCCCACACCGACCGTTTCTCTCTCCCTCACATGCCCTCTCTCTCACGGGTCCTCTCTCTCTCGCGGCCAAATCCACCACCAGACTACCGATTGATTTCCGACATCTCGACAATCGCCACCACCTCGATAGTCTACGCCCAAGGATGGGCGAAGGGGGGAGGCCTTGGGCGAAGGGGGTGGTGGGGAGAGGAAGGAAAAATGAAAGAAAAAATTTAATTGTAATCGATTATGCGTATTAATACGAGCATCCATTTAATATGATTGGTCAGAAAATATATTTTATTAAAAATAATATTAATTTGAATTTAAAATATGAAAGTAATAATATTAGTACGTAGATCGATACGTAAACTTGTTTATATATAATAAATTTTAAAATGAAAGTGAATTTTGTTGTCATAGTAATGTTTTGGATGATTTAAACAGTGGAATACTTTTCTCGTGAGAAATAGGCTACATACATGTTATGATACGGAAAGCCTATAATAAAATACTACCAGGCTGCCCAAGTCAGTATGACCTCACCTCCAGCTACCCTTTATTTTCTTTCTTGCATATCTTAAATCGTTGCTCAATCTTCTTCTTTTTTAAATTTTTTTTTAATGCTAATCTCACTTTAAAGAAAAATGGACGCCATTCAAGAAAGAAATGGACGCTAGTAGAGCACGAAAACCATTTTAATTTTCTGATTCTAATTTGTTTTTTTCTTGGAGAAAAGACCTTTTATTAGTCATCAATTTTTATTTTTTTTTGGGCGAGAAAAGACTTTTCTTCGGTATATATGAATCATTGATAGTCGCCAATAAATGCATGCCTTTTTTCAAAAAGAGAGATAATGACGAAGGCTTACAAGAAGACTGAAGCCGGTGACCCCAGCAAGAGAGATGGCAATCGCGGTGCTAGAGAGAGCAAGTTCACCCAGATGACCCACCATCATCGTTGAAATGACCTGCAACATGAACTGTGATAGAGTCACCGCCACCATAGGACCAGCCAAGGGACCCAACCTCTTTAGCTCCCCAGTGAGCAGACCCCATGTTATTGATGGAGTCTCGCTTCTTTTATCTTCTCTTCCTTTTTGTAATAGACTCTCTTCCATGTTCTTCTCAGTGTCTCCCATGGAAGCCAGTGTTCTAAGCCAAAACACTCGCTCAAATTTTGGAATTCAGAGAGAGAGAGAGAGACGTAAAGAGCTTTCCTAACTTTTGGCATTCCATGAGCTATATAAATAGACGTGAAGTGTTTTGGCCATAAACCGAGAAATGACATTATTGGACCATTGGTGCTTGGTAGGCCATAAACGAGTATCTTTTGTCTTCTCAAAATGACATATACAAAGGTATAATCATCTAAAAGTAAGAAATATATTTTAACCATAAATAAATTATATAAAATTTAACTCATCACGTGATTTAATATAATATGTTAAATTATAAAATTATTTTATAATAAAAATAATTTTAACAAATCTTATAAAATATAAATTTACGTCATTTAATTTTATATAATTTTTTTTATATTTATAACAGTTATTCAAAGTAAACCGCGCTTAAAGCCAAACACATAATCGACTATGCGAGCCTTATAATTTGGATGTTTTTAATTTGAATAGTCATCGGATTAGAGAATTTAATTGGATCTAGGAGGCCTTAGATTGGGAAATTTAATTGTTTCTTAATTATCCTTTCAATTATTTGAGATGCATTTGGAGAATTTTTTTTACCAAGAACTTATGGACTCTTATCCCATTTAGATAGTGAGAGTATTTTATCTCATTTCGTCTTATCTTATTATTACAAATTTCTTAAATTCTCACACAAAATATAATAAACAATTTAATTTTTTAAAATATCAAAATAATAATAATAATAATATTAGATAATAATATTTTATTCAATTTTTAACTTTTATTTAAAACAATCTCATCTCATTTCATTATCCAAACCATACCTTATATTATTTAGATTTTGTTCTCAAGTGTCGCATTTAAAGACAAACTATGATGGGACAAATATGATTTTATTATGTTTTGATTAAATTTAATATATAAAAAATAGTCCATACACGAACGAGAGTGTTAAGATATAAATTTAATAGTCAATTGTATCTCTTTCAATCAAGATTTCACATAAATGATGCTTACTTGTGTACTAGCCATATAGATAGTTGCATGCTTTCTTGACCTTATTAACAAAACAAAAACAACTTCACCTACTCCTTAATTTATTGTTTAGACTAAAGAATAGCGAGTGAATGCATCTACGAACAAGTGCATTTTTATGTGCAAAACGCCAAGAAACTGAGTGCTTACTTTCCCCAAAAAGATAAATTTAGTTTTACGATCGTAAGCGAATGTATTCTCTTGGGATTGATGATGATGCAAGTTGTTGATTACATTTTTCAATTCTTCTACAGACAACCGGGCTGAGGACCCGGCGCGGAACCGGCTGACGTGGCAGCCTGCCACGTCAGCTGATAAATAAATAAAAAATTAAAAAAAATAATAAATTGAAAAGAACAAAAAAATAATAAATTAAAAAAAAAACATGAAATGAAATGAAACATACCGTGCGGATTGGGAGGGAAAGTCGAAACGAAAACAAAGCAGAGAGATTTCGAGCGAAATCGAAGAGGGAGATACCCAGTGCGTCTGAAGGAAGTCTGTTCGCCCATTCCGGTCGCCGTCCCGCAGTCGCCGTCGTCACAGCCTACAAGTCTCTGGGTCACAGCGTCATGGGTGAGACGGAGCTCTGCGTGAACGTCGTGAGAGTTTTCTGTCGCTGCTAGCTGCGTGAACGCTGTGAGAGTTTCCGTCGCTGCTAGCTGCGTGAACTCCGTGAGAGTTACCGTCGATTCTTCAAGCCGGTGAAATTTGTTCGGTAATGGCAAGTTTGATCTTCTAGAGTTTTGTTTGCGTACTATCTCAGTAGAATCCGAGTGAAATTGAAGTAAAATGTTCTTGCGATGTTTGTGAAGTGAAGTAAATTCGGGAGCTGCAAATTAGTTGTACATTTTATACCATGTTTTTTTTTTCAATGGGTACTGAATCTAAGAAAGTTACTTCCCTGATGTGTATGATGAATTTGATGGTTGTTTGTCACAAGTGAGAGCTCGGAGAGAGTAAGACAAAGATGGACTAATGATACCACTCTGTTTCTTTAGTTTTTGTTAGGGAAAAAGAAGAAGAAATGGATTTTCAAGGGTTTTGTCTTAACCTCTCACTTGATGTGTGTATGAGATTATATATTGATGCTGAAATTTACCTATAAAAAAAGTCATTGATGCTGAAATTTATTAATACCTGTGTATAGTCAATGACTATTTATGTGCCATCATGGGAAACTTAAATGATGCCCAAACAAAAACAGGTTCTAATTAGACCAAAAAGGTTTAATTAAACTGTCTACATTAGAAAGAATGACACATTATAAAGCTTGATGTAACATTACTTGTGTCTTTTGAAATACAAATGTAGACATGTTCTGATTCATATGCTAAACTAGGGAAAAACAAAAACAAGTTGTAATTCATTAAACTGACTTGATGCTAAACTAAGACAGGTCCTAAAGAGTCGACATGAAGAATTGTAACTTTACTTGTAACATTGTAAGCAAAAAAATCTAATTCAGAATGCAACAAATAAACTAAAAAACTATAACATTACTTGTAACATTGTAAAGATTGATGTAAAAGTAACATTCTAACATTTACATTGTAAACAGTTGATGTAAAAATTAATTAAGAAACTATAACATTACCTGTAGCAGAAAGCAGTTTTCGAAACAGAGGTATTCTATTTGGTGGCTAGGAAAATGTAAATCCAGAGTTAATTACAAACGTCCACATCAGTGTTATTCAGCCTTTCAGAAGCATATATTTGTTATGTTATCGAGAACAAAAGCATCAGCATCACTACAAATGTAATTCAAGTCTATGCTGGAATAAAACAATCCATCAAAAATTATTAAGTATAATTGATATTTAAAAGAACAAAAATACTCTACATACAAAAACTATGCTCGAAAGTAAAACCAAATCCACGTGACCAAACTGTAGGATAACTAACCTGATCTACACAGTGGTTGATGTTAGGGTTAGGGTTTCACTGGCGATTTTGGACAAGTTAGGGTTAGCATCGAAGGGACTGGGGTTTGAAGTGGGAAATGGGTTAGGGTTAGGGTTACACTGGCGATTTTGGACAAGTTAGGGTTAGCATCGAAGGGACTGGGGTTTGAAGTGGGAAATGGGTTAGGGTTAGGGTTACACACACGAACGAAGGTCAAATGCCGTGATTGAGGAAGAAGGAAACCACGGTTTCATGGGTCGATTTTGATGGAATGGGTGAATCGATCGAAGGTTAGGAGTAGGGTTACATGCACAAACGAAGGTGAAATCCTCAACAAAACCACAATTTCGTGGGTATATATTGATGGAATGGGTGAATCGGTGAATCGAACGAAGGTTAAGGTTAGGGTTACACGCACGAACGAAGGTGAAATCTTCAACAAAACCACGGTTTCGTGGGTCGATTTCGATGGAATGGGTGAATCGAAGGAAATCTATGAGGGGAAAGGGGAAAGGAATCGAAGGGAAAAGGAAATCTATGAGGGGTTAAGGTTAGGATCGAAGGGGTCAGGGGGAAAGGGGGGGAAATGTACAATCGAAGAGGGAGAGACGCAAGGAGAGGGAAAGTGGGATTCTGGAAAGGGGGAAGGGGGGGAACGCGGGATAGCGAAAGAAGTGCCGAACTCACTCACTCAACCAAAACGTTACGTTTTCGTTTTGCCACGCTGGCGCCGGTTCCGCGCCGAGTCCCCAAGCGGTTGTATGTAGAGTTTTTGTTCCAAATTGTTTTTGGAAACAAGAATATATATATAATAATAATAATAATAATAATAATAATATAGCAAAAAGCGTCACAGTGCAGTGATTGCCGTTTGGCTGTTCGTGACAGATATTATTTAAATTCATCAATCGTTTGTAGTTATAGTCGTCAATGATATTAAAGATAGCCGACTTGGCTGTCTCATATTCTGTCCTATTAAAACACGTTGCTACCATTTAGATATTTTCCAACATAATTTTTTTTTTTTGGGGAACAACATAATATTAGATTAACTCAACGTTCTCTATTTATTTTCCAGTAATGATATAATCTTATTAAGTATACTTCATTTTTTTTAAAAAAAAAAGGTCCATTATTAAAAAAAATAATTTTTTTTTATATATTTTTTAAATTTATACGCTTTCACCTGATTTCCTTAACGTATTCTATGTCAGTTGTAAAAAATTTTTTATATCAAACAATATTTTCCTATATTTTTAACAGTGGCATGCACTGTTTGATTGATTGCATGCATGCATGTTGCCATTATTCGTCCGTATAAAAGGTAGTTTGTTTCTCTAATGAATAGAATAATACGGTTGAGATTGTAAAATAACGATGCTTCCTCCTTCGTCCTCTTTCTCGCATTGGGTAGAGAAATCGAGGATGAAACGAGGAGAAAGTTCATCAGCTCTTGAGTCTCATCTGATGATTACGATCCAAGAAAGAAGGCATGATGATCAAGAAGAAGAAGAAGAAGATTGTTGGATAGGAAATTATGTGGAAGAAGCAAAAAAACAAGTGCGGTTAGCAGTGCCTTTAATAGCAGTTAGTATGTTGCAGTACAGCTTACAGGTGATATCGATAATGTTCAACGGTCATCTTGGAGAGCTTCCTCTTTCCGGTGCCTCTATGGGGTCTTCCTTTGCTTCAGTTACTGGCTTCACTGTCCTGGTAACAACAGCCTTCTGATCTTCTGCTTTCTCCTACGTACACTACATACTAATATTTTTCTTTTTCTTTTTGGTAAACTGTAATCTTTGTATAGGAATTCATGGAAAGCTTAACCAGTGTTAAATGTTTGAAAATCCTCACAAATTCAGGAAAATTAAATTATTTCCTCTGTTTCAAACATGTCATGTAGCTAGGGATGGGTAGCGCATTAGAGACGCTATGCGGACAAGCCTATGGAGCGAAACAGTACCACATGCTAGGTGTTCACACGCAGCGAGCAATGCTAACCCTCCTAGCCTTAAGCATTCCTCTAGCACTAATTTGGTACTACACAAGCACCATTCTCATAGCTCTAGGCCAAGACCATGAAATATCTACTGAAGCCGGAGTTTTCAATTGCTGGATGATCCCAAGCCTTTTCGCCTTTGGCCTCCTTCAATGCCTAAACAGATTTTTACAAACCCAGAACAATGTTATTCCTATGTTGATAAGCTCTGGAATCACGGCTTTGCTACATGTTCCTGTTTGTTGGGTTCTTGTGTTCAAAATTGGATTTGGGATCAAAGGAGCTGCCTTGGCAATTAGTATTTCCAATTGGGTTAACGTACTTTTGCTGGCAATTTATGTAAAATTTTCTCCAGCTTGCGTGAAAACTTGGACTGGGTTTTCAGAAGAAGCCTTGCATGATCTTCTCAGCTTTATAAAGCTGGCTGTTTCATCAGCAATCATGATATGGTAAGTGCTATTTGCTTCTCATGAGTAATATGTTTCCAGGCAACAGAGCTGATCTTCTATTAGCAAATGAAACTTGGATCATTCTAGTTATCTGCTTATTGATTTGCATGCAGAAAGCATGAATGATATACCATTGTAATTGCTACATCTCAAAGCCACTCTGTTAAAGCCTTTAGAATAGTATTTTATTTATTTAGGCAAGAGTGTTCAAATTCCTTTTAAAAATACTAAACGTCTTGAAAGTGTCTTGAAATATTATTTTTTTATTTAATTATTAAAGAAATACTTTTTAATGAAGTTATAAATTTTTTTTTTATAAATATTTATAATGATTAAGAAAATATATAAAAAATAAAAATAAAAATAAAATAAAATCGACAATTCGTGACAGCAATTCGATAGGTGTAGTATTACTCAATTCCTTTTGTCAAGGAAAATATCGCGATGACAATGAAGACACCTGGACGGTAACAGAAAAACATGTATTCATTTTTGCCTCTGTGTCTCGTTTTTTAAGATTTTTGTTCATTGCTAAAAACAAAATCAGAACGTCTTTTTCGGCCATGAGTCATGACCCTTTCTTCGAGGACGGATTTTCCAGAAGAATATGTCATGTTTTATTTTCAATTTATATTTTTTTGTAGCTGACTCGGGGCCGCCACCCTCTTCTCTTTTTTTTTTTTTACTTGAACTTTTGAAAAGACAATTTCAGAGTTTCACAGAATTTAATCATTCACCAAACGAAACAAAAAAAAAGAATATTCTCTTGGTTAATTATTAGTTATTGGGTTATTAATATTTGCAATAATAATAAAAAGACAAAATAAAAACAAAGATTTGACACGACGCATGACATGATACTCTGTTGCGTCTTTCTTGTAAGTTTGAAGGATCCACCCGTATAGAAATTTTATATTCTTTATATTATTTAAAAATATATAATTTTATTTTTTATTCTTATATTTTATAAATATAAATGTAATAGAGAAAAGTCATTGGTCCCCCCCATCTCTTTCTTGCAAGTTTGAAGGATCGTGCCGTATAGAAATTCTATATTTTTTATATCATTTAAAAATATATAATTTTATTTTTTATTTTTATATTTTATAAATATAAATGTGATGGAGAAAAGTCATTGGTTCCTCCTCATGATCATGTGGTGTGTTAAGTACATGAGTTAGGCCACCGATAAGGTCCAGTCCAATCACAAGAGTCCGAGCTGATAAAACAAAGCTCAATTTGGAACTGGGATAAACGGAGCGGGCCAAGACAAGAGATCCAAAGGGAGGTCAAAGAGAAAGAAAAGAAAAATGTGACATGCCTCGCTAGACGAAGGGGGTGCGGAGCAGAGGCCACGTCACATTTAATGCGGCTCATAACAGAGACCACATAGCATTTAATGCGGCCTAGAGCAGAGGCCATGTCGTATTTAATGTGGCCCAGAATAGAGGCTCTGTTGCATTAAATGCGTCCCAAGGAGTAAGATGTGCGGCATTAAATGCAACCCAGGATTAGAGCAGTGAATGAAGAAGGCCCTAGGGCCATCGCTGCTCGATAAGAAAATAACGCTAAGGCTGCTCGGTATTGAAATACGAAGGACAAATTGCCCGTCCAACCCAGAACACCATCGTGGGGAAATCTAATAGTGTAAATATAAATAGGGGTCAATCCAGCGACAGGTAACATATATAAAAAATACACTACCGTCTTGGTTCAAATTTTGGTTATTTGGTTTTCTCATTGGTTCCATATACTAACTCAAGCATCAGAGGATTAACGGATCAGGAGGTCCCTTCTCTCCATTTTGATTGTGCAAGATCGTGCTTGGATACCGGGGGTGAGAAGTTGCCTAGGCCCGCGAAACATGACATCAACAATAAAATAAAAAAATAAAAAAAATAAAAAAATAAAATCATATATTTTTAAATGGTGTATAAAAGTGTGGAAGTCTAATTTTGAATAGATTTTCTTTTATCTATTAAGGAGATCAGGAAAGGATAGAAAGTTCTGCTTGGTTACCAGAAAAAATCGTTGGTTTTTTACCTGCATATGCTCTAAGATTGACGGCACTCATGTTTTTCATCATTTTTAAGCATGCACTCATGTAACCACTGACATATAACAGCATGCACCAACCTGTAATTAGAGTTTTCTGTTCTGCAATGCTATCTTGACTCTAACTCGTAGTGGCGGACATGCATTTTCAGTGGGCAATTGAAATTTTAGAAAATATTTGAGTATATAACAAATTTTGATCAATAATTGAAAAAAATAATTACCATTAAATGCAATTAAAAAAACTTTGTAAATAGAATCTTTTTTATAAGAGCACTCTCAATGGATCATTCATCCTATCCTTTAAAATATATATTCAAAACCTACTTTTTCTATCTTATATATTGACTTTTACAATATATCATACATCAGCTTATCTATTTTTTCTTCATATCATTTAAATATTATACTTTTTAATCTTTTTTATTTATTTCAAATATTTTTTTTAACTATCAATGATATCCTCATATTTTTTTATATTGTTGAGAGAAAAATTAGTTGATTGGCATATTTTTATGAAAAACTATATAAACTTGTGTTGTAACAAGTGTGTAATGTGTCAAAGTGAAAAAGGGAGGGCCGACTCAAGTCAGAGAGTTCGCTCGAAGTGGCTAGACATTTCGCTCGAGCGAACTTCAAGTCAGAGACTTCGCTCGACATGCTCGACACTTCGCTCGAGCTACATTGAAATCCGAGAGTTTGCTTGACTCGGCTCGACACTTCGCTCAAGCGAACTTCAAGTCAGAGAGTTCGCTCGACATGGTTTAACACTTCGCTCAAGCTAAATTCAAGTCAAAGAGTTCGCTTGACTTGGCTCGAGCGAAACTAAGTTCGCTTAACACTTCGCTCGAGCCAATGTTCTGGAAACCTAATTCTCTTAGGTTTGAACGCCTCTTTCCTTATTTGTATAAAAGGAAACCTTTTGGTCTTTCCTTGGGGTGGAGAAATCAAAGCAAAAACACAACCTATTTCCAAGAGCACTTAAGAGAGTTTTTCTCCCCACATTCAAGTTGCATATCTCTTGGAAATTATACATCCACCATAATACACTCAAAATAAAACACATTCAAAGTCCATTGAAGTGGATGTGTTGATTGTCCGGAAGGTTTTCGGAGCTGTTGTTGATGTAGAGATCGAGAGGTTCTCGTGGGAAGCTATAGAAGGTCGGAGTTCCGACACTACATGCGTGTAGAGATCGAGTTGGTCACTTGTAATGTTGCAAGCCAAGTTTAGGAACTACAAAGATTTTGTGAGTGTCTCTAAATTGGTTGTAATAAACTTTTTCTATAATGGATTTTAGGTGTGGCTTACACCTGGAGTGGTTTTAGAATTTGAAGACGTTTTTCAAATGAGTTTCCATTTCGTGACCAAATCTTTGTGTTGATTATTTGTATGATTTGTTTCATCTTTTAATTGCTTACTTGTCTTATATTTTATTAGACAAGAAAATTTGAACTGCACCTATTCACCTCCTCTAGGTGTTGTATGGGATAGAACCACTGTTTTTCAGATATTTACAATATCTCCTCATATACAATGTCATATAATTATATTCTATTTTAAATTAATCCAAATTTATAAGTTAAACCAAAATATAAATTAATTCAAAAAATAAAAAGAATAGATTATATAATGTTCGATGGATGGCACTTTTAGAGCTTTTACAGCATACGAATGGTTAGCATTTACAACATATAAATTGATTCAACAAATAATACGAGATTATATTGAGTAAGCCAACCATTTTTGTTAAGACAACCATTTAACTTCAATAAATTTCACTAAGCCAACATTTTTGTTTAGACATTTTGCTACCTCATCTATTGTAACACCCCGCTTCTCAAAAAGATCTTTTAGAATTTTCAGGGAGCTAGTGTGCTACTACTATACTTAAACTGAATAGCTTTTCTTTTTAACAAAGCGTCAGATGCGAAAAGTTTTCATAAATAAAACAAACTTCAATAAATACTGAAAATCCAAAAGAAAGTCTGCGGAAACACTTATTTTAAAAAAATACGAAAGTATCATGTACTTATCAAAATAATTTATTTAAACCTTAAACCATAAAACTAATCATAGCATAATTTATCTAGGCCTCTGCCTCGCCTCCCAAGGTCAAGTCCTGTCTTGCAGTCTCATCTTGATAAATTTCATCACCTGGGTAGTTTAAAAACATGAAAACAAATTAAAATGAGTCGAAGACTAGCAAGAAATCTATTACAACGTAAACATAATAAACATAAGGTTTTCATAAAAGTTTTCATACTAATGGCTTAAAAATTCATGATTGTTCATATTGATGCTTATGTTATGCATAACTGATTTATCTGAATTAATTGACTGATCTGACTTATTTATCTGATTTAACTAATTTATCTGACTGGTTAACACACTTAACCATGTGTGCGAGGTTGTGCACCGGCCCCATGTCCCGCTGCAGCAAGGGGAGCTGCTGATAGTATTCTGGCATACTATGGTGGACCATGCTTGAGTCCGTGGCTTTCACATCCCTGATCTGAATTGCATTGGTACCACGTATCTGAATGGTCATCTGATTAACTAATATAATCTTATCTTGCACTTGAATTTAAGAAAGCTCACGTGTTTTATACACATGAGATGCATGACATAATAAATACATAATTAAAATTTCTGAATTTGAACATGATGTGAAATGACATGATCGTATGCTATGTTGGATGACATGTTTGCATATGACATGAGTGGTTCATAAATAATGGATGTCAATGAACTGGCTTGAATAATACTTATATATAAGTTGAACTGTGATGATCCTAATTTATTATCAAATTACTTACCTCGTTGCGCTAATCCACTATTTTCAGCTCGTAATCGATCACCTATACAATGAGCGTGTAATTTCCATAAATTTTCCAATCAAACACATGTTTAAATATTTAACCCTGAAATGCTAAAATTAACCTATTTTAATTCTTCAATACTTAAAATTCTCATAATCCCTAAAATACCATCATTTCTCTAATTTCATCGACATCCAACTGATATTTACTTACCCTAATTTCAAAACAATTCTATTTAAGAAACAAGTCTATCCCACTTAAGTAATATAACCGTTGCTTTAATAAAATATTATCAAACCCAAAATGATGTATAACCCGAATACAGCATATGTGTTTATCGTAATGGTAAATTAAAAAATAACTTAACTATAATTAAGATCGTAATATACTTGTTTAGGCTCATTACAAAACAAACTAAACTAAACTAAAAGGGAAAAATTGTCATATTGTTACAAACTAGAACCTACATGTCGTTTGAAACCATGCAACAACGTAGAGAGACACATAGCAGGGCTTACCGAGAGCTAGGCGTGAGGCCTTCGAGCTTGGTGGTGCTAAACGGCGGAGCTGGGTGGTTCCTCGGTGGCTCAAGGCTGGAGAGATGGAGAGAAACCAAAAGCTTGTGTGTGTGTGTGTGTGTGTGAGAGAGAGAGAGAGAGAGACCAAGTGAGAGGTACGAGATGAACGAGAGAGGGAGGACACGGCGTGGGGGAAAATGGAGACTTACCGTGAGACAAAGAGGAGGCGTGCGAAGGTCTGGGGTGGCTTGAGGTGATGGTGGCATTGGGGTAGCACGACCGAGATGTGGTTGTGACGTGGGTGGCTGGCTTGTGGCTCATGGTGGGGAAGAATATTTCCTCTGTTTCGGTGTAGTAAAATAGAGTATTTTGTTGGTGTGGTTTCTCAACGGCTGGGCAACGGTGGTGGAGGGAAGAGTTATGGTTGCTGCGTGTGGGAAAGTTGGTGGTTCTTGGTGTACTGCCGTGTGTGTGGTGGTCTTGTGTTTGTTCTACGATGAACGTTGGTTGTGTTTGGAGGTGGATAAAACCGAGACTCTCTCGGTGACGACTTGCGGGTTGTGTGGTTCTGTGTGGTGTTGTGGCTGAGGGAGGAGACGTGGAGGAGCTTCCTACGGCACGGGTGCAAGCAGGGGTTAGACTTTTTACTGCAACGTGAAGGTTCCTTTGGATTGGTTCTGTGCAGTGGGCTAGCGGTTTGGGGCGCATGTGAAGGCTTGGTTGAGAGACGGTGGTGGAGGGCAGCGACGAGGGGCTTGCCTTTCTGTTCTAAAAACCCTAGGATATATGAAAGGCAGTGTGTGCAAGACTGTGCATGAAGTGTATAAATAGACATAGTGACATGCATGTGGAGGAAACGGATGAAGCTGTGCATGATGCGTGAGAGGAAGATTCATTGTGGAGGACTTGCGGCTTGCAGTTTTGATGAGTGTAACATATATACATACATATATATTATATATATATGATTGAGAACCCAAAAGAAAACCCTAGATAATAATAATGATGATGATGGAGCCTTAAAAAAAATAATATATCTGATAAATTTTCTAATGGGCTTTTAACTCATTTATTGAGTTTAACAAAATTATCTGTAATTTATCCCTAAAAATATAGGATCAGGTCGTTACATCTATATTCTATCCATTTCTCTTAAATAACATACAACCTAGTAGAAGACTCAAAAGTAATACATAATTAATGATAACTAGAGTTGGTTTTCAACCATAAAAGAGGCTGAACATTCAGCCCAATACCAACTTCATTCACCTCTATACACCCTCTCCACCAACCCATTCAATTCATATATATATATATATATATATATATATACATATAGATGGATAATTGTGAAGAAGAAAAGGCTCAGAGTTCCAAAGAAAGACGCCAATCAACAAAGTAGACAAGAGTTATCAACATATTCGTTTGAGATAATTGTCTTTGTGGTTGTATCTTAAGTTTTGGATGGGAAGATTTTCAATCATGGTGATTATAATTTCCTTTGCAGAATGCTGATAGGCCTACATCAAATCCTCTTCTTCCACAATCTGAAGCTTTTTCTAGTTATAAGAATGCATCCTCGACAGAGCATATTTTAAAGAAAAAAATATGCAACCATCCTCATCCCTCCCAAAGTCTAACAAAAAACCCTAAATATTCGACCATCCCCAAATTTGAAGAAGAAAAGACTCCAAAAAATACTAGCTCGAAAATTCAAGATTTCATCTACTAAAAATTATCACATAACTTATTAGAAAGAGAATAGAGAGATTTAGAGAGAAGAGGTTGAACCATACCCAAAACCCACTCAGAATAGGAGTTGCGCTGGGATAGATGGAAGATGAGAGTAGAATGCAACTCTGGTGATCGTGGAAGACGTGCAGAAGGCACCTATGAGGAAGGGAAGGCGCGAAATAAACAGATGGAGTGTGAAAATGGGCCAAAATGAAATAAACTAAAACACGGTAAGGGAGGAGAAAGTACATAGATGAGAGAGAAATAATTAAAAAATGATTTACAGGTTTGAATAGTTACCACTAGATATAGCGATGATACTGTAGAGAAATGAAAATTACAGATGAAATAGATCATCCGTTGGACGCCACTTTCAGACCATTTTCTTTAAATTATACAAAAATAGAGTTTTTAGATAAGTCGTTGGGAGTGCTCTAAGGGCAGGTTTGGGGGGTGAGATGAGAATTTTGTATTTTGTTTGAGTGTTTAAAATATTATGTTTTGGTATTATTATTGTATTGGGATTTGAAAAAGTTGAATTGAGATTTGAAAAAGTTAAATTGTTTATTATATTTTGTATGGAAATTTGAAAAATGTGTAATGATGAGATGAGATGAGATGAGAATTTTGTGTCTCATCCCACCCCCCAATACAATTTGTGGGATATTATGGATAGGTTTGGAGAGTGAGATGATAATTTTGTATTTTGTTTTAAAGTTTAAAATATTAAGTTTTAATATTATTATTGTATTGGGATTTGAAAAATGTGTATTGGGATTTAAAAAAGTTGAATTGTTTATTATATTTTGTATGGAGATTTGAAAAAGGTGTAATGATGAGATGAGATGAGATGAAAATTTTGTGTTTTGTTTGATGTCCCAAACCTGCCAGAATTCATTAAATTCTAAGAACTTAAATTGCACTGGAATTATATTTTGCTTGTTTCAGAAAATATATCAATTACTTAATTTATTTATTGTAATTCGTCTTTACATCCATTAAGACAATATTATTTCCAATAGAGTAATGCTAGATATAAATTTAAAGTGTACAAGTCGTAAGTTTATGGCAAAAAAAAAATAATTATTTTTTTTAATAATTTTTTATTAATTGTGGAGTCTATTTCTTTATAATAAAACTGCGTGAGACTTGTACAAATCATTATTCTTATTTTTTATTGAAATAATGGAAAAATGCTTAATCTGATTAACGAGAAATGTACTTTTAATTCATCATCAAAATTTGAAACATAGAAGGATTTCTAAATGAACAATTCCTGCATACATCCGTGATGGCCGATGGGTCCTCAATATGGGTGTCAATATGTGACACGACCCATTAACCCAATACGAACACGACACGATAAAAGTGGGTTAGGGTTTACCCTTAACGGGTTCGGGTCAAAACGGGTTGACCCGTTAAGACACGATAGCTTAATGGGTTGATAACGGGGTCAACCCGTTATGACCCGTTAAAAAAATTAAAATTACAATTATACCCTTATGCCTAAAAAATAAAATTGTTGGGATTTTAATTTCGATATTTTTATTATTTAGATTGTAATTTTAGACTTGTAGTTAGTTTTATATTTTTTATAGATATTGTGATTTTAACATTTATATAAAATTATGTTAAACTTAACTAGATTAAAGAGGTTAATTTTGGGTTTGTTTCAATCCATTTACATAAATAGATCAAAACGAGTTGACACGACACGACCTGTTATGTTAATGGGTTGTGTTAGGGTTTGAGATTTTAACACGATAAGCTTAACGGGTCGGGTTAGGGTTGACCTATATAGTATAATATACATGTCTTGACACGACCTGTTAACACGATTTGACACCCCTAGTCCTCAATATCCTCTATTGGAAAGAGTAGTAGTACCACTACGGCAGATGGCCATTGGATTTCTTTTTCAGCTGAAATACATGAAAAAACAGGTCATCAAAATCATCTGCTCGCTCACATCAATCCATTTTCTACTGAAGATCTTCTCAGAAGTATCCTGCTAACAGGAGACCCATGAAAGTAATTTTTTTCCATGGTGGCTGTTGTAGTTCATGATGATCGTTAAGTATGCAGAATTATCAGTAAATTTGTTTTCTATAAGAAAAAAAAAAGAATCTAAAGTTATAATTTTTGTTAGATGAAATTTTCCGGCAGGGTTAGAGTCAAACAATATAGTTGAATGGCACACGATAATGTAGAGAAGTGATCCCTTGAAGTATTGTTAGATTTATAGAGATCCCCTCATTTTATAGAGGTCTTCTTCCTTCTTTGAAATAGTTTAGTGCATGTTTGAGATTGTGATGAGAAATATAGCTTAAAGTTGTAGGGTTTATAGCTTATAATTTAAATAATAAGTTCTATAGTTCAAAAGTTGTTTACTATTTGATAAACATATATCTAAAGCACTTTTAAAGTTAGTTACATTAATTTTTTAAAAATATATAGTTATCTACATGAGTTTTTCTATAAAAACTTCGATTTGGTACTTTTTAAAAAAGTAGACTTTCAGCTTTTTTAAGTGATTGAAGTATTTTTTATAAATTTACCAAACATATAATTTTTTCTTTAAAATAGCTTTTAAATAATTAAAAGCACTTTTTAAGCTTTCAAACTCAATCTCAAATTGACTCTAACTTGATGTAACTTTTACTTTTTTTTTTGTATATCAATCTACTTCTTTTAGTTTTATCTTTTTTTTTTTTTTCTTTTTCATCTTATCTCTTCCTTTTTCTTGGTAGTAAATTTTTAATAGGATGGACTCTAGTTCATTTTATATCCAATAATTTTTATTTTTGTTATTATAAGTGCTTTAATTAGTTCACCATTGTTGTCAACAGCTTCCTTAATCATCTCAATATAATAATGAGAATGGAACTTTGATTAATAAGACCTCATATCTGTGTTTCTTGGAAGTACAATTTTAATCGCATAGAAACACACGTTGTCATCCACCTCTCATCGATACAAAGCCGTTTGTACAAGAAAAGAGAACGAGAATTTTAAGATGCTGAAATGAAATGAATTGAGCAGACTTCACTTGTTAGAATGAGCCTTTTGCTGTTCAGGACATGACATTGTTGCATCTGTGAACGGTGAACCCCCTTGATTGTGGAGGATGGACTATTACTCAACTAGTGATCAGTGAAAAATAAGCTGCTTTGTCACACATTTGCTTCACAATTTTTCTACAAATTCCATCTCATTGACCATCTAAGACATGAACTTGTGTTGAGAGCTTCCTTGAACATGCCCGTAGGGGTGGCAAATCATGTTTCGGTCGTGTTTGTATCGTGTCCAGTCATGAACATTCGACTATATAGGTCAACTGGATTCCAACTCATTAAGTTAAACGTGTTAAATTTTCAAATCCTAACCCAACACATTTAGATAACAGGTCGTGTCGTGTCGTGTCATTCTTTTTGACCTGTTTAATAATTAATTAGAAATATATTAACACGACATGACTAATTTAAATCAGTTTGTTTCATATAAATGGATTGAACTAAAACGCATAACTCATTTAATTTGTTAACATAATTTCACATAAAAGTTAAAATCTATATTTATTAATAACCACAATATCTTAAAAACTATATATATCAATATTTTTCAAATTTTAACATATAATAAAACTAATATTACGAACCATACAATAACAAATATAAGCATATGTCTAAAATTACAATAAAAGCATAAACACTAACAAAAACCAATACTACAACTTAACAATGATAAAATTTTAATTTTGAAATAAATTCTAAATGGGTCAAAACGGATTAATTTCATGTTAAGCAGGTTGACCCGTTTATAAATCGTGTCTTAACGGGTCAACCCGTTTTGATCCGAACCTATTAAAATCAAACTCAACCCCTTTAATTCCGTGTCGTGTTGGTGTTAGGTTCACAGGTCGTGTCACATATTGATACCTCTACATGCACGGCACAGCTCTAAAACCAGACCAAGTTGGTTTAGCCAAGCTGCACAGCCATGAACACCAGATAAATATAGAAACAGATTTAATCAAGCTCGTAGGAAGATCAACGGAGAACAAAAACCTTGCTTAATGCAGTTTTAGAGCCTAGGCTTTATGAAAGTAAGGAATTCAAGTTCTCACTTTTGAGTACTCCCAGGCACTTTTGAGTACTCCCAGGCATCTCTGCCTGCTTGTTTTGGAGGAAGGCTATTAATCTAGTTCCCCATGAAGTCCCCAAAGTGGGTTGTTAACATGAGAAATGGTTGGACAGTATTTGCATGCAGTCTTCCTGTACATGTTTTTGGCAAGGAAATTATTTTGCCCATTTGGCTATGCCAATTCTTATTTAGGGTCCATTTGAATCTTAACCAAGTTCAAATTTGTTACAGCGATATCATTTAGAGTGATTTGGGGCCAAAAGAAACAAAGACAGACGAAAAAGAGCTATTAAGCTTGTAAGCTCTCATTCAAAAGCAATGTTTCTCCTTACAAGTTCAATAATAAGAAACTTTAGCTGACCAAAATTCCTTGTTGACTTGTATCATTATCTTTGGGAAGTCTCCCCACAAACATCCTCTCCCTTGCCTTGCTAGCCTGAAATATCAAGAACCCAATAACCCATGAAAAAGGCAGAAAAACTTACGCAAATAGCTAAGTTGTTATTGACCATTACAATAGAGTTCATTGGCCAATTGTCCCAGTGAGAATGTCCTTAATACCCTTTATCTCAAGAGGTGCTCTCGTGAATTGACTAGAATATAGAGGAACTGATCATACAAAGATATGGAAGAAAAGAAGCAAATTTGAGAATTTAAAAAGCGTCTTAGGAATACAGGGGGTTTCAAAACACTACCAATTTTTCCTCACTTTCCCCCCCAAGCATCTTCACAGCAGACCAGAGCATATGGGAATCTATCAAAAGCATTGAGACATAAAAAGTGAAGGACAGACCTGTTTTTCCCAGTTTGTACAACTTGTCACAATAAAGAGCAAAACAATCTGAACAAAAGCACCAGTTTGTACTCCAATCCAAAGGCCCCTTCCTCTATACTGAGCCCAGAAACCCAGTACTGCAGCAGCTGGAATTCCACAAAGATAGAATGCCCCCAGGTTGACATAAGCCCCTATATGCTGCCACCCAGATCCTCTAGCAACACCTGATTTAATGAACTCTTAACATAATTCTGTAAAACTTAAAAAAGACTCAGCTGACAAAAACAAAGATTTTCTACCTGAAAGAACCCCTTGTAAGCTGTCAAGTATAATTGATACAGAAACGAGAGGAGCCATGGTTGTTACGTAGTCCACAACTTCCTTCTCATTGCTAAAAGTGTAACCAAAAACATGCCGGCTGGCAAGAAGGGTTGTGCTCACTATACTTGTCTCTATAACTGCAAGAAACAACACAGCAAAGAGAGCTACACGAGCAGCTTGTGGGTTCCCTGCTCCTAATTCATTTGAAACTCTAGTACTAAACCAAAAAGGAGACAATTTTTAGAGATGTGCAATTTACTACAGTAGACACCGGTAAAATGTAGCAATAAATGTCTTTTACATATATGTGTGTACATGCGTGTCTATATCTTTGTATGTGGATATGTTCAATTGAACAAACCTTGCAGAAAAAAAAAAACAAACCAACCTTGCTGCAGCACCAAGTCCATATGGTATCATATAGAGTGTTGTGATGGTTGAGAGACTGTACAGAGAAGTTGATAATAAGGATCATTACCCAATGTTGAAGTGAGGTTAGAATCTTTTGAGGAACGCATATTATAGTGCATAAAGATGAGAAAGTTTTAGAAGATCCAAAGTTTTCTTGATCTGAAATACTACAAGAAAATTTACCATACAGAAAGCACTGAAGTTTCTAGCTGTGGATTGGGTAAAAGACCGGACAGTAAAATGAGAAGCTCAAACGACCACCACTCAAGGCTGCATTATTAAAATGAATAAACACATCAGAGAAGAATGATATATTACAGAAAAACATACAAACTCCACATTTCAACGAGAGAAAGTGATAGCAATTACCAAATCATTATAGCAGAAGGGATAGCAAATTGAAAGAACTCCCCAATTCCTTGGAACAACTCCATAGAAATTGGAACGCGAGTTTTTGCGCAGGCAGAAGAGTACTTCATGTATAATCCAAGCAAAATCACATTTAACCAATATGAAATGCTAATAGCTAATGCTGCTCCGATGTTTCCCAGCCCAGACTTGAATACTAAAGCCCAACATAGAGGTATGTGAAAAGAAAGAATGGCAAGAGAGCTGATAAGCATTGGCATGACAAGACTTTGTGTCTGAAAGTATCTAACAAGTGGCTGAAGTGTTGCATATGCAAAGAGCGCAGGAACAAGCCAGATTATGAATTTGCCAGCTTCGTGTGAAATTAGAGGGTCTTGGCCTATCAAAGTTAGAAACCTCCCAATATGGATCCATATCAAAGACACGGGAAAACAGACTAAGATCAGAGAAAATATAGCAGTGTAAGTTTGAACGCCAAGTTTCCGATACTGCTGAGCTCCATAAGCTTGCCCACATAAAGTTTCCAATGCACTTGCCATTCCTAACTGTTCACAGAATACAAAGTACAAATCCATTTAGTTGTTTGAAACAGAACTCTATTCATATAACTAGGTCCCAAAATTCAATTTGACATCTTCTTAAGGACATTTGACTCACAGTCTAAGAATCTAGGCATGATTTCATCCATATTTTCTACAAGCATTAACCTGATGAAACCCATATATGTCAGTAATATTTCAAGTACACTTCTATTGTAAAATTTCATCCATTTGGTAAGCATATCTATACTAGTATTCGTAAAGGCAAGCCAAGCTATATCATGGTAGCAGAAAGTTTGGTACTAAACTGACCCACCACATTGATCAGCTGCAGTCAGAGGTGCATTCAGAGTAGAGCTTCCTGGGTTTAATTATTAATGCATCTCTGGGTGAAATGTATTGGTGAAAGGGCATATGCATGATAAAAGAGGTAACTTTGAAAGCTATATTAGAGAAATGCCATTGACAAGCTAATCATTCAAAGCTCTGGCCATTACTTTCAAGCCAAATACACCACATGGGACATAAGGAAATCTTTCTCCATACATCAGCAATTTGGGAATTGCCCTGAAACTCTTTCCAACAAGCAAACAAGTCCACTGCCCTCCCTGGCATCACCCATTCAAGTCCGGTCCTGTTAAAGATCTCAGCCCATAACACCCTTGCCACCTAACAGTGAAGTAAAAGATAATCCACAGATTCACCACTCTTCTTACACATGTAGCACCAATCCATCACAAAGAGTCCATGCCGAAAATTTTTTCCAAGATGCAGGAAAAAGAGTGAAAGGGAAAATTGTTTTGAATGTACAAAGTAACAAAGCTTTAACTTCACAGGTTGTTATTATACAACTAAAGGGTTAATGGGGCCTTGGCACCATGATAACTTCACAGGTTGTTGTTACTAAATTTTGCTGTGATATTTTGCAAGGACTATAGTTAGGTCTCCTACTAAATCTGTACAGATATTGAAACCAATTATGTCAATACCTGCAAAAGATGAAGGAGCTACTAATGGACCATTTTCCTCCTTTTGTTATCAGTTGAGTAGAAAAGGCTCTTTACTGCATTTTGCATCGTCTTGTTTAAGAGCTCCCCTACGAATTGACATACCTTAAAATTTATTATAAGAACCTTAACCGTTCACCAGAAACCCTTTTGACAAAAAATATAAAAAGTACATAAAAATGAGTAGAACTTTCCTATAGTAACTTCTTCAGAAATACTTGAAGAGCACATTATTTCTTCATGCATATTATTACAGGCCTTCATAAGATTCAGTAAGCTATTTCGTGCCTCACTTTGTGCTTAAGGTTTTCAAGTGTCTTCCGGAAGATTGTGCATCGAGTCATACCATGTGTAACACCCAAGTGTAACACGCACAAAATATAAATAACATTGCAGACATTGATGTCGGGCGCATCAACCATATGATTGGCTTAACTGTTGGTCACGTCAGAGGTGTCACACGAGTATTACACTTGGAATTCTCTTATCATAACATATAGTTTCTGTAAACTATAAGTTATTGTAATATCACGACTAGAATTTTCCTTCTGCATTCTCTTATAATAACTTATGGTTTAAGTAAACTATTTTCTTATACGTAGCACACCTTACGTATCACGGTTTTTGTTCTCTCTCTCTCTCTCTCTTGAAAACCCGTTTCTCTCTTCTCACCCATTTTCCCCTCTCCTTCCCGTTTCTCTCTTCTCACCCATGTCCCCGTCACAGCCTAGATCCGCCGCAGCCACCGATTCGGCCTCCCACCACAGCCACCGATCACCATCACCAAGCCCGTCCTCCTCCCCCAGCCCGAGGCCCATAGCTTCTCCGCACGCATGCCCGTAGCTCAACTCCACGCACTCACGTCACAGCTCACATTCCGTCACTTACAGCCGCGTGTCGCCGGCCGGACGTCCACCCCTCAGCCATACCCTCCTTCCCCAGCCCACACCGACCGTTTCTCTCTCCCTCACATGCCCTCTCTCTCACGGGTCTTCTCTCCCTCGCAGCCAAATCCACCACCGGACTATCGATTGATTGCCAACATCTCGACAATCGCCGCCACCTCGACAGTCGACGTCCAAGGATGGGCGAGGGGGGAGGCCTTGGGTGAGGGGGGTGGTGGGAAGAGGAGGGAAAAATGAAAGGAAAAATTTAATTGTAATCGATTATGCCTACTAATACGATCATCCATTCAATATGATTGGTCAGAAATTATATTTTATTAAAAATAATGCTAATTTAAATTTAAAATATAAAAGTAATAATATTAATACGCAGATTAATACGCAAACTTACTTATACATAATAAATTTTAAAATAAAATTTGAAATGAAAGGAAAGTGAATTTTGTTGTCATGGTAATGTTTTGGATGATTTAAACAGTGGAATACTTTTCTCGTGAGAAATAGGCTACATACATGTTATGATACGGAAAGCCTATAATAAAATACTACCAGGCTGCCCAAGTCAGTATGACCTCACCTCCAGCTACCCTTTATTTTCTTTCTTGCATATCTTAAATCGTTGCTCAATCTTCTTCTTTTTAAAATTTTTTTTTAATGCTAATCTCACTTTAAAGAAAAATGGACGCCTTTCAAGAAAGAAATGGACGCTAGAAGAGCACCATTTTAATTTTCTGATTCTAATTTGTTTTTTTCTTGGAGAAAAGACCTTTTATTAGTCACCAATTTGTTTTTTTTTTTTTTTTTGGGCGAGAAAAGACTTTTCTTCGGTATATGAATCATTGATAGTCGCCAATAAATGCATGCCTTTTTTCAAAAAGAGAGATAATGACGAAGGCTTACAAGAAGACTGAAGCCGGTGACCCCAGCAAGAGAGATGGCAATCGCGGTGCTAGAGAGAGCAAGTTCACCCAGATGACCCACCATCATCGTTGAAATGACCTGCAACATGAACTGTGATAGAGTCACCGCCACCATAGGACCAGCCAAGAGACCCAACCTCTTTAGCTCCCCAGTGAGCAGACCCCATGTTATTGATGAAGTCTCGCTTCTTTTATCTTCTCTTCCTTTTTGTAATAGACTCTCTTCCATGTTCTTCTCAGTGTCTCCCATGGAAGCCGGTGTTCTAAGCCAAAACACTCGCTCAAATTTTGGAATTCAGAGAGAGAGAGAGAGACGTAAAGAGCTTTCCTAACTTTTGGCATTCCATGAGCTATATAAATAGACGTGAAGTGTTTTGGCCATAAACCGAGAAATGACACTATTGGACCATTGGTGCTTGGTAGGCCATAAACGAGTATCTTTTGTCTTCTCAAAATGACATATACAAAGGTATAATCATCTAAAAGTAAGAAATATATTTTAACCATAAATAAATTATATAAAATTTAACTCATCACGTGATTTAATATAACATATTAAATTATAAAATTATTTTTATTATAAAATAATTTTAACAGATCTTATAAAATATAAATTTACGTCATTTAATTTTATATAATTTTTTTTTTGTATTTATAACAGTTATTCAAAGTAAACCGCGCTTAATGCCAACCACATAATCGACTATGCGAGCCTTATAATTTGGATGTTTTTAATTTGAATAGTCATCGGATTAGAGAATTTAATTGGATCTAGGCACCTTAGATTGGAAAAATTAATTGTTTCTTAATTATCCTTTCAATTATTTGAATTTAATCCCATCTCATTTCATTATTCAAATTATATCTTATATTATTTGGATTTTATTCTCAATTGTTGCATTTAAAGACAAATGATGGTGGGAAAAATATGATTTTATCATGTTTTGATTAAATTTAATATATAAAAGAATATAGTCCATACATACAAACGAGAGTGTTAAGTTATAAATTTAATAATCAATTGTATCTCTTTCTATCAAGATTTCACATAAATGATGCTTACTTGTGTACTAGCCATACAGATAGTTGCATGCTTTCTTGACCTTATTAACAAAACAAAAACAACATCACCTACTCCTTAATTTATTGTTTAGACTAAAGAATAGCGAGTGAATGCATCTACGAACAAGTGCATTTTTATGTGCAAAACGCCAAGAAAGTGAGTGCTTACTTTCCCCAAAAAGATAAATTGTCTTACGATCGTAAGCAAATGTATTCTCTTGGGATTGATGATAATGCAAGTTGTTGATTACATTTTTGGAAACATGAATATATATATATAATAATAATAATAATATAGCCAAAAGCGTCACAGTGCAGTGATTGCCGTTTGGCTGTTCGTGACAGATATTATTTAAATTCATCAATCGTTTGTAGTTATAGTCGTCAATGATATTAAAGATAGCCGACTTGGCTGTCTCATATTCTGTCCTATTAAAACACGTTGCTACCATTTTAGATATTTTCCAACATAATTTTTTTTTTTTTTTTTGGGGAACAACATAATATTAGATTAACTCAACGTTCTCTATTTATTTTCCAGTAATGATATAATCTTATTACGTATACTTCATTTTTTTTTTAAATAAGGGTTATTATTAAAAAAATAATTGTTTTATATTACGGTTGAGATTGTAAAATAACGATGCTTCCTCCTTCGTCCTCTTTCTCGCATTGGGTAGAGAAATCGAGGATGAAACGAGGAGAAAGTTCATCAGGTCTTGAGTCTCATCTGATGATTACGATCCAAGAAAGAAGGCATGATGAAGAAGAAGAAGAAGAAGATGAAGATTGTTGGATAGGAAGTTATGTGGAAGAAGCAAAAAAATAAGTGCGGTTAGCAGTGCCTTTAATAGCAGTTAGTATGTTGCAGTACAGCTTACAAGTGATATCGATAATGTTCAACGGTCATCTTGGAGAGCTTCCTCTTTCCGGTGCCTCCATAGGGTCTTCCTTTGCTTCAGTTACTGGCTTCACTGTCCTGGTAACAACAGCCTTCTGATCTTCTGCTTTCTCCTACGTACACTGCAGACTAATATTTTTCTTTTTCTTTTTCTTTTTGGTAAACTGTAATCTTTGTATATGGAATTCATGGAAAGCTTAACCAGTGTTAAATGTTTGAAAATCATCACAAATTTAGGAAAATTAAATTATTTCCTCTGTTTCAAACATGTCTTGTAGCTAGGGATGGGAAGCGCATTAGAGACGCTATGCGGACAAGCCTATGGAGCGAAACAGTACCACATGCTAGGTGTTCACACGCAGCGAGCAATGCTAACCCTCCTAGCCTTAAGCATTCCTCTAGCACTAATTTGGTACTACACAAGCACCATTCTCATAGCTCTAGGCCAAGACCATGAAATATCTACTGAAGCCGGAGTTTTCAATCGCTGGATGATCCCAAGCCTTTTCGCCTTTGGCCTCCTTCAATGCCTAAACAGATTTTTACAAACCCAGAACAATGTTATTCCTATGTTGATAAGCTCTGGAATCACGGCTTTGCTTCATGTTCCTGTTTGTTGGGTTCTTGTGTTCAAAATTGGATTTGGGATCAAAGGAGCTGCCTTGGCAATTAGTATTTCCAATTGGGTTAACGTACTTTTGCTGGCAATTTATGTAAAATTTTCTACAGCTTGCGCGAAAACTTGGACTGGGTTTTCTGAAGAAGCCTTGCATGATCTTCTCAGCTTTATAAAGCTAGCTGTTTCATCAGCAATCATGATATGGTAAGTGCTATTTGCTTCTCATGAGTAATATGTTTCCAGGCAACAGAGCTGATCTTCTATTAGCAAATGAAACTTGGATCATTCTAGTTATCTGCTTATTGCTTTGCATGCAGAAAGCATGAATGATATACCATTGTAATTGCTACATCTCAAAGCCACTCTGTTAAAGCCTTTAGAATAGTTTTGTTCATAACAATATGAATAAATTTTATTGACAGCTTCGAGTATTGGTCCTTCGAAATGGTTGTTCTCTTATCTGGTCTTCTCCCAAATCCAAAACTAGAGACATCAGTGTTATCAATAAGGTATTCCTTATCGTATTCCTAATTTATGAAAAGCTAAGCATCAATGTTCCTGTAACTCGGGGTCACAGACTACAATTTTGCTACTTACATCATTTTGTAAGACAAACTATACATTTCTGCATAAAAATAAAAAAAAGTTCCTTAGTTCTGTAATTTTTTCAATTCTACAGTCTTAACACATGTTGGATGGTTTATATGATCTCTGTTGGTCTAGGCGGCACTATAAGGTTAGTCACACAATATGCTTCAGTAATATCTCATTTCTCTTCACACCAGTGCCATGGTCAATTCCAAACTCAATGACCTGCTCCCAAAAACTAAGAGATTCTTCTTATAGTACAAGAGTGTCAAATGAACTGGGTGCTGGGCGCCCACATGGTGCACGCTTGGCTCTTTCGGTCATGATCATAGTGTCCATCTCAGAGGGTGCAATCGTAGGAATTACTACAATTTTGGTGCGCAATGTTTGGGGAAAGCTCTACAGCAATGAAGTAGAAGTGGTCAGATATGTTGCTAAAATGATGCCATTGCTTGCACTATCAGACTTCTTGGATGGATTCCAATGTGTCCTCTCAGGTCTTAAATTCTATCACAAGTAGTAAGTTCAAATGTTCAATAATCAATGATTCTTTGATTTTTCTTGCTTAGTTTAAGCGCTTTATTATTACTGCTGTTTGGCTATCTAGGGGCTGCTAGAGGATGTGGGTGGCAAAATCTCTGCGCATTTATAAATCTTGGCGCTTACTATGTTGTGGGAATTCCTTCTGCTGTGCTCTTTGCTTTTGTCTTCCATTTTGGAGGGATGGTGCATCTCTCTCTCTCTCTCTCTCTCTCATGTCGGTATTCAAGTTCTGAAATTGGTTTTAAGCAGGGGCTTTGGATGGGAATCATATCAGCACTTTCTGTTCAAGTTATTGCACTAATTACAGTAAACCTATACACCGATTGGAATATAGAGGTATGATCTCATTCTCATCAATGTAGGACCTTAACTTGGATATAACTAATAGGGACATTAAGAGTTAACCAGAAATTTCAACCCACAGGGGGCACTTTAGCTAAAGGTACAAAAATTGGGAACCATTAGTTACACAGATGGCTTAACTAAGGGCTAGAGGAGTGCAGTTCATGTTGGGGAAATCAACACAGCGGAAGGGATAAAAGCGGTAATAAAAGAGTACACTCATGCACTCAGTGACACCAAGAATTTAACGTGGTTCGGCAACTGCCTACATCCACAGAAAAGAGCTTCACTAATAAATAGTGGAACACAAGAAAATATTACAGAGGAGGAGGATTACACTCCACTCAACTCAACTCTCTTCTTTTCTCTCAGAGCTCTCTCGGCTCTCTCTCTTTTCTTTTCTCTTTGGGTGTATTTGATGCTCTCGTCTGAAGCTTCAATTTATAGGCGCATTACTTCACGTATGAATGCATTTATTGTTGCATTCATTAGGTGGTTGGGCGCTGGGGGTTGAGGGTTAAGCGCTGAGCAGTCAACAATGACTGCTCAGGGCATGGACTTCAACAATTCTCCCCCTCCATGCCCATTTACCTATATGTTCTCCATCCCAGCTATGTCTATGCATAGCTCAAGCTTCTCACTTGTAACCACCTTCGTCAGCATGTCTGCTGGATTCTCTTTCGTATGGATCTTCACAAGCTTCAACAGCTGTTGTTCCATCGCTTCGCGTATCCAATGATAGCGGATGTCAATATGCTTGGTGCGGGAGTGGTACATTGAATTTTTGCTCAAGTCTAGAGCACTTTGACTATCACAATGTACCTTGTAGTCCTCTTGACTAACTCCTAGTTCTTGGAGAAAACGCTTCATCCACAACATCTCTTTCCCAGCTTCCGCTGCGGCAATGTACTCTGCCTCTGTTGTGGATAAAGCAACACACTTTTGCAACTTGGACTGCCAAGAGACAGCTCCTCCTGCAAAGGTGAAGAGAAATCCCGAAGTAGATTTCCTGCTATCCAGATCTCCTGCCATATCTGAATCTGTATAGCCTTCCAAAACTGGTTTAGCTCCCCCAAAACACAAACACATATTCGATGTACCTTTCAGGTACCTGAGAATCCACTTGACTGCTTCCCAATGATCCTTTCCTGGATTTGAAAGGAATCTGCTCACCATGCCTACAGCATGAGCAATATCTGGTCTGGTACAAACCATTGCATACATTAGGCTTCCTACTGCTGAAGAGTAGGGGATTGCTTCCATTTCTTCAATCTCTTTCTTTGAAGAAGGACACGAGCTCTTGCTCAATTTGAAGTGGTTTGCAAGTGGAGTTTTGACTGGCTTAGCATCTCCCATGTTGAAACGTCTAATGACCTGTTCAACATATTTTTGTTGTGATAGCCACACCCTTTTGACTTTCCTATCACGAACAATCTTCATGCCCAAAATTTGCTGTGCTGGGCCTAAGTCCTTCATGTCAAAGGACTTGGATAGTTCCTTCTTTAGTTTGTTAATCATGGACCTATCCTCACCAACGATTAACATATCATCAACGTAAAGAAGGAGTATGACAAACTTGTCATTCTGGAACCTTCGAACATAGACACACTGATCTGCAACAAGTCTCTTGTAACCATGACTCATCATGAATGAGTCGAACTTCTTGTACCATTGCCTCGGCGCTTGCTTGAGGCCATAGAGACTCTTCTTCAGCTTGCAGACTAAGTGATCTTTCCCTGGAGCTGCAAACCCTTCTGGTTGCTCCATATAGATCTCCTCCTCCAAATCTCCATGGAGAAAGGCTGTCTTCACATCCATCTGTTCGAGTTCCAAATTCAAGCTGGCTACCAATCCGAGTATGACTCGGATCGACATCATTTTCACCACCGGAGAAAATATCTCGTCAAAGTCGATTCCCTTCTTCTGTTGGAATCCTTTGACAACCAATCTGGCCTTGTGCTTCATCAGCTTTCCTTGGCCATCTTTCTTCAGCTTGAATACCCATTTGTTCTTTAGGGCTTTCTTTCCTTCAGGAAGTTTCACCAACTCATAGGTCTGATTTTTCTGCAAAGAACTCATCTCTTCTTGCATTGCCTGCACCCATAGGCTTCTATCAGCATGAGTTTGAACTTCCTGGAAGCTCTCTGGCTCCCCCTCATCAGTAAGCAGAATATAGTCTGATTCCGGATATCTCCTCGACGGAATCAGTAGGCGGCCTCTTGCCGATCTTCTTGGTTCATCAACCAAAGGAGGTTCATCACCATCTAACCCTTGTGGTGGTACACCAGCTGCTGGTGGAGAGGATTCTTGCTCCCCCTGCTCGACACCCTGAGCTTCTTCTTCTGCTTCTGGATCTCGATCCTGCATTTCCTCATTATCTGTGGCGGACTGTAATGGTGCAGGATTTGGAGTATCGGAACTAAGCTCTCTTGATGAAGCTTCAGTTCCTATGTTCTGGTTTTCATGGAACACAACGTCCCTACTTCTGACAATTTTCTTTGTCACTGGATCCCATAACTTGTATCCGAATTCTTCATCTCCATATCCAACAAAGATACATGGAGTTGACTTGACATCGAGCTTCTGTCTCAGCTCCTTGGATACGTGTGCAAAGGCTTTGCACCCAAATACTCTCAGGTGAGAGTAAGAGACATCTTTTCCAGACCAAACCTTCTCAGGAATTTCAAATTCCAGTGGTGCAGAAGGTGATCTGTTGATCAGGTAACAGGCAGCTAGAACAGCTTCACCCCAGAATGGCTTTGGTAACTTGGCCATACTGAGCATGCATCTTGTTCTTTCAATGATGGTCCGGTTCATTCTTTCGGCTACACCATTGTGCTGAGGGGTATATGGGACCGTCTTCTCATGTCGAATACCGCGATCAGCGCAGTATGCAGCGAACCTTTTGGAGACATATTCTCCTCCGTTGTCCGTTCGCAAGCACTTCAACTTCTTTCCCGTCTCTCTTTCCACTAGGGTGTGGAAATTCTTGAAGTGCTCGAAGACCTGATCCTTTGACTTCAAAACATATACCCAGACCTTTCGTGAAGCATCATCAATGAATGTCACGAAATATCTGTTACCTCCCAATGACTCTTCTTCCATGGGACCACATACATCAGAGTGTACCAGACTCAACAACTCTGATCTTCTCTTCGTAGAGGATTTAAACGAGACTCTACATTGTTTGCCAAACAAACAGTACTCACAAGGGTTTAACGCTGTTCCTTTGGCAACTTTGATGAGTGCCTTCTTCGCAAGCGTATCCAACCCTTTCTCACCCATGTGTCCGAGTCTCTTGTGCCACAGATTCGGTGATGCCTCGTCTTCCACTGCATTGAGGCTATCAGAACCGATCTTCACATGGGTCTTGTACAACGTACCGCAAATATGTCCTCGGGCGACAACCATGGCACCTTGTGACAGCTTCCAAGTGCCTTTGCTGAAGTAGCTGTCATAGCCCTGTCGATCAAGGGCTGTCCCGGAAATCAGGTTGAGCCGAAGGTCAGGAATGTGTCGAACATCTTTCAACACCATGGTGCAACCAACGTTGGTTTTTATCTGCACTTCGCCAACACCCACGATCTTCGAGGAACTGGCATTCCCCATCCTTACCGTACCAAAGTCTCCTGCTTTGTACGTAGTGAAAAATTCACTGTGGGAAGTGGCGTGGTATGATGCTGCTGTGTCTACCACCCACTCAACATCATGGCTTGCAACGTGCAGACACGTCTCGTCACTGGTGGAGAGTATTGCCACATCTCCAGAAAGAGTGACAAGGGTTTCACCATCTTCTTTCTTCAGCTTACTGCTTTGACCTTGCTCCCTTAAAAACTTGCGGCAGTGTTTCCTCATGTGGCCTTCTTTGCCACAGTGGTAACATTTCATGTTACCCATCTGCTGGTTCCTGCTACTGCTGGACCTTCCACGTGGTTGAGGCTTCCCTCTGTTTCTGCCTCCACTTCTCCCTCTATCATTACCTTGAGGCCTTTCTCTACTCTCGGTGACAAGGGCATGAGTTTGATTCATGCTTGTCTCTTTTCGTCTGGCCTCCTCATTAAACAGGGCATCCTTAACCATCGTCATGGTAAGTTTGCCATCTGGAGTAGAGTTACTTAGGGAGACCACCAGCGTCTCCCAACTGTCTGGTAATGAACTGAGAAGTAGCAGGGCTTGTTCTTCATCGCCAAGATTCAGGTTGACGGACCCGAGCTGGTTAACTAGGTTTTGAAACTCGCTAGTATGCTCGGCAACAGAGGTATCGCTTTTCAACTTCAAGTTAACAAGCCGTCTCATCAAGAGGGCCTTGTTTCGAGCAGTTTTAGCCTGATACATATCCTCTAACTTTTTCCAGAGGTTATATGCATCCGTCTCCTGGGCCACGTGGTGAAAAACACTATGGTCAATCCATTGCCTGATCTGACCAATAGTCTTCTTGTGCATCTTTTTCCACACTTGATCCGTAACTTCATCTGGCTTCTTCCCTTCATCTTCCAAAGGGTCAAACAGATCTTTACAGTTCAAGAGATCCTCCATTCGAGGTCTCCAAAGACTGTAGTTTGAGGCAGTCAGCTTTATCATGGCGCCTGATGCTGAATCCTCCATGGATTTAGACTGTTCTAAATACAAAATACAAGTACAGGATCTTTGAGGTGGAATATCACAAAACGGACAGCACCGTTGTGTCCGGAACGTCTGATTTTGTTGGAAACGAGTCTTGTTTCATCAAAATCGGACTCAGATAGCACAAGGAATGAGCAAAAGAACCAAAACAGGAACTCTGTCGCGCGTGCAGTGCGTGGCGCGACAAACAGCGCGTAGGCGCGTGTAACTCACGCACCTGAACTCCTCTGGTGCGCGTGGAACGCGTAGGCGCGTGTCTCTCACGCGCTTTTATGGAGTCAGGGGCACGTCAGGCGCGTGAACTTCACGCGCAATGGCTCCCTCTGGAGCGCGTGTGGCGCGTGGCCGCGCGTGGGACTCACGCGCTAGGTACTCTCCTTGGCGCGTGTGACGCGTGTCGAGAGTGGGTCTCACTCTCCGATCTTCAGACGGCGCGTGGAGGAGCGTGCGGCCTCCGTTTGGCCTCTGGTTTCCACCGCTTTTCTTGTCTGGATGAGACGAATACAGTGGTATACTCAAATTTGAAAACTGAGCTACACACTAAAACCGAATTTTCTGTAAAAAACTTCTTCCAACAAACGCTCTGATACCACTTGTTGGGGAAATCAACACAGCGGAAGGGATAAAAGCGGTAATAAAAGAGTACACTCATGCACTCAGTGACACCAAGAATTTAACGTGGTTCGGCAACTGCCTACATCCACAGAAAAGAGCTTCACTAATAAATAGTGGAACACAAGAAAATATTACAGAGGAGGAGGATTACACTCCACTCAACTCAACTCTCTTCTTTTCTCTCAGAGCTCTCTCGGCTCTCTCTCTTTTCTTTTCTCTTTGGGTGTATTTGATGCTCTCGTCTGAAGTTTCAATTTATAGGCGCATTACTTCACGTATGAATGCATTTATTGTTGCATTCATTAGGTGGTTGGGCGCTGGGGGTTGAGGGTTAAGCGCTGAGCAGTCAACAATGACTGCTCAGGGCATGGACTTCAACAGTTCAAACTTAAAGTTGTAAAACCAATCTGTCATAAATTTCTGCTGCCAAATTGTAACTTCAGTATGATACTGACATACAAAGACTCCAAGAAAAGGCTATCGTCTCCAAAGTTCATGTCTTCTGGCTTCCAAGGCATAAATTAATAGTCACTGCTACCAGAATTGGGTTTTATTTTACAAATATGATTTTTTTAAATAATGTATTTTCTTTCTTTCTTCCTTCAGGCAATGAAAGCTGCGCGTGGTGTTCAGAAAAGTGACATAATCATTGACACAGAAACATAGATTTGGTTTTCAAACCAAGAAAAGAAATTGAACCGACCGTTTAAAATCATTGCCAAACAGAAAAGGTAAGGAAATTGTTCCCACATAATTCCCAGGTGGAAAAACTTTCAGAAGTGTTTGCATCACTTTATCAGGATTTATTTCAAATGCTCGGAAAGAGTGTGTTTATTTCTCCGACTTGGATTTTTTTTTTTGCACTGCATTGTTTGTTTTTACTTCTTCGTGTTCATCGAAGATTTTTTTAAGAGAAATGCTACTTACAGTCGTGAGTGTGCAAGTGCCATGCAGTCGCTTTAAAAAAAGTGAATAAATATGGGATCCACGTAAAAAGAAATTAATTTTTTAATTGTGGATCCCACTCTTTTTCAAAACGACTGTACGACGTTTGCACACTCCACAACTGAACGTAGCATTAATCTTTTTTTAATGTTTGTTGAAGCTTGACACCCTCCTTCTGTATCTGTTTTATAAGTTTAATGCAATCTTGATAACCCAAAAAATAAATGCCAGTATTTGACACAAGGGACAAGGGTTACAAATGGTCCTGCAGAATGATTTGGATACGCACCTAAACCTAGAGAGTTCATAAAATCACGTGAAGCCGTGAGTATTTTCCAAAACAAACCACTTCGGGCTCCGTTCCAACCTCAATGCGTGCAATGCGAAGTTAAGTTTATGTTGCCTATTATATTGTAAGTTTTATCTCTAGCCAACGATGGAATAAGATATATTTATATAGATAGGCAATAGATTTCATTAGAAAATTATGAACTAACGGTAAAAGTCTTATAAATTGACTAGTTTAATTACACAGTTCGGATGAGATGAAATGTTTTGTTGAAAATTAAATAAAATATTATTATAATATAATTTTTGTTTTAAAATTTAAAATAATTGAATTATTTATTATATTTTGTATGAAAATTTGATAAAATTGTAATGATTATATCAAATAAGATTAGATAGTTTGGTTTTATGTAACCAAACCAGCCCTTGGCAGTTATGTGATTGGTGACATATCTATGATAAATTGTAGCACTTTTAACATCACTCTTTTTCTCAACTATAAGGTAGCATTTCTGCTTCCGTTATAACTTATAAAACATGGGTTATTTTGATCATTTCACTTGTCAATAGGAAATGAAATGACTAAAATACTCTATGATTTACACTAAATGGATACTGTTCATTTCAGATGAAATGGACAGAATCCTATTACCCGTTACAAGCAATCCAAGGGAAACAGAAAATACAGCGTTGATGTTTTCTCAATAGAATCGGAACTACAGAGCAAGCAATGAATTACTTGAGAATAAGAAAGTTGATTTCAAAATTTCAGAGGCATGAAACACCATATATACCATATTGTAGCAACACAGACACAAAAATAGTACAAATGAATCCAACTGACACTTCACAATACATATGGATATTTTCAATATTAGCAAAATCAATTTCACACGAAATGATCAGTATGTTAATATTTGAAGTAGGAATGTCCCATTGTGTTAGGCAGCAAGTTCAACTTACAACTACTGGTCGCTGGAAGGATGATCAGGAGAAGGGGGCGGAGGTTCCTCTCCATTCTCACTGGTTTCAATGGCATGTTCTGGTAAAGGTGGGGTTTCTTCACCATGCTCATTGTTCTGGGGATGAAAATTGATTGGGAACTTTGTAACCCTGGGCTTGTCAGCCAAAATATTTCTTTGAACCCTATCGATCAACAGCTTTGGCGGAGGTTCCTCCCTTAATTGTTCATCATCATAATCGTTGTTCACATAGTATCCAACTCGAACAAATTCTTGTCCTAGATAAGAACATGTCAATAGTAGTACCGTGACACCAATGATATCTTCATCACGGATTTTTGATGGGTCTGGAGGCTCTGCCTGCCAGGGGTTTTACGATAAATAATTCAGTATTATTTTCATAAGCAAATTGGCACTCAAATGCCAAGCAGTAATGAAAAATAACCTGAAGGACAAATCGGTAGTTGCCAATGTTGACAGGCCCAACAAGCACACTTTCAAGAAGCTGGTCATAAGTCTCATCCTCAGCAGATCCCACATATATGAGTTTCCATTCCAAATCTGACAAGTTTTACAGAGTTACGACATGGAATCTATAGGAAAAATGGAACTCAAATGAACAATCCTTAATTTGTAGAGGCCTCACCACAAACCAGTAAAGAAAAATACAAAGTTCTATAACTTAGAGAAAAACATATAGTTCAGAGAGAAAGATGACCACTTCTGGTTTGTATGATTATGCTCTGGCCTAAAAGGAAGAGTGGAGGGAGAGAGAAAGATGGCAAGGAATAGATCAAAAGGTCAATAGGCTCCAGTGCCATTTTCATAACATTAGGTCCTTTCTCGTCTCATCCATATTGGCATATCTCAAAGCATTAATTTCAATACAGCACTAATTAAATCACCGTCATTTTTTTACCTCTCTCTTCCCATTGAGCACTTCATCCTAAATTTAGAAAGTCTAAATTTTTAAGTGACAAGTTGTTTAAAAGTAAATACTACTTGTAGACTATATCGACTACAATCCTAATCGTGACTCAAAGGTACACGGTAATGGACTTTCCTTTTGCAAATTCCAACTCTTATAATTTACATTTTGAACTCCAGCTTTACTACCACTTGAAAACATTCCAATGCACTACAGATTCTAGAAAAAGTTCCAACTTTCCAATCCATATGTAACAACTCAAAAAGAAAACGTTAGTCACATTTACCTTGTAACCCCAAAAAAACTGGGTAATTTAAAACCTCTCTAAAATCACTTAAGATTTTACCTAATAAGTAGTCAATGTTAAAGTTAGCACCTATGACTACCTTTATAACCTACTGAGTTATTTGTATACTCAATGTACAAGTTGTTACGCTTCCGGATCAAATAAATATATATCGGGAATTCTATTTTAAAAACTATACATTTTCACCATAAAATTATTTGTGTCGGTAACGTCAGTTTCCCAGCTCTCCCGTCAAATCTGTTCTATTGACACTCTAAATTCCGAATCTTTAAATTTTTTGAGGACCTCATTACGAAAATGCCAAACACTTCAAAGATCAAACTAGATTTTCACATATTTTTCAAACAGGACAACAGTTTGTTGCCCACTACTTTAATTGAAGTATGAATAAGTTCAACGATTAGTTTGGTCATTACTCTAACGAACATCTGCAGAAGAACAAAAGAAATAAATATATGCGGATTCACCACCAGAAGGACCAACTAATGTTCATAATTTCCATAAACCCTAAATGAAGCTCGAGTGCACGAATCACCAAACATGAATCATAAATGATGTTCCTCGTATTAAGATTACCGTCTTTGAGGGGGGCCAAGCACTCGTAGGAAATTTCGAACTGGAAGGGGTTGAGGAACGCGTCTGGGTTGTCCAAAACGGCAACGTTTGTGAGGTTCACTGCGCTCATCGTCTGGAACCGGAACAGGTTTCCGCTGCTTTCGGATGAGAATGGGTCCTAGGCCGGGATTGGATGTCAGTCATCGAAGAGGGGAAGAGTCCGGAATAGCTTTGAACGGAAAATGGCTTTGAGCTTTATATACAGCTTCGAGGACCGAGGTGGGTTTGTTTCGAGGAGGAAGTGCGGGATTACATGCTGCAGCCGGTAGTGGGTCTGGAGGGAAGTGGGGTTCACAATTTGGCGGGAGTTTTTTTTTTTTTTATCTTACTGATTTTTATTTAATTTAGAGATATTACTGATTTTTTCATTGCACAATTTAATACCTAAAAGATAAATATTTTAGTCATAAAAAAGTTATATAAAAATAAATTTATAAACTGACGTGATTTGATATAATGGGTTAAATTATAAAGTTATTTTTATTATAAAATAAATTTAACGAATATCTTTAAATTATATCAATTTATGAATTTACTTTTACGTAATCTCTTTATGTCTGTAATAGGTTTTTATCTAAAAACTTGTTTACTTAAAATGTATTTGTGTTGTTTAAAACACCAAATCGCCAACTCCTAATTCCTAAGAGGTGGGTCAAAAAGGACTTCGTTTGAAAGTTGAGTTTATCTCAACTCATCATTATAATTTTTTCAAATCCTAATATAAAATATAATAAACAATTCAACTTTTTCAAATCCCAAAATAATAATAATAATAAACAATAATATTCTAACAATATTTTATCATCTCAACTCAACTCAATTTACTTCAACATCCAAACCCACCCTAACTATTGTACATATATTTTGAAAGTATCTAATGATTATTTTGATAATAACATGACTTGAATTTTGTTATTCTTGAAAGTTTATATTGCAATGTTACGAAGATTATTATTGCAGTGTGGTTATTATAATATTTATTAAGTATTTTTATATTCATTTTGCTAAGCAATAAAGGTTTATTTAAGAGAGTATCAAATATAAAGGTGTTATGTTGAAATAAAAATACCTACACTTCTGTTTTGTTATTTCATTCTTTCAAAAACCCGAGGCGAATTCTCATAAATATGATAAATAAGGTAACTATGAATAATCTTTAAATTATTATTTTTAATCCAAAAATTAGTGAAAAATGCCACACCAATGTAAATTGTAAAAACTAAGAAGACAAGCGTGGGTGGAAATATACTGAATAAGAGCATTCTAAATAGTTCATTCATCTCATCTTTTAAAATATATTATTAAATTTCATTTATTATATTTTACATACTAATTTTTACAATATATCATACATAAGTTAATATATTTTTTCTTCATATCATTTAAATAATATTTTTTTATTCTTTTTAAACATTTCCTTTTTACCAATAAATTTGTAAGATATATAACTTTTATTTACAATATATTATTATATTCAGTGTAATATAATTTAGTCTTATACACACAAAAATAAAAATATACAAGCCACATAACAATTAAAAAATAAAATCAAATATGAAAATTTTGGATAAATAGTGTTTTCAATATATGTTTTAGGAAAAAAAATATAGGTGTTTTAAATGATCAACAATAAAAATAAATTGTTTTAAAATGTAAAAGTAAAAGGAAATGAGAGAATTTTGTATTTTATTTGAAAATTTAAAATATTATATTTTAATATTATTATTGTTTTGAGATTGAAAAAAGTTAAATTATTTATTATATTTTATATGATAAATTAAAAAATATATAATAATGAGATGAGATGAAAATTTTATATTTTATCTTGTAATCCAAACCAACTCTTATGAAATATAAATAATAATAAAATTGTTTAAATGATGAATAGTATCCGCTATACAGCGGATTGCTATAGTAATTTATATTTTATATATTCTTTTACATAATCGGATAAAACTTATTTTAAGAACCGTTTTTTAAATAATTTATATTTTTTATATTATATATGCTATACTTAACTTGACATCATTCTAACTTGTTATTTAAAAAAAAAAAAAAACTAAGACCAGGATTTGCAATTGGGCTTCGGCCACATGCAATTGCACCACCTTTTGACTTCTTGTTAGCTGGTCACCAAGTTTAGTGGAGAATATGTACGAGGGTACAAAAGTCTTTTACTTCAGTCCATCTCAGACTAAAAATGAACTTTTACGGCTATCACCAAAAAATGAAATGATTCGCCAAGGCCAACGCCAACTATTACAACACGTTAGACGACATCGTTTCCAGGCTAAAATGCCGCAACTGGCCGAAGTTCCGCAACCTTGGCAACGTCAAAACGATAAAAAAAAAAAAAACGATAAATTCAATATTCCCATTTTAGCCACTATAGCTGTACTTAATAGTCCCACACCCGGAGTCCACAAACCCTAGCCTCTCTGCCTCTCTCTCTCTCTCTGAAGCTCTTACACAATGGCTTCTCGAAGGGTCTTATCCTCTCTTCTCCGATCGTCAGCACGGCGATCTTCTGGCAGATCTCCGATCTCCAGCCCTAGCCCTAGACTTGCATCCCCAGCGCCCCCAAGCCGCGCGTTGCCGTATGGCTACCTCCTCACGCGCTTGGCCGAGTACTCGACCTCTGCTGCCGCGGCTGCTCCGCCGACTCCGCCGGCTCCGCCAAAGGAATCCGTGAAGGGAGGCAAGATTACCGATGAGTTCACTGGAGCTGGAGCGATCGGGCAGGTGTGCCAGGTGATTGGTGCTGTGGTGGATGTGAGATTCGAGGAAGGGCTTCCCCCGATCCTCACGGCGCTGGAGGTGCTGGACAACTCGATCCGGCTGGTGCTGGAGGTGGCTCAGCACTTGGGGGAGAACATGGTCCGTACCATTGCTATGGACGGTACCGAAGGGTTGGTCAGGGGGCAGCGCGTACTCAACACCGGTTCTCCTATCACCGTGAGTTACATTCATTTGGTTTTTGTTTTTTGGTTGATTGTTCTTATTTGACGAGATTTGGTGATGAAAGATGAGTAATTTGGTGTTCAGATTTGTGTAAATTAGCTGAGCCATGGCTGTTCTTGTGATTTGTAGATCTGGGTGTTGTTTTTTTTTTTTGGGATGAGCAAATCTGGGAAGGAAAAAATTTTATATTTTTTATTAAACAAGACTTCACTCTGACCAGCTAGTCTTAAACGAACATTTTGTGCCATTGAAAATAATTTTTCCCCGTATTCGGAACAGAATCATTAATCTTTTTTGCGAAAAAATTGAAATGAATAAAGTTTTTATCATAAAAAAAGAATCTCCCCTTTCTCTTATTTTGTAGATATTTTTATCGCCACATCTATCGATCAATAATGTCACTCATTCGAATATGATATATAAGACCATTAATTTTGACATAAATATTTTAGTTTGTCGAATATAATTTAGCTTTTTCTTACTCTTCTAATCTGTTTTCGAGTTATTGTTTTGATATGGAATAATGGACCAATTTCTTGTATACGACCCGTGTACATGGGCTATATGCCTATGCTATAAATAAAAGTTCGTAATTACCTATTAAAAAAATTGGAGCAATTGACCAAGGATATTATGAAGCCTAGATTTTGTTCTGGTATTGGTCGAGGGTTAATATGATGCATGAATCCTTGAAGTGGTAATCATGCTGCTGTGTTGCTGTGTTGCTGATTGTTGCGAAAGGTCAATATCTTTTGACTAGCATAATTCAAACTCTGTGAATGCCTGTTGCGGATCAATATTATGCTACTATAATCAGGGTTAGCCACTGGAACTCCACCAGTACCCAGTTCCTTATTTTAGTTTACTCCAGGATATTCAATTTGGTTTTGTAAAAGCGATATATTACTCTTTTTGAGAAGAATTTCTTTATATTTGCTGGGTATTGTTACTTGTCAAAAATATATAAATATATAAGCTCGGTATTGTACTTTTTTGTTAGAAAACCTGCCGATTTGTTTTCTTCATTTATTTATTTTTTGATATGTGGTTATCAACATGTTTTGCGATTTATTAATTGTGTTGTCATTGATAACCTTTTATTTTCCTCTCCTAAGTTACTTTTTATATATCCTTTAGGTGCCTGTTGGTAGAGCTACTCTTGGCCGAATCATAAATGTTATTGGAGAGCCTATTGATGAGAGGGGTGATATCAGTAAGAACTATATAAACCTTTGAATGTATAGCAGTTCAAGATTACTTGTTGATTCACATGGTGTGAGTTTTCTGACAATTTCACTGCAAATACAACAACAGAAACCGATCACTATTTGCCCATCCATAGAGAAGCTCCATCATTTGTTGAGCAGGCAACTGAACAAGAAATCCTTGTTACTGGAATTAAGGTATTTTCTGCTCGTCCCTTCTATTGTAGAGCCTGGATTCTTGTGTAATATAGAGTTGGATTAAGTGTGTTGTGATAAACTTGGCAAATTTTTATTTTAAATTTTTTTATCTACAGGTTGTCGATCTCCTTGCACCATACCAAAGAGGCGGTAAGATTGGTCTGTTTGGTGGTGCTGGTGTAGGAAAAACGGTGCTTATTATGGAACTTATCAACAATGTTGCCAAAGCTCATGGTTGGTTTGATTTTACTCAATATGCATGTCAGGCACTATTTGCTAATCAATTTTCTTAGTTGAAGTTATCCGTGTTTTTTTTACAGGTGGTTTCTCAGTGTTTGCTGGAGTTGGAGAACGCACTCGAGAGGGTAATGACTTGTACAGGGAAATGATGGAGAGTGGTGTGATTAAGCTTGGTGATAAACAGGTTAATAGAATGCATTAACATGTTTCCTTATCTCGTTGGTTGCTGCACAACTGTCATTCTTTGAATTTTGTTTTCAATTCCTCATATTTTAGCAACATTGTTTCCATCTTTCAGGCTGAAAGCAAATGTGCTCTTGTCTATGGTCAAATGAATGAGCCCCCTGGTGCTCGTGCTCGTGTTGGTCTTACTGGTCTGACTGTGGCCGAACATTTCCGTGATGCTGAGGGGCAGGATGTGCTTCTCTTTATTGACAACATTTTCCGCTTTACGCAAGTAAGTTCAAGGAGCCTTTGCCTTCCCTGAAGGATTACCTTAAATCATTCAATTTATCTCGCTAATGATGCTGTCCTCCCTGTTCTTTCTGGTGCATCCTGCAGGCTAACTCTGAGGTGTCTGCTTTGCTTGGTCGTATTCCATCTGCTGTTGGTTACCAGCCAACTTTGGCTACTGATCTTGGAGGACTTCAAGAGCGTATCACAACCACCAAGAAAGGGTCCATTACCTCTGTCCAAGCTATCTATGTGCCAGCTGATGACTTGACAGATCCAGCTCCTGCCACCACCTTCGCTCACTTGGATGCCACAACTGTGTTGTCTCGACAGGTTTGCCCATGTTTGATGAAGTGCTAATAGTTCCTGTGGAATCATTATTACCCAATTTATCGTGTATTTACTTCTCTGTTGCTTTAATGCAAATAGATCTCCGAGCTTGGTATCTATCCTGCTGTCGATCCTCTAGATTCTACATCTCGAATGCTCTCCCCTCACATTTTGGGTGAGGAACACTACAATACTGCTCGTGGAGTGCAGAAGGTTCTCCAGAACTACAAGAATCTGCAAGATATCATTGCTATTTTGGGAATGGATGAACTCAGTGAAGACGACAAGCTGACCGTTGCTCGTGCACGTAAAATTCAGAGGTTCTTGAGCCAGCCTTTCCATGTTGCAGAAGTGTTCACTGGTGCTCCTGGCAAGTACGTTGAACTGAAAGAGAGTATTACCAGCTTCCAGGTACGTCCTATGTCCATCCAATACTAGCATTCACAGCTGATCGTGAATTTTGGGAAAATTTTCAAGTCTGTATGTCTAGATCATCCATATGAAGAAATCTTTACATCTTTCATTGGATATTTATGCCCACTGGGATTTTAATCTGGAACATATTGAAAGTTCTTAAACTCAATTGAATGAAATAGTTTTTCATAAACTTATTTAGAAGTTGAAAAATTAACAATCCTACGTGTGGGGCCCAAGGCATTGAATGGTCACAGATCTTCATGTAATTTGTCAAGAATGTTGGTTTCATGTGGTAGGGATTGTATACTTAATGATTGTGCAAATAAACAAGCTATGAGGCATCCATCTGCACCCGCCAGCTGACGGATACATGCTCAAAAACAATGGTTAATTTTGGTGCCTAGTTTTGATGACACTGTCCATGAGCTTTACTAATTCAGATATTTTGCTGTCTTTTGGTTGACAGGGAGTGTTGGATGGAAAATACGATGACCTTTCGGAACAGTCGTTTTACATGGTTGGAGGTATTGATGAGGTCATTGCTAAGGCAGAGAAGATTGCCAAGGAATCTGCATCTTAGACCTATACCTTTATCTCCCTCATTTCTCATAATTGCGAAAAATCAATAATTTAGGTGGTGTTGACAATGCCAGCAATGGGTTTTTCATATTTTTTTGAGACTGAATGTATCAGAGTTTTCCATTTCTGTTTCAATCTGATTGCAGAGTGAAGGAAATGGAGAGAGGGTGGCCTGCCCCTTTTTTTCTTAGTTGTCTAATAAGGGGAAAAAGAAAGCGGACATGTATATTTTTTACCCTTTTTTGTGTTCGGAACATTGAAACCTGTTAATGTTTAACCCCTCCTTTTTTTTCACATGGAAATTATTTACTATGAGATTCAATGCCTCGTGTTTTTAAGGACTTCGCTTATATTGAAGTTTCACTTTTGTCCTCCAGATTTGGCAAGGTGTAATCCGTCCGATTTTGGGAGAGGTAACAGACTGAAAATTTTGGTCCCTTAATTTTGCCGGATTGGACCGTTAGTTATCAGTACATGGTCCGATTTGGTCAAAGAATATTTTTTCTCTCTTTTTGACGGAAAAATTACTACAAAATTAATTAAATTATTAAAATTAATGTTAAGTGATCTATTTAACATTTTATATATGATTAATAAATATTAAATAATTTTATTTTATATATGGTTAGTGGTAATTTTTTTAAATAAAAATTACATAATTAACTTATACAATTACTATATAAAATAGTATATTATATAAATAAAATATTTAAAAGTATATAAAAATATATATTCTATAAATTTCGATCTAGTCCGGTTTAAAAAAAATCAAACTCTGAGATCGATCGATAAAATTATTGGTTAGTGATTCGATCGATTGATTTTTTCTAACCTAACCAATGGTCCTACACAAAGTTCTAAATTCCGTATTGTATTGGCTAGTACGACTAATATTTAGCATATTGAGACAGCGATCGGTACAGGAAATGTGTGTTTCATACTAGGTTAAATATCGGCCGATTTTGATGTACTAGTTGATTTTTTGTTGTTGTTGTAATTAATGTAAAAATTCTGATTTTCTTTTATAATGTTCACTACAATTCTCATATCTGAAAACTATTTTCTTAATTTTTTTAATTTTTTTTTCGAGAACTGAAATCAAATCCATAATTTCCTTTTCATGATGAAGATGAGTAATTATTTTTTTAAAATAATTGGATTGAAAACTTTGAGGTATTATATATCGAATTTTATAAATATGTGTTTTAATTTTTTAAAATTTGCATTGATGTTATTTTAAAATATAATTTATACATATATAATTAATTTATTATATATAAATTATCTACCGATACTAAAATATTTCGTAACTTATTCGAAACCGTCACCGAATCGATATTAACTTTAGGAGTCCTACACCCATGGCATGTCTAGTTGGTTGGCAATCCAACAGAATTTTATAAATAATTTCCTTCAGGAAAAATAATATTTTGAAAAAAAATTAGAATATTAACTCCTAAAATCCTCCGTTGGGAAAGCGAGTAATAATTGTAGGAGCTTTCCCGTTTGTTCGATGTAGCATAATACCTGTCGGGTCTCAAAATTCAATACATTGTACGGCTATGATTTTTGTAGGCGACTTATAAGGTTATGAAAAAATCATTACACATCGACAAGATCTCTTACTTCACCGTCTTAAGAAGCGACACGTTAAGCCGCGAAGACCGAGTTAATAGTGAACGCTTCATAGTAGGAAACGAAAGCATGTTCTTTACACTCTCTCCTACTTGCCTCTGTGTAAAGCCTTCTCTTCACCATGCGCACTTTAGACCTCACCTCCCTCCCATGTGTATCCTACGCTGCCCCAACCTTTGCCAATTGAGGCTCCATCGTATCTGCCATAGTAGTACAACAGGATACCACCGTTTGGACCCAAGCGTCCCTCTCCAAAGTAGAGCCAGCCGCTGAGTCCCTCTTCCATGTGTCCATCGACCTATTCGACGCCCCCGATGTAAGGAACTGTGAGGCAGATGGAAAATATAGTGGAGAATGAATGCGTGCTGAAATGTATAGGATGAAATAGAAGATGGAACTCAGGTGTTTGATAAAAAGCCACTGAATATTCAGATGGACAATAGGGTACTTTGAGGGATCCCTTAACCTCCAATTCAGAAAATATTCCTTAGTCTTTTTCCCCCTCCCCAGACTGTTGACAATTCAGGCTTTACATACTACTCTGACATTGGAACAAATTCATTGGCAGTGTTACACGTGTAAGGAAGGATAACAGAATAAAACAAACAAAACGACAACTGTAAAAGTAAACAAAAGAACGACAACTATGCTAATTAAACAACTGGTCCTTATTGGATTAAACGGTGTGTGTGGCCTTCCAACGAAACGTTGCACTTCATTCCAACTCAAACGGTGCGTTGCGAGATGCGGCTGTAGACAAAAGGTGTTGTCTCGATAGTTCACTTCACTTAGTTCCAGATCCCTTACTTCCCTCCATGGAACCCTAACAATCCCCCCTGTTAAAGCACCTTGTCCACAAGGTGGGGATAGAGAGCACGTAGTTTCCAGAGTGATTCCCATGTATTATTCTCATATGAAGTGCCAACCCATTTTACTAAGACTTCAGTCACTGCGCGATGGCCGTGCTGCTTGATCCTGCGATCCACAATCGATTCGGGTTCAGCTAAATTCGGGTTCAGGTAAGACTTCACCTTCTGCATTTACCAGTGGAACTTGGGGTAGAGGTGCTATTTGGGCGCCCAATTTCTTTTTCAGGCATGAGACATGGAATACAGGGTGGATACAGGAACCCGAAGGAAGTTCAAGCTTGTATGCCACTTTACCCAGACGTTGGATGACGCGAAAAGGACCAAAAAATCGCAGTGAGAGCTTGAGAATAGAACGAGCTGCCAATGATTTCTATCTGTAGGGCTGGAGTCGGAGGTACACCCAGTCACCCAACTCAAATTCCCTTTCAATTCTCCTTTTATCTAAATACAACTTCATTCTAGACTGTGAGGCTTCTAGATTGTGTTTGAGTATGGATTTGAGTTGTTCTTTGTTCTTTAATAAACTATCCACTGAATCATTGGCAGCTGTACCTGGAATGTATGTGAGAAGTTTAGGAGGACTGTATCCATATAAAGCCTTAAAGGGAGATAACTTCGTAGCTGTGTGATATGAGGTATTATACTAGAATTCAACCATAGACAACCACTGAGTCCATGCTTTAGGTTTTGCCCCTGAATAACACTTAAGGTACCCTTCCAGGGTTTTTTTAAGGGCCTCGGTCTGCCCATCTATCTCTGGGTGGTACGCAGAACTGTAGTTCAATGTGGAGCCATGTAGTTCAAATAGAGACTTCCAAAAAGAATTGAGGAAGATGGGGTCTCTATCTGAGACTATAATTTTTGGATGGTCGTGGAGTCTAAAAATCTCCTGAAAAAAATTTTGAGCTACTACAGCCGCAGTGTAAGAGTGTGATAGAGCAATGAAATGACCATATTTAGTCATTCTGTCCACAACCACTAGAATAATCGTAGCCCCATGAGAGTTGGGTAGACCCTTAATAAAATCAAGGGATATTGCCTCCCATGCTTGATTAGGTATAGGAAGAGGCTGTAACAACCCTGGATATGGAACAGTTTCTATCTTGTTAACCTGGCAGGTGTGGCATTCCCTCACAAGCTTTTTGATGTCATGTTTCATGCCTTGCTAATAAAAATCTCTCTTGCCCCTATGATAAGTTTTGAGAAACCCAGAATGTCCAACTTGCAGATCATTATGTATAAATGTGAGGACTTTGCTTTTAAAAGGAGAGTGTGTATCAACCACAATTCTGCCCTTCTTGAGCATTAATCCATTATGTAGGGTGTACCCCTTGTTGACTGGCTGGTTGGTCTGTAATTTAGTCAACAAGTCCTGCAACTCAGGAGAAGAGACATAGCTGCTTTTTAGTTCCTCAATCCATGTGGGTGTGGGAAAGGTAATAACTGCCAGTGATCCCTCGGTTAAGTGTTCAGCCTCAAATTTTCAAGATAAAGCATCTGCTACTTCATTTTCCTTGCCCTGTTTATACTCAATAGTGAAGTCATACCCCAAAAGTTTAGTAATCCACCTTTGTTGTGCCACTGTACCCACTTTCTGCTCCAACAAGTATTTTAAAGCTTGTTGCTCAGTTTCGACCTTGAAGGCTTGGCCCAAGAGATAAGGTCTCCACTTATGGACTACTGTTACCAAGGCCAACAACTCTTTCTCAAAAGTTGAAAGAGCTAAAGCCCTTCCTTTCAAGGATTTGCTCAAAAATGCAATAGGCTGCCTGTGCTGCATAAGCACAACACCTATACCCCTTCTACTAGCATCACATTCAACAGTGAAAGTTTGGGAAAAGTCAGGCAGCCTTAGCACAGGTGGTGATGACATTGCTTTTTTTAACTCCTCAAACGCTTGAGTAGCCGTATCAGTCCATAGAAAAGAGTCCTTTTTAAGCAAATGTCGTGGGCTCTAATTACCAATTGTAAGGAACTGTGAGGCAGATGGAAAATGTAGTGGAGAATGAATGCGTGCTGAAATGTATAGGATGAAATAGAAGATGGAACTCAGGTGTTTGATAAAAAGCCATTGAATATTCAGATGGCCAATAGGGTACTTCGAGGGATCCCTTAACCTCCAATTTAGAAAATATTCCTTAGTCTTTTTTCCCCTCCTCAGACTGTTGACAATTCAGGCTTTACATATTACTCTAACATTGTAACAAATCCATTGGCAGTGTTACACGTGTAAGGAAGGATAACAGAATAAAACAAACAAAACGACAACTATAAAAGTAAACAAAAGAACGACAACTATGCTAATTAAACGACAGGTCCTTATTGGATTAAACGGTGCATATGGCCTTCCAACGAAACGCTGCACTTCATTCCAACTCAAACGGTGTGTTGCAAGATGCGGTTGTAGACAAAAGGTGTTGTCTCGATAGTTCACTTCACTTAGTTCCAAATCCTTTACTTCCCTCCATGGAACCCTAACACCCGACCTCGTCGCATCCCACACCTGTGGTGGTCAGTACCTCCAGCTCCGAGTACCCGACGTTGCCAAGCTTCCTTCCTCGCAATTGCTTCCCCGCCCTAATTCGCCATTGAGCGTGGCGCTTTCGACTTCCTGGTGAAGAGCGTCTCTGGTTCGACCGCTGAGCTCCTCTATGCCTTGAAGAAGGGAGATGTGGTTGAGCTCAGCCAGGTCATGGGGAGAGGCTTTCAAATCGACCGGATCGAGCTGCCCGAGGTTTATTCTATGGTTCCAATTTTTGCCACAGGATCGGCAATTAGGTCAGATTTCTAATTGATTTTCATAGCTTATTGTCGTTAGGTCCCTATAAATTACTGAAGCAGAAGGGACCGTTTTGTACCTAAAGAACCTTTTTCATTGCTTACCGACTGTACTCGAAGTCGAAACCTTTTCTATTTAAAGATTAGAAGTCCTTTGCGCCACCATTTTTTGAGCAAAAGGATTCCAGTTTACATCTTTTCTGAGCCTCATTCCCTATAATGTAAGGCATGCAAAGCAAACTACATAGAGTTTTTTGGCTGATATCATCAGTGGTTTGAATCTTGGCATAAAAATTGTAAATTTGATCGAGCACCTATGTTCTCTTAACTAACTTTTGTCAGCTGAATCTAATTTTCTTGCATTATTATGTTAAAGACTCAATCATTGATCCAAAAGCTTTAGGACTATTGTATACTAATTTAGTTAAGTCTTTAACCCTTAGGAACAGAACATTCTACCATGCTTTTGAATCCAACATTCACGGTGGCCAACCAACTATATCGATACTGACCTAGTGGTAACCTTTTCCCTTTTGGCGGCTTCGTTCATCCATCAGTATTCAACGACTTAACATGCCCATACATAGTATTAATGCATTTTAATGCGGCCTATAGGTCGCCCCCTCCGTGTCTTGAATTCGTAACGTGATCCCTGCTCTAATACCAATTGTTAAAGACTCAACCATTGATCCAAAAGCCTTAGGACTATTGAATACTAATTTGGTTAAACCTTCCCTCAGGATCATAACATATTCTACACTCCGGACCATACCAGATAATTTGATATTGTCAATTGATCTCCATTCAAATGTCAATGCTTGTATATTTTTCCATCTTCACTTTCTCATCATTTACTAATTCTCATGACTTTACAGTCCCATTCACTCTTTCATTGAGTCGGGATTTAATGCTTCTAAGAGATCTAACGTGAGGCTTTATTATGGGGCTAGAAACCTAAAACGTGTGGCTTATCAGGTTTGCTTACTGTTTGTAGTTTGTGTTACATGTTTATTTTGTAGAATGCAGAGCTAGTCCCCTAAATAGAAGCCAATTTTAAAACTTGTGATTTGCCTTCTTATAGGATAGATTTAAACATTGGGAATCTTCTGGGGTTAAGATTGTGCCCGTATTATCCCAGCCAGATGACAGTTGGACTAGTGAAAGTGGCTATGTCCAGGTAGAGTGTACACGCAAGAAATTGAGCTTTGGTCTTGTCTGTCCGAAGAGTTGAATAAATATCTGCGTACGTGTTTGATTCTGCAGGTTGCTTTCACTAGAGAGAAGCGAATTTCCAGTCCTCAGTATGTTGGTGCTGTGCTCTGTGGGCATAATCAGATGACTGAGGTCTTCCATTCTTTTTGTTAAATTAGTTTTACTTGCTTCTTTCTGTCTCATAACAGATGATAACCTATCTTCAAGTTCATGATATGCCTTTTGGGCCCTATATGCATCAACACTATACTATAATCCAAGGCAGTAGTTAGGTAATAATGTCCAAAACTATGGGTACTCACTCTCGTTAGGATTAAAAAGCCAAAACACATTAAAATTATGGTGATTGGAGGTGATTGGATTTTGTACTAGTTGGCATTTAGAATATAGTCTGGTTCACTTCCAATTTGTGAACATCAGGTCTCATGTCATTAACACCTAAAACTATAGGAGTAGCAACCTATTAATGAACGGATTGCAATGGGAATGAGGGGGATTACTTCAAGTGTATGGGTAGTAACTTGAAATGGATGAGATAGACACCACAATTTCTGAATTGAATTTGCTTCCTTACTGTGTGAGTATTATCTGAACGATCACATAATTACTGCATAAGCTGCTACATGTAACAACTATGCTGGAGTGTTGAGATATGGGGAGACGAGGGGTTTAGTTTCCCATAATCTTATGCTACAAGTAACTTTGTAACAGTAATGGAATGTCATAAGAACTTATTTCAACAGTTAGCTTGGGAAAAGCCTTGAATACCAACAATTTTAGGTGAGCTACATGAGACACGCACGCATGCTCGCACACACTTTTCTACTATTTGGATCTACCACTGTTAAGGTCTTTTCTTGTGAAGAGTGTTGTGCCATATTTTCAATGCCTTTATAGATCACTAGTGTAGCATGCACAATGCCGCATGAAACCAGTTTATAATTGTAGATGCTTTCTGATAGCAGCAGCATGGTATCTGTCTTCTGTTAATCTACATTACTTTCCCTTTGTATGTACATGTGTACATGCCACTTTTTTTGGTTCCCCCTTGTCAAAAAAAAAAAAAAAAACCAACCCAAAAGCACAGTATTATGTCAATCATTGATAAGGAGCTAGTGATTTTAGCAGTAACAAATTCAGGCATCACGTCATCATCAACAAAATTGAATGGTTAGTATTAACACTATTCTGCTTTTTGTATCAGATGGAGTGTCAAGTGAGAAGATACTAAAGAACTTTTGACAAACCAGATACTCAATATTTATGTTAGCTTTTCATAGAAAAATAAAACCCAATTTTGAGATTCATGAGAATCTTCTTTGTACGTGAGAAACATTGAAGCAAAGCTAAATTATAGGATTCATACATGAGTTTTGACAAAGGAGTAAACTTGCAGTGCAGATCTGAATGATGACAAGTGTAGCAATAATAGGATCCTTTCCAGTGGATGTCTATAATTTTTCTTTTCTATCTTAGAATCTGAGTGTATCATATAGGTCGTAGACCTCAAGTGAACCTGCGGTTTTATGAGAATGGAATATGGAGGTACATGCTATCCTGCAATGGACTTGAACCCTTACTTAATTAAAGGACAGCGTACAAGGAGATGATGAACCCCGAAGCTTGACTTTTTCGTGTTGACAATAATTTTGTCTGCAATTTTCTTCTTGCTTAAGCCGCAAGAGTCGTGCACAAAATCGTGAACAATCTAATGAAGAAAAATGATGGCTAGGTAAATAATGCAAGACTCAAATGGATTCCAAAAATTCTTAGTCTATATTGTAATCAAAATGTTTGGATTCTTTGGAAAGTTGCAGTCGAGGAATTTAGTTAAAATCAAATCGAACTTTATATTTGGAATGAACAACGACAGTCGAATTACTATCCTACGAAAATTCCACCATGGAGGTGAAATTCAATCAGAGGGCAAGGTAAGAGAAAATAGAGTCAGGCAAAGCTTTAAGCTACCGCAGATGGAATCACAAGATGGGAAATCATGATCAATCAGATTTGGAAGCTAAAACTTATAATAATAAAAAAGAAAAGAGGATTGGAAGCTAAAATTTAAACCTTAAGAATCATATCAACTCCAGACCAAGCAAAAAGAGCCCAACGGCTATACAAAAACACAAACTAAAAATTGATTCTAAAAACTCAATCTAGTTTAGAAATACATTAGGAATCTTGAATTACTAACCAAGTCTGAACATGAGACTTCCACAAATTTTGGTACCAATCACGTCCAGTTGTTGTTTGCATTAACATTTCATCACGGATATCAGAAATCTTCATACATGTCACCATCACGAGCAAAACTTTTGTTCTGAATCCTCCCTGGGCAAATGGTTTCTGTCCCCATCGAAGTGATGCCGTCAATGTTTGTGGCGGTAGTGGCCTTGGGGGCCAGAAGTCTTGTGCCTCGCTCGTTTACCTGCTTCTTCATGGTTGTCGTTTGATGAACTTTTAATAGACTCACTCCTTTCACGGCGTTTGTGGTACTTTGCATGACTTCTCTTTCGAATTGTGACATCATCGTTCTCACTAAAAGAATCTGAAGTACTAGATTCCAACCGCCTATGGTGTTTGTGACGCTTTGCATGGCCTCTTCTCTTGATTACCTCACCATCATCATCACTCAAAGAACTATAAAAATTAGATCTTGAATCATGATGCTTGTGCCTTCTGTGGTTTTGCCTTTTTCTCTTCCAATCTTCACCTGATCCACCTTCATGGTCATCAGCACTATCATCACTTGTGCTAGAGGATTGTCCCCTCAGCTTTTGCTTGGTTTTCTTCTCCTTCCTTTTTTCATTGTCACCACTCGAGTCAGAGTGAGCATGCTTCCTGTGCCTCTTGTGGCCTCTTTTATTCAACTTTGTTCCCCCATCACTATTGTTACTATCACTGTCATTATTTGAATGGGACATTGATTTTCTTTTATGCTTTGTAGCCTTCAGCTTCCTCTCTTTGGCTTCAGCATCAGCCTTTGCCTTAGCAGTAGCTTCTAGCTTTTGCTCCCATTTCAAACGGGCCTCCTTCTTCTCCAAAGCTCTATTCTTTTTCTCCTCGACCAATTGGATGAACCTCTTGGCGTCCATTGAAATACAAAAACAGTTCAATACCTGCATTTTGGTATGATGATGACCAGAAGTACATCTCACAGAAGAGAAAAAACAATGTTAGCTCTTCCATCTTTGCAAAATAACATGTATTGTACAATAAAACATACTTTCAATATTCCTCCTAATGAGATACATATAATATACTCAAATATAGGTAATGTAGCCAAGAGCCTGATGGCCTTATGACATATGGCCTGGTTCTCCAAATGGAAAACCTGGGTTCGAAACCACCCTTTAAAAAAAAGGGTAATTCATCAGATTGACAATGAACATGGAACATACTTTCAATATTCACCAGACTGACAATGACAAAGTTTGTGGCACACCAAGCTACCCAACACACATCTGTAAAAAGAAGACATTGAAAACAAGCGTAGATTAGGCAATACGTCCACAATCATAATCCTACGCACTACAAGTCTTAATCATTAAAACTCAAAATGAAAAAAATGGACATCCTTTTTTGATACCAAAAAGATAAAAGATAAAATAAAAATGCAGTCCAAGTATATGCATTGTCAACATCCCGTCAACTAAGCAAATAGTTCTTTTGCGAGTGATGAAGTTGAGGTCTTTTGTTTCCTAGAGTCCCCGATCCAGCAAAAGGTTAAATTATTTTTTTTTCCGTTCAACTTATTTATCTTAGCAACCAAACATGTAATTGAGAACATATCATTATGAATTGCATAAAATGCATTTATCATTATGAATTGCAAGCAACAAAAAACCCTAAAACATATCGAGAACGCATAAAAATACGAATCTATACAAACCAACATTGATCAAGAACAAATCCAGCAATTTAACAATTACAACATAAATAACAAGAAAACCTGCATCTTCCAGATCATCAAACGTCGGAAAAAGTAATCAACAAAAAAAATGACGGAGAAAACACTAGAACGCCTCAGCAGGTGAGTAAAACGTAAAATTGAGGATCAAAATCTGGTACCTGGGTCGAAGAATAAGCAAAGGAGGACCAGATTGAAGAGACGTGGTTGAGCCGGCTTCGAGCTTGAACTCGGGCTTGACTTTCTCTGGTCTCACGCTTCTCTCCAGAATTTTCTTCGACGTCTGATTGGGTGTTTATAGACGAACGCGCACTGCCCACGCTAGAGACTGAGTTAGAAAAAAAAACTTTTTTCTTTTTTAGAAAATATACACTGTCAACTATTTTTTTTATAATTTTTAAATAATAATATTTTATGAATAATACTGCTCATTATCTAAATTCTTATATTTTTTTTTATTTTATAATATATCATTAGATGATTAGAGACTATTTATTATATTTCACTCGTGAACTTATTATTTAATGTCACATCATGGGATTGTGAGGAAATGTTAAGAAAATGAACGATGAATATATTTTTTCTCTTTTAAAAGATATATTTTTATGAGATTTTTTATTCATCATTCCCACACACCAAATATCACACTTATTTTATTTATTTTTTGTTTTATTCTTTCTAAACTAGTTGATTTCTTCTACGCATCATTTATACACTACACATTTATTAAAACAAAAAAAATTATGTATAGTGTATGGTGCAAAGATAATGAGTTGAATTTTTCTATTTTTATAAAGGACAACACTAGAGTGACTATCAAATGTGCCCACTAATATAAATGAGTTTTTTTTTTTTTTTTCTTTAAGTATTTTTTAAACAACTATTAAGAAAAATATATATAAATTTACTAATAGTTACTTCTAATTAAGAAAAAAAATATTAATTTATACATTTAGTAGATATATTTGGTAGACGCTATCATTTTCCTTTGAGTATTGACACACACAATACATTTTAAGGGTGGGTAATGGGACCCCGCACCCCGCTGATCCGCCTTATTCGCCCTACCCTCGCCCATACGAGGCGGGGGTTCCGTCTTGCTCCCAGGGTGCAGGGGGCCCCGCCCGCACCCCAGGGTTCATGCGGAGGCGAGGAACGGAGGGGGCAAAGCCCCGCTCCGCTTTTCCCCCGCCCCGCTTATATATATATAAATTAAAATTGTAGATATAAATAAATAACCATAAATAAGTAAACGGTGCCGTTTCACTTTTAGAGTTTAGTTAAACCTTAACTAATAGTGAAACGACGTCGTTTCACTTTTAGTTAAGGTTCCCCCCCTCGACGTCCAGACACCTTCTCGAACTCTCTTCTCTCTCACTATCAGACTCACTCACTCACTCTCTCTCTTTCGATCTCTCTCGCTTGATCTATTCTCTCTTTCCGTCTCGCACGATTGCACGAGCATGACCACCGAGACTCCAGTTACTCCAGTCTCAACCTTCATTGACTTGTGCGAACCTATTTTGAAAGTTGAAACTTCGCATTCGCCGCCACTCAAATTTAAGAAATCCAAAACCCTAGATTTTATTTTTTTAGTTTTGGATTGGAGATTGGAGGAAGGATGTGTTGAATCGGAGATGGAGGATGAGAATAATTGTGAACTTGTGTGCTGTGGAGAAATTTGTGCATATGTTTGATTCGTTGTGTGTTTGTTTGTTTGTTTTTATTTTTTTATTTTTTTGTAGTTTTTTCACTTCTTGGCCTCTGGGTTTTCAGATTTGGAATCCTAAATCAATTTAGTATTCCAATCCGAAACCCTAAATTGAGTTAGGAGTTTCAATTGAAACCGTTTAATTTTTAATTTAGGAGTTTCAATTGAACCCCTTAAATTTAAACCCCTGGTGTTCAATCTGAAACCCCTAAATTTTGTTGGTTTTGCACTTTGCCTTGTTTTTTCATGTGTGGTGTATTATTATGATTTTCTTATGTCATGTGTTGATTGATTTTATAATTTTTTATTGTGTTGTGGAATAAGGAATGTCTTCTCAAAGGGATTTCACTGATAGCTCTCGTACCCCTACCAGTACTCCTGCCCCAGCACCTAACCCTATTCAAACCCCATGGAGTGGGAATACACCTTGCCCCGCCCCCAAGCCCACACAAAGTAAGAAACTTGTTTCCGTAGTTTGATCTCATTTTCCAAATTAGAGGGTGGTGACCCCAATAACCCCCAAGCTAAATGTAATTATTGTAGGAAAATATATGGATGTCATTATAGAAAACATGCTACATCCCAGTTAAAGGTCTATCTAGAGGAACAATGCAAGAAGAGTCTAATATTAAGATCCTTACTAGAGAACTGTCAATCTAGACTAGAAATTTGACTGAAAAAAATGACAGATGAGAGTAGTGGGGTCCAACGTTGAAGGGGTATACAAATTATAATATTGATGAGTGTAGAAGGAAGTTAGCTCGTTTGGTTATCATAGACGAGCTACCTTTTCAGTTTGTGGATGTGAGAGGGTTCAAAGAATTTGTCCAAGAATTGGAACCTAAATTTACGATTCATTCTCGCCACACTGTGGCAAAAGATATTAAAAAGATGTACTTGAAAGATAAAAATGTGTTGAGGGGCCAATTGGCAGGGTTGATAGTTTGCCTCACCACCGATACTTGGACTTCTGTCCAAAATTTTAATTACATATCTTTGATGAGTACGAGGGTTTAGGAAAGCCTAATGATGATGATTGAGAGGTAATTGCTACTTTTGTTAATTTTCTCGAGCTTTTTTACGATGTCACGTTGAAGTTATCTGCTTCTTTACACCCTGTATCCCATGAATTTTGTCAACAAATATGTAGGGTGAAAGAATAATTAGACGACATGTGTAGGGGTTCCAATCTAAGGATGATGGGGATGGCATTGACCATGAGGGTCAAATATAACAAGTATTTGGGAGATTTGACTAGACTAAATATTTTGTTATATGTGGCTGTTATTCTTGATCCCCGCCTAAAAATTTCAGGCATGTTATATGGTTTGTGACTTGCGCATGATCAGATATGGACTGATCTTATTGGTGAGATGGCCCGAGATACCCTTTATAAATTTATGATGAGTTTAAAACAATTAAAGGTGGTACTGCATCTACTATTTCTACACCTACCCCAACACCTCTTCCAGACACTAGGGCAACAAAGAAGCGTAGATTGGCATGAACTAAGACTCTCGCACATAATCTCATACTAGTCCATCAATCTACGAATGTGGTTTCAGAGTTAGATAATTATTTGTCAGGGGATCTTATTCAAGATGATGATGATTTTGACATATTAGAATGGTGGAAGGCAGTATCAAAGAAATATCCTATCCTCTCTGAGATTGCCCGTTGTATGTTGGCCATCCATATTAGCACTGTTGCCTCGGAGTCTGTCTTTAGTACTGGAGGGCGCATATTGGATCATTTCTGTTGTTCATTGTCTCCTACAACTGTGGAGGCATTGATATGCACACAGAGTTGGATGATGAGAAAATATATTTATGTTCCGGATGTTTTAGATTTTAAAGAGACCGACGAAGAGGGTGGTGATCAGTCTAGATCTGGACCATCTGGTAATTATTGTTTTTATTTTATTATTTTGATTTATTTATATTCATTTCAATTTCATCAGTATTAATTTTAGTATTGATTGTTATAGCAACACATGAGACGACTCAGACAATGTCTACCTCTACTGCAATATGAATATGTGCTCAAGCCTCAAAAGACTATCCATCTGGCCGCCCCAAATGTCACAGTCAAAGACCCAAACATCTCGTCTCTTTTTTTAGATTATTAATTTCTTAGAATATTGAAATTTGAATCAGTTGTACGTATTATGTATTTGATTTGTAATTTTGTAATGTTGATACAATGTTCCTTGGACACTTTTTGATTTTATAATTTTGTAATTGTTTAGAGTTTCCATTTTATTTTTGTAATAGCTTAGTTATTATTATTATTTTTTAGTTTATTAGGTAGTAGACTTGTAGTTTATAGTAATACTTCATTAGAGTCTTAATTATATAAAATTGTGTATGTATATATTATTTTTATTCATGTAACTTTTTTTCTTTTTTAAACTCTTTTTTTTAAAAAAAAAGAAAATTTCTATTTTTATGGGCCCAAAATGGCCCAGAAGCTGTTTTTGGGCCATTTTCGGCCCATTTCAACAGTTTCCTGAGCTGGCTATCCTGCCCCGTAGGGGTCGGGTAGCACCCCTAATACATTTTCACTACACATTTCACAACAATATTATAAAATAAATGTATTTTTGTAAAGTAATGTTACTTTTATAAAATATTTTACAAAATTAACCTTTATTTAATATATTATTGTGAAATGTGTTGTGGAAAATGTTGTGTATAAATCTTTTTTTTTTTCCTTTTATAAAAGCCAGCCTGCGACCCGATGGCTTTGCATCGGACTGGGTCATCTAGCGATTGGGTTCAGATTGCTTTGGTCCCAGACCTGTCCGGCCCAGCCCATTCCAACGAAACGGTTTTGCTTCCTGCTTAAGAAATACAGCACCCATGCTACTCTCAAAAGTTTGACTAACCGATCCTTATAACTCCGTCCTCTTGTTCTACTTCCTTCGACTCTATTCCAAGTCCTACGCTATGGCCGCTTCGTCTCCGTCGTCGTCGGCGACTGCTACCAACGTAATGCTCGCGATATTCGAGAAGAAGACCACCTCCGTCGATCTCTACCGCCCGCTTCGCAACTACATCGCCTTCAACTACTCTGACCGCGAGGCCCAGAACCTCGAGGATGACCTCCAAACCCTAAAGCAGTTCCGCTCCGATCTTGAGCGCCAATCCGATCCGACCCATTCAGCCCGTCGCGACCTCCTCCAGAATTACTTCAAGGCCCTTTGTCTCGTCGAGACTCGCTTCCCAATCTCACCCGACAAGGACCACATCAACACCGTCACCTTCACCTGGCACGACGCGTTTAAGCAGAAGCAGAAAGCCTCGCAGCAGAACATTCATTTGGAGAAGGCCGCTGTGCTATTTAATCTGGGCGCGGTGTACAGCCAGATTGGGCTCTCCTACGATCGGTCCACTGTCGATGGGCGGAAGCTGTCATCGCACGCGTTCATGGGGGCGGCCGGAGCGTTCGCGTTTCTAAGAGACAATGCTTCAACCAAAGCGTCGATCGGGAGCTCGACCACCGTGGACATATCCTTGGAGTGCGCCGGGATGCTCGAGCGCCTAATGCTTGCGCAGGCCCAGGAGTGCGTGTTCGAGAATACCATAGCTAAGGGGAGTACCCCGGGGGTCTGCGCCAAGATCTCCAGGCAGGTATGTGTACAAAATTTCCTTTTATAACAGCTAAATGAATTAGATAAGTGATCAATTTCGGTCAAATAGATAGGAGTGTCAATTTGGCTGATTCGCAAGAAGTGTGAAACTAGCATTTTTGTAATAGAGGTTATGTGCTGCTTTAGTGAACTATAGTTGCATTTGATAACTATAATTCGAGACTCTCAAGTGCATGTTTATAATCCACAAGTACGGGTCTTGTAGGTTTAGTCAGTGATCGATATTCTGTTTGTTAAGTGTTTTGAGATGTGGACATTACAGGTTGGGGTGTACTACGAGGAAGCTTTGGCAGCCCTGAATGTTGCACCTTTAAACCAGCATTTTGAAAAGGCCTGGATATCTCATGTGCAACTAAAGGCAGCTCTGTTTTACGCAGAAGCTTGCTATAGGTACAGTCTAGAGCTTCATGAGAAGGAAGAAATTGCAGAGGAAATCGCACGGTTGAGGAGTGGGGTCAGTGCTTTAACCGAATCAAAGAAATACTCGAAGGGAGCTGCAGCGCAACTTCTGGATGCAATCAGCAAGTTAGAGGCTAATCTCAACCGAAATTTGGAGAGGGCCATCAAGGAGAACGATAGAGTTTACCTCATGAGGGTTCCTTCCCCGAGTTCCTTGCCACCTCTTTCAGCATTCTCCCTGGTCAAGCCAGTGGCAATGAATGAGGTATTGGATGCAAGCAGGGAGAAGATGTTTGCAAGTCTTGTTCCAGACAGCAGTGCTAAGGCACTGTCCAGGTACACTGAAATGGTGGATGACATTATCAGAACGCAAGCTGAAAAATTACAACAAGCCAGTGAGTTGACCCGAGTAAGGCTCAAGGACATGGACCTACCGGAATCTATTCTTGCTTTAGAAGGGAATTTTACTCTTCCAACAGATCTTAAAGAAGATGTGGAGGCAGTGCAAATAAGTGGGGGCCCAGCTGGTTTGGAAGCAGAGTTACAGCAACTTAGGGATCTGAAGAGGGTGAACCAGGAAATGCTGATCCAGGTAGAGGAACTCTTGCAGAAAGAGGCAAGAGAAGATGCTCAATTTAGAAGCCAATTTGGAACGCGTTGGACTAGACCTCAGTCCAGCACTCTTACGAAGAACTTACAGGATAGGTTGAACAGATTTGCAGCTAACTTGAAGCAAGCTGCAGAAAGTGATGGCCGGATCGAGCGTTCAGTGAGGGAACATTCAGCATTCATGTCAATCCTTGATCGCCGTCCAGTATGTTTGTGCAATTGTTTTTGTTATTTGTATTAAATTGTTATCTCATAAAGATTTTAAAGGTTCTTGATTTTGCGTGCTTAGTTTCTTGGTGCAAAATTTTTAGTATTGATGCTTTGTTTATTTTAGTAGAAATTTTATTTAAGTTATTTATCACTAAAGCATGTGTTTTTTTTTTTTTTTTTCTCGATTCTCTGTTTCATTCTTTGATTTATGAAGATCTTTCTTTCTGAGATATCTCCAAAATAAATTCGTTACCAAGTTTATATTTTTCTTTCTGGGAAGTATCTTGATCACCAAAAAGGGACGTTAAAGGTAATTCTACAAGAGAGTTAGAAAAAAAAGTATTCTTCAATAATACTCTGGATGCTATTTTCCTACTATATGATTCTATTTTGAAGTTTTCAAGAATTTGGTTATCTATGAAATGGATAGATAGAAAATATTTTTCCTGGAATCTATTTCTAAATATGAAGATGCTATTTTCCTACTGTATGACCTTACTTTTGAAGTTTTCAAGAATTTATCTCTGAAATGGGTAGAGAGAAAATATTTTTCCTGGAATATTATTTTTAGTGGAACAATTACACCAATTCTGTACCAAAAAAGAAACAAATACAGCCTAGGTTCTCATTCACCTTTTGTCACAGTAATAATGGCCCTTTGTGCTGCCAATTTCTCTTTTTTTTTGGGATGTCCTTAATATGAATTTTCAATGACTAATTATAAAAAATGAAACAAATTCGCAATGACTCACAAGTTTTATTTCATTTTTATCCCGCGTTGTCTGTTAAGATTTAGCAACCTAGGTGTAGCTTTTGGCATTACAGATTGGCTAGTGTTGTTAAGAGCATCCTCATTGGCTTCGCCAAATGAGAAGGTTGGTTAAAATTTGCATAATTTATGTCAAAAACATGCCACATTGGATTGGGCAAGTCTAAAATAATTTAAATTTTTGCTACAGTGGTTGGCCAAAGATGGAGAACTGCAATTGATTCACCAAATATTAAAATACTAATTTCTCACTCCAAGCAAACATTAAAATATTAGTTTCTCACTTCAAGCAAAAATACTCTTTCGTTTGTAAGTAAGAAATTTAGATTGAAATTTAGATGAGTTTAATAAAATATTTTTTATTATTAGCATTAAATGACTTTTGAAAATATGATTTTTTAATATTAATTTAATTAGAATAGAATTATTATTAACATTTAATTGGTAGAGCTACAAAATGTGATAAAAATAAATTAAATAAAAAAAATTATTAAATTAATAATATTGTATTATTATATAGAGAGTGAATGGATAATCCAATGTGGGGATTGAATTTAAATGGAATAGACAAATGTAAAAAAGTGTGATATTGGCTAAATTTTGAATATAGATTTGGCTAAGCCAATGAGGATGCTTTTAGTCTTTAATTTTCTGCTTTTGTGGGTTGAATATGCTTCAAAATCCGATATGTGCATTTTCTTTTGCCAGATTGAATCAGCCCTCCCAACTTTGGCTAGGCCAATAATGTCCCTAGATGCCAATGAAGATGCTGTTGTTGGGGCCCTGAAGCAGAGCTTGGTAAAATCTTTTTTCCCTTTAATTTCTGAGCCAAAAAGTTATTTTCTGATTGTCTTATCAATATATAACGCTTGTAATTATGCTTTTCGGTTTATCACTCACTTCTCCCTTCCTGTCTCCCTCCCCCTCCTTTTTTTTTTTTTTGATAAGTAAGAATCTTTATTGAATAGAATGAAACTAGGCAATGCCCAAGTACACATGAAGTATACAAAGTGAGACACCTAATTACATTCTAGTATGCTGGAAAGACGATAGAAACTCATGAATATTCCCACCCTTCAATACAATAGCAGAAAACCACTGTAAAAGAGAGAATACAAATAAATTCCAGATTTCCCCCACTGCACGTTCTTTGTTGTTAAAACATCTATCATTTCTTTCCGACCATAAACACCACATCAAGCAGAAAGGTATCATTCGCCACACTGCTGCCAGTTGAGTGCTATTATGCCTCCTTTTCCAATACATTAGTAGTTCCGCCACACTCTTGGGCAATACCCAACTCAGCCCGGCTCTACTCAGGATACCAGCTCATAACTCTCCAGCCACCTCACAATGTAAAAGCAAATGATCTATCGATTCCCCATTCCTCTTACACATGTAGCACCACTCCGTGACCACTATACCGCGCTTCCTTAGATTATCAACAGTCAAAATCTTTCCAAGTGCAGCTGTCCAAGTAAAAAACGCAACTTTAGACAGCACTAAAACCTTCCAAATGCTCTTCCACGGAAAGAATGTGGGCTGTTGGGCTGTTGGACTGTCAAGACCTTGTAAAAAGATTTAACAGTAAACTCTTTTCTCCCCGTGTGAATCCACAACATACGGTCACCCCCATTACCTCCTAACTTTGCTGGATACAAGTAGCTATAAAAATCTGCCAGCTCTTCAAGTTCCCAATCCTAAACATTTCTAGTAAAAGTGACATTCCAAGTTACCGTCTCATGTGCACAACACAACAATTTTGAAACTGCAGCTTGCTGATTTCCAGCCAAGTTAAATACAACTGGAAAAACAGTGGAAAGAGGGCTCTTCCCACTCCAAACATCGAACCAAAAGCAAGTTCTTGCTCCATCACCCACCTCAAACTTAGTATGTTTTTCAAAAGTGTTCCACCCCTTTCTAATAAATTTCCATAGGCTTACTCCATAAGACCCCCTACCCTCCTTAGAACATCATCCCCCCACGCACTACCGTACTTGTGATCAATAACCTCTCTCCACAACGAGTTTCCTTCTATTTGGTACCTCCACAACCACTTTCCTAATAGTGCCTTACTAAAAATGCACAAATTTCGCACCCCTAAACCACCATTCGCAATCGTTCAGCTCACCCTTTGCCAACTCACAAGGTGAAATTTAATTTCCTCCCCCATGCCACCCCACAAGAAAGCTTTAAACAACTTTTTGACCTGGTTTGCCACACCCACCGGTAAAATAATGAAATAAAATATATTCAACTGAAATGTTGAACAGGTGTTTCGAACCAGTGACCTCCCTTCCCGCCTCCCTCCCTTCTTGCTTTACCCTTTTGATGTTATCCTTTATCCTGTTGTCCTATGACAGTTGTCTGTTGGTTTCATCTTTCCTTTTCTCTTCGTACATGATCAACTTTGTAATGGACAAACAATAAGGATTCTCACTTATAAAAAAAAAATGGACAAACAATAAGGATTCTAAATATAGGATACTGCAAAATAGTATGTACATCTTTCAAGTGATATATCTTTTCATCCTCTCATTTTCTTGTATAAGGTTTTCAAGCTTTAAAAAGATGACAACAATCTAGTCATACTGGTTGTCTCAGATTGCTTACAGTGAATACATCGTGCTACTTTTATTGGATATGTCTGATTTTAACGTTGTAGTTTGAAATAATTATTTTGAATATATATATATATGTTTCATGATATTCGTGGCTGACTTCCTGTTTACATATGGAGTGTTGTTTTATAGATGTTACGGGGAGTGTTGCAATAATTTTCCAAGTTTTCTTTACCCTTTTTCATTATGGATCAGTCATTTTAGTCATGGAGCTTAACTAATTGAAGTTCTTATCTCTAATCTGTTTTTGGAAGTTATCTCCATAAGTTTTGGAAGTTTTTCTCTCCGTACATTTTCTGTTTTTCTCCATTTTCTTGGTTTTTCCTGTCCTTGTTTCTGGTTAGGGCCTTCATTGGTGGTAGTTCTTTGTGGTAATTAGCATGTAGTTAAGTTGGGTGTTAAGATCTTCTGTCCGTGCTTCTGGATCAAAACTTTGGGTCGGAAGTCTGGATGAGTAAGAACTGGTGTCTGCTTGTAAGAGCTTAACTTAATCATGAGAAGGATTGCAATTGAATTGAAGGTGTTTGAGATAAGGATGGAGGGGCGTGAAGTGCTTATCACGGAGAGGGGTTGGAAAGGATCGCAAACATTGAAGTTGGGCTGGGATACATCATGCTGGGTCTTAAGGGCTTTGGAGGAATGTTCTCAGCATGGAAGGAAGGAGTATTATTCTGCTTACAGAGATGGTAACAGGGGATACATCGCACAGAAGAGCTTCAATTCCCGTGGTTGTTTCTTGGCCATAGTGGAGTATAGTGGAGATGGGCGTCGGAGATTCATATTTATCCCTGGGGAAAGGGAAGGAATGGGGTGGAGGAGGCTTGCAGCAGTCATGAGGGAGGTGAGTAACAAAGGTGTTCAGGGGAGAAGTCTTCCATCTTCGAAGTCGACAGTAGCTCGGTCTTACTTGGAGGTTCTACAGACACCTCGAGAGGGGGCAAACTCTGCTTCAGCAGGCTTGAAAAGAGTAGAGGAAGCTCCTGTTGGGGTAGGTGCACAGAGGCGGGAAGGTGATGGCAGAGGCGAGTATGGGCATAAGGATATTTTGAAGGATTTGCGGGATATGCATGTAGCTTTGGAAGAGATGGCTGTTAGAGTCAATGGGATGATACGGTGCGTTTTGGGTAAAGGTGTTATGGGTTCGAATTTGGGCCTGGGGAGTGGGCCGGAGTCTAAAGATGCAGACAAGGCTCAGCCCAAACTTATTTCCGGATCCATGCCCAACCAACCGAAAGCTTTGGTGTGGAGGAAGAAGCCGCTGTTCGGGGCGGACTCAGAGGTGGGTGGGTCAGTGCCTCAGACGTCGGCGATGCCTCAGACGGTGACGACGCAGGCTCTCGAAGCTTCGTTGGAAGTAATACCGCCTGTAGCAGAGTCCGTTAAGCATGGAGGGGCAAAACCAGGCAGTTCTGCCGTAAGATCAGAATCAAATGACTTGGCTCCTGCACAGACTCAGTCGACGGTAGTAGTGAAGGAGATCCCGAAGTCAATCGTGAGGAGTAAAGTTGTCTCTCTCGGGAGCAAAGGCAAGACAGTTTCGGCTCAAGCCCGAGACTATGTATCGGAGTCGATATCAGCTCAAACGCTTCCACTATTGGCACAGATTATGCCGATAGGCACAATGGAAGCTTCGGAGGAGCTTCAGGTGGTCCACCATGGTCTAGAAAGGGAGGCAGGGGAAATTGTTGAGGATGTTGAGGGACAGTGTGAGGTTCTGACGTCTATGGTCACCCATACGAGGGAGGTTGGGGAAAATGGCGAGGCTTCTGAGCGTCAAAATGAGCTGGAAGGTCTGAAAGAGCTGAGGGGTAATTGTTTAGAAGAGCTGGAAGAGCAAGTTAGGATGGTTTCGGTGCCAGAACTTGAAGTAGCTGTTTGTGAGGAGGAGATGGATAGTTCATCTCCATTACAAATGACTCCTCTTCAGATTGTGTCGGAGGAAACCTCAGATTGGGTCTTTAAACAAGTGGAGAAAATTCAAAGCTGTGTGGGTCTCTTTTATGAGGGGTATGAAGATCAACTGAGGGCACTTTTAGTTGCTATTGAAGCTGGTCGGTCCACGGTAGAGCAGTCATCTATGAAAAAGAAGCGGGAGTTGAGAAGATTACATTGTTCCATTAATTACGACAATAAGGAGAGTACCTCAGGGAGGAACCGATTTAAGGGGAGGGATGCCATATCTGTTAATGAAGCCTAAAATTATGTCGTGGAATGTAAGGGGGATCAATAATGTCAATAAGCGCCTTCGCATCAGATCTATTATTCATAGTTGGAAGATTGATGTTGTTTGTCTTCAAGAAACAAAATTAGTAAATGTGGACAGAAATGTTATTAGTAGCTTGTGGAGAGGTTCATTTGTAGGCTGGTCTTTTCTAGCCTCTTCAGGTGCTTCTGGTGGAGTCCTAGTCATGTGGGATAGTAGAGTTGTCAAGATGGTAGAAGAGTGTATTGGAAATTACTTGGTGGCATGTGTTTTAAGGAACGTGGAAGATGGGTGGTCGTGGGCATTAGCAAGTGTCTATGGTCCCAATAGGGATCGGGATAGGAACCTGATGTGGGATGAAGTATCAGGGTTATATTCTATGTGGGATCTTCCTTGGTGCATTTGTGGGGATTTCAATATTGTTCGATTCCCAAGTGAAAGGGCGGGTCTTTCTTCAATAACTGCAGCAATGGAGGCTTTCTCACAGTTGATTTTCGACTTGGAATTGCTGGATTTGCCATTGGTGGGGGGTGAACATACGTGGTCCAACTCTAGAGGCAGTTCAAGATTAGACAGATTTTTAGTTTCATCGTCGTGGGAAGCTCATTATCCGAAGTTGTGCCAAAAACGGTTCCCAAGGATAGGATCGGATCACTTCCCCATTATTCTTGAGTGTGGGGGTATTCATGAGGGCAAACGACACTTTAAATTCGAGAATATGTGGCTAGAAGTGGAGGGCTTCGTCGATATGGTAAAAAATTGGTGGCTGTTGTACCAGTTTGAGGGGACTCCTAGCTTTGTTTTGGCTTGTAAACTTAAAGCTTTAAAAGCTGATTTGAAGACTTGGAACAAGGAGGTTTTTAGGAATGTTGAGCAGCAGAAAAAAGTCCTTTGGGATGAGCTCCAATCCTTGGAAGCTGATGGGGATAGAGAGGAGAGTTTGACTAGGTTGAATGAAGTAAAAATAGAACTTGAGAGGGTTCTTTTGAGGGAAGAAATATCATGGAGGCAAAAGTCGAGAATTCTTTGGCTCAAAGAGGGGGATAAGTGTACTAGCTTCTTCCACAAAATGGCTAATTCTCATAGACGTAACAACGCTATCGAAATGCTAAGAGCTGAAAATAATCTCCTTACATCACCGGCTGAGATCCAAGAGCATGCTGTGCAGTATTTTAGTTCCCTCCTTAGTGAGACGGAAGATTGGAGACCTAAGATAGATGGATTGAACTTTGCATCGGTGGATGCTTCTTCGAAAAGCTGGCTAGAAAGGCCGTTCGAAGAGATTGAGGTGCATCGGGTGGTGTGTGGAATGCGGAGAGACAAAGCTCCCGGGCCGGATGGCTTTTCTATGGCATTTTTTCAGGATTGTTGGGATTTTGTGCGGGAGGATGTGATGAAAGTTTTTCATGAATTCTATGAGTTTCAGAAGTTTGAGAAGAGTTTGAATGCCACTTTTATTGCATTAATTCCAAAAAGAGTGGGTGCTTCGGAGTTGAAGGAGTTTCGCCCGATTAGCTTGGTAAGTAGTGTCTATAAGATTATTTCAAAGGTGTTAGCAAATAGAATGAGCAAAGTGATGGGGAAGATCATTTCCAAATCTCAAAACGCTTTTGTTAAAGGACGACAAATTATAGATTCGGTGTTGATTGCAAATGAATGTGTAGATAGCTGCATGCGGGAAGGGGCTCCGGGGGTCCTTTGTAAGTTGGACATGGAAAAAGCATATGATCATGTAAATTGGAATTTTCTTTTGTATATGCTTAGAAGATGCGGTTTTGGTGATAAGTGGTGTGGCTGGATAAGTCACTGCATTTCAACAGTTCGCTTTTCTATTCTTGTTAATGGGCAGCCTTGTGGGTATTTTCCGAGTTCTAGAGGTTTGAAGCAGGGGGATCCCTTATCTCCCTTCTTGTTTGACATTGTTATGGAAGCCTTGAGTCGAATGGTGGAGGCAGTGGTAGGAGCAGGATTTATCTCGGGATTTTCAGTGGGAACCAATCCTAGTGGCCCCTCTACTATATCACACTTGCTTTTCGCTGATGATACCCTCATTTTTTGTGAGGCTGCTGGGGAACAAATTCAAATTTTGAGGGCTGTCCTGCTATGTTTTCAAGCCATCTCGGGATTAAAAGTGAACTTAAGTAAATCGGAATTGGTACCGGTGGGAGAGGTTCATAATATTCATCACTTGGCTGAATTTCTGGGGTGTAAAGTTACTTTTCTGCCCATAAAATATTTGGGACTACCGTTAGGGGCATCTTTTAAGGCCAAACACATTTGGGATGGAGTGATCGAGAAGATAGAGAGGAAGTTGGCAGCTTGGAAAAGGATTTACTTATCTAAAGGGGGTAGGATTACTCTTATAAAGAGTACTCTCTCTAATATTCCTACTTACTTCCTATCTTTATTCCCTTTACCAGTTGGTGTGGCCAATCGTATTGAAAAATTATATAGAGATTTCCTTTGGGGAGGCTTGGGAGAGGAGATCAAAATTCCCTTAGTAAGCTGGAAAAAAATCTGCTGTCCGATTGCTGATGGAGGTCTGGGTATTCATAGTCTATGTAGTTTTAATAAGGCGTTGTTGGGGAAGTGGCTATGGAGATATCATGGGGAAGAGGAAGCATTGTGGATGGGGGTGATTGATTGCAAGTATGGTAGTGATTGGGGAGGATGGTGTACCATGGAGAGTAGGGATTCGTATGGAGTGAGTCTATGGAAGTTTATTAGGAAAGGTTGGGGTCGCTTCCTAAAACAAGTTAACTTCTCGGTTGGTGATGGCTCAAAAATCAGATTTTGGTCTGATGTTTGGTGTGGGGATATTGAATTATATCGAGCATTTCCGGTTGTTTTCAGGTTGGCAACTAATAAGCAAGCTTCAGTTTCCGACGTGATGGTATCTTCCAATGGAGTGGTGCTTTGGGATGTAGGCTTCTCAAGATCTGTCCAGGATTGGGAAGTAGAGGAGGTTACTAATTTTTTTAGACAGTTGTATTCAGTGGTGTTAGGAAGACAGGACAGGGACCAACTTTGTTGGAATCAAACAGCCTCTAAGAAGTTTACAGTTCGGTCTTATTATAAAGTGATACTTAATCAGCACCATATTGGCTTTCCTTGGAAGAGGATTTGAAAGGCTCATGTTCCGTCAAGGGTGGCTTTTTTTGTATGGACAGCAGCAATAGGGAATATTCAGACTATTGACAACCTGAGGAAGCGTGGAATGATTGTTGTGGATTGGTGCTGTATGTGCAAGAAAGAAGCGGAATCAGCGAACCACCTACTACTACATTGTGAAATGGCTAAAGTGCTATGGGATGGTGTGTTTGGAAAGGTTGGGCTGTGCTGGGTTATGCCAGAAGCAGTGGTCGATTTCCTAACATGCTGGACTAACTTTCAAATGCATACTTGTCCCCAAGTGGCAGCTGCTTGGAAAATGTTGCCTTTGTGTATTATGTGGTGTATTTGGTGGGAGAGAAATGAGCGGTGCTTTAATGATCGGGAACGCAATAGAGATGCATTTTGGAAGTTTTTTATAAGCACTCTAATTAGCTGGTTCTCTGCTATTGTACTGAAGGGAGGGGATGTAAACGCATTTTTGTCTTCGTTTTTCTAAGTCCTAGAATGTATTAGGTGTTTCTTTTGTATACTTCCTGTGTACTCGGGCTATGCCTATTACATTGTTATTAATAAAGTTATTACTTATCAAAAAAAAAATGTTTCTTATAAAAATAGGTCTATAAAAGAGAGATTGAATGAACAAGAATGACTAAACAACTGGGATTCTGGAAACTAGGATTTATTTCGTGGTTGAACCGTACTTATGGTGCCGTTATTCTAGGTTTGGAAATTGTAAATTTTAGTACTTAGAATTGGTGTAAGGATACCTTTGCCATAAACCCGTAGTTATTCAATGAATGATTGGAACAGTGGACCACTTCAGTTTCTTTTACCTATAAAAAAAATGAAGTGGTTCTGCATGGCAAGTGGCTCAGAAAATGTTAAGAGGTGTGAATACAAGGTCAGAATTGAATGATAAACAGTTGCACTCGTGCACTAGGACTTGTGCTTAATGATGGGCATGTGGTACATTGGCATGCCATGTGTGTATGTATGTACATACATGAATACATGTATGCATTTAACTGATCCTCAAAACATACCTCTGAGGGTTTATCCTAAAAACTGACAAGATATTTGGAGAGGCAGTGGAATGCAAAACAATGAGCTGCTATGCAAGTTGAACATTTTACTACCAAAAAAATAAAAAAATAAAAAAAATGAAAGTTGAACACGTATACAATATATTAGGAACTGGAAAATTGTGTAAAACCGGAATACACAGCATCTTTTCTTACCTTTCAAGTCTTAAGGAAAAGTGGCCAAGAAATACCATGTCATTTTTAAGGTATTATGCATTTGGGATTAGAGCTAAAGGTCATATACCCAATCTTAGAGTTGTTTTAAGGTTGTAAGTTGGTATACTTATGTGCCATGCTTGTGTTTGACTATTCCTTTTAACTTTGCATGCTCAATGATACAGAGGCAATTGGAAACTCTTGGTGCACAACGGGCTGGTCTTGAAGACATGCTTAAAGAGATGAAAAGGAAGGTGTGCATTACTAAGTTATTGATTTTTTTAAAATTAAGTTATAACGCTTTTATTGAAGAAAAGAGTGCAGTCTTGTACACCGGTAGTGTGGAGTTATTACACCTTTTTGGCTAGTTTATTGCATGCATGTGATTATTAAGAGGGCAGGTCTTATTTTTGAGGTCACATTTATATTTCCCTGCAATCTCAACCTAAAATGCCAATGAACTCTATTTCAAATGGCATTTCCTCCCATATAAATAAAGTGGATGGTGAGACCTTGGGTTCATGACTGTTGGGCACATAACTTATGAATTAGAAAATGCTAGCAATCAAACCTAGAATGAAATGTGATTCTTGGACTGATATGGTCTATTGTTTCAGCTAGGATAATTCATTTTATGTTCAACACATATGTTCTCTTAGGCTTAATTTGTCTTGAGCTAAACAAGGACCCTGTGGTTTACTTTTCACTTGATTCTTAACCATAGGATTTACTGTAGACATCTCTTTTGGATGATCTTGAGGTCATTATTATTATGAATATTTTCAGCAATATAAATAAAGTTCTATGGGTTAAGATCATATAACCATTACAACAGTATCTCTGAGCATTAGTTGTTTGCTGAAAGGGCCTAATTAGAAGGAATGTCTCAATCTGTGTTGTTAAGATTATATCTTGTGATTTTGGTCATTTGTTATATAAAAAGATTGATCTTATTTTTTTTTTTTTTTATCGGTAAATAAATTTTTATTGATCAAAAGAGAGACAAAAAAAGCCCAAGTATACGGGACATAGACATGAGTGAGTTTATGTATAGTTTAGAGATACAAGGAAATCATGAAAAGACCTGCCGTGAAAATTAATTACAATCGACCAATGGAGTAAAGTATTGAAAAAGAAAATTCTAAGCTCTTCCATTGATCTCTCTTGATCGTCAAAGCATCTTGCGTTCCGTTCCCTCCAAATGCACCACCATAAGCATATAGGTATCATCTTCCATATGGATGCAATTTGAGAGTTTACCCTAATACCTCTCCACGAGGCCAGAAAATCACATACCCTTTCCGGCATCACCCACGCTAAGCCCACTCGTGCAAGGACATCGGTCCACAAGGACATAGCAATCTCACAATGTAGTAATAGATGGTCAGCTAACTCACCACTCTTCTTACACATGTAACACCAATTCATAACTATAATGTCTCGTTTCCTTAGGTTGTCTATAGTAAGAATCTTTCCCAAAGTGGCTGTCCATACAAAAAAAACTGCCTTTAGAGGTGCCTTTGTCTTCCAAATGCTCTTCCATGGGAACGGGGCTGAGTTGTGCACGTTCAAGGAATGATAGTAAGAGCGGGACTTAAAAACGCCCTTCTTAGGGGGTCGCCAATATATCTTATCTTCACCTTCCCTCGACACCCGAATGGAGTACATAAGGTCAAAAAAGGCTGAAAAAACATCCATCTCCCAATCTTGGGCTTCTCTATGGAAAGTGAGGTTCCATTGGGAAATGCCATTGGAAAAGATGACTATGTCTGATATTGATTCTTCCTTCCTTCTTGCTAAGCTATAAACTTGTGGAAAGACATCCTTGAGTGCCTGATCGCTGCACCATAAATCATGCCAAAATTTTACCTTCACTCTGTTTCCAACTTTGAAGCTAGTATGTGCTGCATAAATGTCCCACCCTCTTCTAATATATTTCCAAAGCCCAACTCCTTGAGGTCTGCGCACTTCATTAGAACACCACCCTCCCCAAGATTCTCCATGCTTCAAAGCAATGACGGTTCGCCACAAGGCCTCCCGTTCTTGGTGATATCTCCATAACCATTTGCCAAGCAAGGCTTGGTTGAAAGATTTCAAATTCCATATACCCAAGCCTCCTCCTTTGATAGGGGAGCAAATTGTAGCCCATTTTACCAAATGAAATTTAAACTCATCCTTGATCCCTCCCCACAAGAAATCACGTTGAAGTTTCTCCATGCGATGAGCCACACTGGCGGGGAGTGGAAATAATGAGAGGAAATATGTTGGTAAGTTGGAGAGAGTGCTTTTTATGAGAGTTACCCATCCCCCCTTGGATAAGTACATCCGCTTCCAACCAGCTAATTTCCTCTCTATTTTTTCTAACACATCATCTCATATAGATTTCAATTTGAACTCTGCACCCAAAGGAAGGCCAAGGTATTTCATGGGCAACTGAAATATCTTACACTCCAAGACGGACGCCAGACTCACCACGTTGGGTACAAAACCCACAGGCACTACCTCTGATTTAGCCAGATTCACCTTCAACCCTGACACTGCTTCAAAACATAGTAATAGAGCCCTCAAAGCTCGAATTTGCTCATGTCTGGCCTCACAAAAGATTAGTGTATCATCAGCAAACAATAGGTGAGATATATTAAGCGAACCTGAACTTGCCTCTCCCACTGAGAATCCTGATATGAAACCTCCCTCTACCGCCCCTGATATCATCTTGCTGTCTTTAATACTTGCGGTATAATTTTGGGTTCAGTGAATAGACAGGTATAAAGTGAGCTTGGTTGAACACCTTTGAGTTCAGAAACTTCTAATTCTGGATGAATATTTTAGCATGTGGATATTCGTAGAAGTAAAGACAGAACTAAACTTTGAAACTGCTAATAAGCATATGATCTGAATTTATAGGCTAATATGGTTTGAATACGATATTCACAGTGGTTATACAAAAACAGCAGTTGAATTACATAGTACAAGAAGGTTTGGACTGATATTCGATGCTTTGCAAGGGATTGGGATGCATATGGATGTATTTGGTGGTGGTTTGCAATATATGTTCGAATTTTGGAAAATCCTGGTTCTGCACTTATGTTTGTTTATGGCATTTTTATGTCCAAGCAAGTATGCTGGTGCATACTTACCAAAAAACTGTATGTGATGTGAGCATTATTATAGTTTGGGTTTTTGCATGTAGAAACTGATCAGTTGGTTGTTTCTTTCTTTGTATGTAGTTGGCTATTGTACTGGTTAGAAAATTGTTTTTTTTAGTGGTAAACAAAAATAGGTAATTAGTATAGGCAAGTGGCCAAGGACATGGGAATATACATGGTGGTTAGAAAATTGTATCATTATCATATATATGCTTGCTATACATTTTTTTGTGCCTGCGATTGTTAGGTTTCATGCAATACATTATGTATACTTGGTTGTGCTTATGTCTATATATGGCTTCAGGATGATATACTACCAAAGCTGATGACATCAACTGGTTCCTATGAGGATCTTTTCAGAAAGGAGATATCAAAGTACGATCACATATGTGAAGAAATTGCCCAAAATATTGAAGCACAGGAACATTTATTGCTGCAAATCCAGGTCTAGTTCTTTATCTAACTGCAGGCTTTTCGTTTATTTTCTATAAATATCAGCCTTTTGTTTTTATTTTCTATTTTCTTTTTGAGTGTGATGTTTTATTGTAAGGCTTGTGGTTTTGTAGAATTCATCTTTATTGTAGAATGTTTATGCATCAATCTGACATCTTTATCTATATAATTGTTAGCTTCTGATATCTCTATGGGAGAAAAGGAGATTTGAAGGGGGTGTTTTCATGATTCTAAGACGATTGTTTGTTTTCTTACAGGCTCAAAATGACGATTTTTCTGCTATCTTTAATCTTGAAGATTATAAAGGTTGGTTGTTTTTTTTTTTGTTGGGGATCATAATTATTTGTACTTTTGTTTAACATTAAAAACTTCTTTCTAAAGTATGAATTCAATTTACTGTCATTTATGTATTTTTAAATATGTGACGATCTTCATGCATGATATGAGAACCTTAGGTTCGAACCTTTGAGTGCAAGTATTTTATAAGGACTATCGGACTGGGGGAATTTTCCCTTGAATTACTGGAGGTGCACCTACGGGAAACTTCTTGCTGAGGGTCTGTGCACCTCCGGGATTAGTCAGGACTTTGTTCCAATCACCCAGTGCCAATAAAAAAATGCTTTCTAGAACCTAATAGTTTTGAATGGCTCAAGGTTCACATATACACAATCCTGTGGTCGTGTCAGTTTCTCCTGGCTTCTGTGATTGACTAAAGGTATCCTATCAAAGGTATCCTAGGTTTCTGAAAACCTTATGAGCAAGTATCCATGCTTGTTCTGTCCAGCTGTTTCTAACAAATATATATATGTATATATTTTATGACGGGAGAACCATCCCACGACAGAGCCCTTAGGCTCAGGTATAGCTGTTTCTAACAAATATACCTGAGCCCTGGAGCTTGCTTGTTTGGAGGTCTCTTGTCCATTAGTTTTACTCTATTCTATTCATGTTTCTCTGAAGTTCACATTCTCGTGGTCTAATGACATCACGTAATGAGATGCTAGTATTATACATTCCTCTATTGTCAGTCATTTTTTGTCTCTAATAATACTACTATTCTTGCTGTAGTAGGTTCTTTTCAGTCTTTCTTAATATGGTTCAATAATTCCTTTTTTTAATCTTTCTACCTCGATAATTCCAGCATCGCGTGAAAAATGTTACAAGCAGATTCAAGCTGCCATTGCGAAGTTTCGAGAGATTAAGGAGAACATCAATGAAGGATTGAAGTTCTATGTTACTCTTCAGGTAACAAGTTCTCGATTGTTTCTCTATACTGTATGGTGTGATTATTTCTTTAAAAACTATTGTTCATGTGTTGTACCTGCTCCTTTTGTAGTCGTGTATGTGCTCAAATGTCTCCTTGTCTGGATGCTTGTGTGTGAATTTCACATAATAATTGATATGTGTTATGTCTTTTCTTAAATAGGATGCAATCACAAACGTAAAGCAGCAGTGTAGTGATTTTGTCATGACCAGAAGCATCCAGTGCCGCGAAATGATGGAAGATGTGCAAAGACAAATGGCAGGCCTCAGTTTCCAGGATGGTAAAAGCACAAGTGCGTACAACAGCAACTACCCTCCAGTAGGACATCAGAATCAGAGATCTAATTCACAACAGCAAGCAGATCCTCGTCCACAAACACCTTACTACCAGCCACGTGAGCCACCGACAATACCAGGGTATGCTAACCCTCCACCTTATAGCTCCCCTCAGCCGCCACCGCCTCCTTACCAAGTTCCAGCTGCTTCTGCTGGTCCGTATCCACCTTCTCAAACCCAACAGCAGCTTCCTGCAAGCCACGAGTATGGCCAACCTGCTTATCCGGGGTGGCGAGGCCCATACTACAATGCCCATGCACAACAACATGGATCTGTTCCTCGGCCTCCTTATACCATTCCAGCTCCATATCCTCCTCCTCACCAAAGTGGCTACTATCAGCAACAATAGTGTAGCGGTGTAGCATGTCCTTTTTTTGGCTGTATAATTTGATTGCTTGGGATTGGTCACTTATTGTAAAATGGATTGGATATAGTTAAATGCAATTTATGATTGTGTAGTCTATTTATCTTGATAGTCCCTCCGTTGGTCTGCATAATGTTCTTTGTAGTTTGTACGTGAATAGCGCGGCTTATACAAGGATTTTTCTTCTATGTATAGCGTTTAAAGAATGTTGGGATTTATGAAATGACACTAATAATGTGAAATGTTTGGTAGAAATATTTCTATTACCATGGAGCCATTTTTGTTGTTAGACATTGAAGAGGGAAATTTCCTGTCGAGTCTCTTTTTGAGGAAGTGTTTCCCTGGGGTTTTTTTGGATGACTTGAGGATCTCCCCCATAATGAATTGTAGTGCTGGCTGATTTGCTAGCATTCTTAGTTTAAAAACCATTAAGGTAAGATTCAGATCTTTTCAGATGGGTGATCTTTTGTAATATCATCTGCTGCCAGCAGGTATTAGCTTGTGTTTCAAATTCTAAGGGGCAATTTGCATGTGGAGCCGACTATCTGTTCATCTGAAGGCTCAGACCTGGACTGGGTATTTCTATTGTTTTTGACATTATATTGGCATAGTTCTAGGCATCCTTTAGGTCTTTGGTTAGAGAGTTTTGGTCATCAGAAGCTAATTTATGTTGAGCACTTTTTTAAGTACTTGTATGTTAGATCACCATACAATCCTACCATATTTGTGGATATCGGTTGCTCTTCTGTCTACGTATTACTCTGGGTTTGTTTTTGCTTTCAACACTTAACTGTTCAAAATTCTCTCAATTAGCCACCCCTTTTTCTATTTACAATTTCATTTTTCAAGAATTGGTCTATAATTACATGAAACTGTTCAAGAAACAAAAAGCAAAATAAAAAGAAAAATATGCTGCATGATTTTGATTGGTGTCCCATTATTATTTGGTTTGAATGAAACTTAAGTACAGCCTAATCCTTGCGCTTTAGAAGGGCAAACAATATAATGGATTTATGGGTCTCTGGGTTTAAGAAAAAGGAGGACCCTACAACTTTCTCAGAGTAGCGATTAAACAACTCATCCATTATCTCATTCCCAAAATGCTTAGCAAATTCTCCTTCCAATGCTGCTCTCAGGTATAAACTACGCATCGAGGGATTTGGTAGGATGAGATTCTTCTTCTGATTATTCAAATTTTCCATCCTCTCAATGCTGAAATGCTTATTTCTTTCTATCAATGTCTTCAATCCCTTTGGGGAGGTGTAATAAACCGGCAAATTGAAAGAATCCACCTTTGCTTCACTGACTAATCCCTGCAGTTAAAAAACAGCCATCAGGGCTTAATTTCCGAACCACGTTCGTTCTATGCCTCATTAAGTTGGTACTGAAAAATGGTACTCCAAGCACTCCAATAATCGATTCCAAATTGTATCATATGGAACAGCGAGCGTATGGACTTTGCAGCAATCTCATAATGTTGGGTGAAGAACATAAAAAATCTTTCATGTTATCACTCTTCCTGGTTTAAATTTTAAAAGAAGAAAATAAAAGAAATATTTACTTACCACTTTGGCCATGTCCATTAGGCAAGATCCTAGAAGGTCAAGCTCTAAACCAGTAAATGAGTCAGATTTGCTCATGACATCGGGGACGGCAGGTATGAAAAGTGCCAATAGCCCTCCAACAACAAGCTCTTGTGCTCTAGCAATGAGAAAGGACTCCATGTCCTTGGCAAACCGAGTTGCATAGGCCTCCACAACTTCCTTTGGCGCATTTGTGTAGTGAATCCTCCCTTTATTCCATGCAGGAGAGCCCTCATCCATGACCTCCAAGGGGACCCTGGACAGCCAGTGTAGTGCATAAGAGGAGTGAATGAAAGGAAGAGATGCCTTTGGAAACAAGCGGCCATAGAAAGAACCCGGAACCCCAGCTGCAAAGTATTGTCTGTTGGGTGGGAGGGACTTGAAGAGAGTGCTGAAATCATTGGAGGCATGGTCATTGAAGAATACTACAAATTCTGGGATCTGAGTGTTTTGTCCTCTTGATCTGTATTGGATTTGAATGGCCTCTATTATGTTTTGTACTGCGATGAAGGTATTGGGACCTGTAGAACAACCCAAGTCCGCTATACACACTGGCTTCAGAGTAGTAGAAAGCGTGCTGACGTCTAAGTAATTGGCTATGACCTCTTTGATCACTTCTTTGGCAGCTTCCACTACTCCTCTCTACAGCACAAATAGTAGAATCCAGTGTAAAATAACTTTCTCTATTGTATTTCTACCATAATTTCATTCCGAAATTGCTTATAAATTGGTATAGTGTTCATCAGATTTCATATGCGCTTTAGATGATTCAATGAAGACCATTAAATATTGGCAGTGTTGTACAAAAACAAACGGGAAAAGAGGAAAAAGAAAAAGAAAAAACGTAGGCTGGACTGTTGAGAGAGTTGTACCTGATAGGTGGAGTTCAGAGCATAGCTACAAGGTCCCTCTCCTCCATTCATTACACACGACTCAGGCAAAGGATGGGTCTTTTCTTCCTCCATCTCTCGATCTTTCTCTCTCCGTCTCTCTCTCAAACAAATACACATCCACCTGCCATATGTTTCCGTGTGCGCGGCTTTTTAAGAGGTGTGTTGGTTAAAAATAAGGGTGGCTCTACAGGCACCTGGAGGCACCGTTAGTTAACATATATTTTTTAACATTTTTAAATATATTTAAAAAAAAATCATAATGAGGGATTACCTATTATTAAAATAATCACAATAATTTTAAACAATATTATTAAAATTAGAAAAGAAAATAAAAAATCATAACGATAAAGGTAAGAATGAGCGGTAAGAGTAGTATTTTTTTAAAACACCTATGAGACAACTAGGGCAAGAGATTTGGTTAGGGAGAGTGCTAGCGGGCTATCCAGCGGTAATCGCTGGGCGTATTGCTAGTTTTTTTTCCTTTTATTTTTTTAACAATTTTTTAATATCCTTAATTATTAAAAATAAAATTAAAAAACATACAATTTTATTAATTTTCATTTTCTTAACCATTAAGTAAAATTAAAATTAAAAAATGAAAATAATTGAACAGTAACTTTGAAGAGATTTACTAGCATTTTCCTTTGGTGAGTACCAAACCACGTGATTTACGCTATAATACATCTTTTAAATTCATTATATAAGCAAATGATTTTATTGTAATAATTCAAGTGTAATAGATGGGGCTAGGGACCCTATAATCTTCTCAAGATTTTCAAGTCTATGTGTTAAATAGTTAAATAAATGTTAAAAAAAATATATAAGGATTGGGAAGTTGAGACTAACAAAGTAGCATAGACCCTCTATTCTCTTGGTTAAAGATTACAATATTGTCCATGAAGGTGATTTTGTTTCGAGAATTGCCCGAAGTTTATACTAAAACCATACGTGAGAGATTGTCGAAGATGGGATTGCACTCTGAATAGATTGTTGCGATTGAAGAAAGTCTCATTCTCCTACTCCGTAGCCTTGGATAGGAGAGCATGTTAAATCGAAGTTTTCGGAAAAGTAGTAAGTTAGGCTGGAACAAAGAATCAACTCAATCACAATTTTGCAGTTTCAAAAAAGCACGCAGCTAGGTCCTGGCCTTGCACCGTGCACGCGTCAACTATGGAGGGGAATGAATGATCAGATCTTGAAGATCCGAGACTCAAGAATTTGATGGAGAATGACGTTTGAAGCTCTGACAGTGGGCGGCGCATGAGGTAGACACGATTGCAATTTTGCAGCGTTAGTCTTAAGAAGTGTGTTCAAAGTTGCAAAAGGCAATAGCTCAACAATTTTCTATCTCGGAAGAGGGAAGCAAGCACACCCACCTCAAGGGTAACGATCAAAGTTTTAAATTTTGTATTTAATTGGTTGGTACGGTTGAAATATATCGTTTCTATAGCGTAGTTGATACATAGAAGGATATAGTATTTTGTACCGGTTAGAATTTAAGCTGTTTCGACTTGTACCGGCCGATATTTCGGCCTTCACTTTCTTTTTTTAAATTTCTTCATACTGCAAGCTTATTTTTTGACATCCTAATTCTAATAAGACTATTTATAATTTATATATATAATTTATATATAATTTATTCATATATAAACTATTATTTTAAAATATAATTTATTCATATATAGACTATTTCGAAACGGCATAGGTACCGAAATAACTCGTTTCAATGCCTCGACCGAAAAGGTCACTGGTATGGTATTCAAAACATTAATAAGAATAGTTTGATCTTGCATTGAAATTATCAATTTTTTTAAACAAGTATTTTTATTAAAAATCCTCATTTATAGCAGAAGAAAATAGTAAAAACAACCTTCATTGCACCGAAAAAAAAATAATAATAATAATAAGAAGAAAAGCTCAAAACCCTATTACTTACAACGTATTACCGGCAATCCTATCCTATCCTATCCAATCTCAACAGGCCTGTTATCTCTTTTGCAGCCTGTTCAAAATTTGTCGTATTTTCTTTGGCACATTCTTTAGCAAGAAAATCAGCTACTTGATTTATTTCTCTACATATGTGTCTAACTACTATGTTCAACTCCTTTGTAGAGTAAGCAATTCTCTCCCAGTCTTCTTGCACAACTCACCCTGTCCATTTCACCAGTTAACCAACACTTGGGAATCAATTTCAACCTTGACATTAGACTGCATCAACATAATACCTGTTCGCAGACCATCAAGCAAAGCCTTATGACTCGTTTGAATAGTGAGATGAGATGAGATGATTTTAAATGAGTTAAATAAAATATTCTTAGAATAATATTTTTTAATATTATTATTGTTTTGAGTTTTTAAAAAATTGAATTGTTTATCATATTTTATATGGAAATTTAGAAAAATTGTAATGATGATATGAGATGAGTTGAGATGATTTTTGTATCCAAACAAGCCCTTAATCTCAACCATTGTGTTTGTACCACGGAGTGCATCAATCGTGATCTGTGCATTTATCAAAGTGAATGAGGAATGTATTCATTGAAATATTATTATCGTTCATTATTGTCGGCAGAACGATTCAAATCTCAGAATGTCCTCGACTCCTCGCCGCTCCTGACGCATGTACGTGCTCTTCCAGCTTGCTTAGGTTGTAATGTTGTGGCCCCGCAAATAGACCGCACGACAACGAAACCTTTGAAGAAGACAATCTTGGCGACATAAATGAAATGACATATGACAGAAAGAAGAACGCTCTGTTTCCTACTACATTTGAATGCCAACAAGCTGCCATAAAAATGTTGTTTTTTTTTTTAAAGGACAAACAGAAACAAATGAATAATCTTTTCAACCAGAGTAGGCAATACAAAATCTCAACACACCAACAAGTGCATAAGGCTAACAAGAGCTAAAAGAATATAACTCATTGAACACGATTACACAAAAAGAGCTGTAGGAATTCGTGTCCCATTAGAAATTGGTTTAGATGAAACTAAACCAGTTTAATTCTTTCACTTTAAAAGGACATTATGGTGGATTTATCAGTCTCTAGGTTTTAGAAAAAGGACGATCCTGCAACCTTTTTAGTGTATCTATTAAACAAATCGTCCATGATCTCATTCCCGAAATGCTTGGCAATTTCTCCTTCCAATGTGGCTCTCAAGTATAAACTACGCATTGAGGGATTCGGCAGGATGAGATGCTTCTTCTGGTTATTCAATTTTTCCATTCTCTCAATGTTGAAATGCTCATTGGGGGAGGTGTAATGAACCGGCAAATTGAAAGAATCCACCTTTGCTTCATTGACTAATCCCTGCAGTTAAAAAAATAATAAAAAAATGGCCATCTTTAAGTCTGAAAGAAACCAAAACTATTTTAGAAATACATACTAGAAACAGAGTACATGTTTGTGTATTTATATGCAGAGTAATTACATTCGGATGAGAACAAATCTTAGTAAATCTAAGATTGTTTACAAGAGGAGGTCAGGAGATAAACATTGAAATATAGATTACAATCATTCAAATTTAATTTATAAGATAGAGTCGTTGGAGATAAACTCAGAAGTATAGCTCACTGGTTTGATGTTGTTGGAGGTAAAATCGGAAATGCATCTTACTGGTTTCTCGCTAATCTTTGTTTGAATATCATCATTATCCTTAACATTCCCCTGCAAACTGGCGGGAAGATTGGAGATGGCCAGTTTGTCACAAAGGAAACAAAATCTATCAGTTGTATGCCCTTTGGTAAAAATATTTGCAGGTTGTATCGACGTCGAAAGGTGTTCCAAAATGATGTCTCTGTGTGCTACTTTTTCATGCACAAAATGGTAGTCCACCTCGATATGCTTTCAACATGCATGAGAAATAGGATTGAAGGCAAGTGCAAGAGCACTAATATTATTGCACCAGATCACAGGAGGAGATTCAAGAGATATTTTTAGTTCACATGATAGCATGCTCAACCAATACACTTTAGTTGTAACTAGTGCCATACATTTGTATTCGGCCTTAGTATTGGATTAGAGACCACCGGCTGTTTCTTTGTAGACCACTAAATAAGGTTGGGACCAATAAAAACTCCATAGCCACATGTTGAACGTCTGTCATCGGGATCACCGGCCCAATCCGAATCACAGTATGCATTGATGAAGAAGGAACCGGGTTTGTAAAAGAGGCCAAAGTCCAGAGTAATTTTTAGATAACATAGGACTCGCTTGGCTACTATCCAATGAGCTGTAGTTGGTGCTTGCATATGTTGGCAAAGTTGATTCACAGAGTATGCGATATCTGGGCGAGTAAGAGTCAAATATTGTAAAGCATCGACTATGTGACGATATTCTAATGGATCATGCAAGAGGTCTCCATCAAATTTAGACAACTTAGTACCCAAAACACAAGGGGCACGATAAGGACGTATGCCAATGAGTTTGACACGCAATAGATTAGTAATGTATCTTGTCTGCCGAAGATGCAAACCGGAAGAATCACAGGTAGCTTCAATACCCAAGAAATATGATAACTACCCAAGATCCTTCATGGTAAAGTCAAGCTGAAGATTAGAAATCAACTCATTAATAAAGGAGCTGTCATTAGATGTCACGAGAATGTCATCCACGTAAATAAGTAGGAACACATGTGTAGTAGATTCACGGTGGTAGGTGAATAAGGAAGGATCAACCTGAGAGCTTACAAATCTGAGAGATAAAAGGGCAGTAGATAAGTGATTAAACCAAGCCCGATGGGCTTGTTTCAACCCTTATATAGATTTATGCAACTTACACACAAATTTTGGATTGATAGGATCTTCAAAGGCTTTAGCTTGAGCCATATAAACTTCCTCCTCCAAAATTCCATGAAGGAAGGCGTTAGATACATCAAGTTGTCGAATGTCCCAATTGAATGAGACAGCAAGTGCGAGTACCATGCGATCTGTGGATGATTTAATAACTAGGCTGAATGTGCCATGGAAATCAATGCCCATACGCTGAAGATAGCCAACCGCAACTAACCGTGCTTTAAGTCTTTCAATACCAGTGTTTTTGGTACCGTACCATACCGACCGGTATATGCTGTACCGACCACTCGGTCGATACCAGTGAAGCGAGCGTTTCTTACTGGTCAAAATACCGGGTGTAGATGGTACAATCCTGTACCGGCCGGTATGCGATTCAGCAGATGGTAATTGGATTGAATAGATGGCATTTTTGAAATTTATGTAACCTCTTAGGGGCAAGTTTGGAATTGCACGTAACAATCACTTAGGTTTTCTTTCTTTCTCAGTTTCACTTTCGCCCAACGCCCCAAGTCCATTTCCTTTAGTCTGCAGGAGCAGCACACCTGCACCCGAGTCCCAGACGGCCAGCCAGCTCGTCGCACGTCGCCGTCCCCCTCGTCGCACGTCGCTGTCCGCCAACTCCGCCATCATCTTGGTATTTTTTTGTTACCTTTTTTTTTTAATAAATAAATTAAAATTATATTTTTATAGATGTTTTAGATTATATTGTTATAGTGTTTGTTTGTATTTTTATAGATGTTTTAGATTAGATTTTTATAGATGTTTTAGTCTTTTAGATTATATTTTAGAGATATTTTAGATTATATTTTTATAGATGTTTTAGTCTTTTAGATTATATATTTATAGATGTTTTAGATTATATTGTTACAGTTTTTGTTTGTATTTTTATAAATGTTTTAGATTATATTGTTATAGTTTTTGTTTATATTTTTATAGATGTTTTAGATTATATTTTTATAGTTTTTGTTTGTACTTTTATAGATGTTTTAGATTATATTATTATAGTGTTTGTTTGTATTTTTATAGATGTTTTAGTCTTTTAGATTATATTTTTGTAGATGTTTTAGATTATATTGTTATAGTGTTTGTTTGTATTTTTAGAGATATTTTAGATTATATTTTTATAAATGTTTTAGACTATATTTTTATAGATTTGATGAGTTTCTTTTTAATGGCTTACTTATAAGTGTTAATTTTTTATACTTTAATAGTTAAAAATGTCTAATTGTCAATCAACCGTTGGTATGACTTCAACTCCAACATTTGCTCCTGTAAGATCAGAAGATCCGGCATGATCCCATGGACGTACAGTGCCAGGGACAAGAAATAATATTGAATGTTTATATTGTAATAAAGTAATTAGAGGTAGCGGGATCACTCAGTTGAAGTATCATCTAACTAGGATTCCAGGCGATGTAGAAGCATATAAAAATGTCTCTGAAGATGTAAAATGGCAAATGAAAGAGTTGTTTGATGAAATGAAAAAAAGCAAAGAAAATAAAAGAAAAATAAGGACAAAGATTGGAGGCGATATAGATTTAACATCTGATGATATTGATGATAGTAATAATATGGAGGGACAATCTCAACTTTCAAAAGGTAAGGGGAAGTCGAAAGAATCTGGAACTGAAAAGTCAGTGTGGGGATTGAGTAGATTTTTTGCTCCAAGAACAACTCCTGGAGCCCAACCTTCAATTAAGAGTTCTATGTGTTCAAATGAGATTATTTTAAAAGCAAAGATGGCTGTAGCACGCTGGTGGTATGATGTTAATTTGCCTTTCAATGCGGCTTAATCCAAGTTTTATCAACCAGCTATCGATGCAATGACTGCCATAGGGCCAGGATTCAAGGGCCATTCTTTATATGAGTTGAGAGGAAATTTGTTAAAGATGGCTGTGGATGAGTTTCAAGATTATTTGCAACAAATTAAGAATGTTTGGAATGAGACCGGTTGTTCACCAATGATAGATGGTTGGACAAACCAGAAGCAACAATCAATAATCAACAATCAATAATTAATTTTCTAGTTTATTGTTCGAAATATACAATATTCTTGAAGTCTGTTGATACATCTGGCCTTAGAAAAGATGCTGAAACATTGTTTAATATCTTTGATGAGGTTGTTTAAGAAATTGGAGCTGAGAATCTTGTGCAGTTCATAACGGACAATGATGCAAGTTATAAAACTACAGGAAAAAAGTTACAACAGAAGTATGGCTCTTTCTACTAGTCCTCATGTGCAGCTCATTGCATAGACTTAATGTTGGAGAATTTTTCTGATCCAAGATATTTTCCCCTTATTGATGATAATATAAAAAATGCAAAAAAGATAACAAAGTTCATCTATAACCATGGTTAGGTTTTGGCATTGATGAGAAAATACTTTACCAAATGTCATGATTTGTGTCGTCTTGCAATTACAAGGTTTGCGACAAATTTTTTAAGTATCCAATGCTTGCTCTTGTTTAAGAAAGAACTCAGACAAATGTTTACTTGTGATAAATGAATTGCATCAAGTCTTTCTAAGAGTAACATAGGGAAGGAGATAGCTGAGATCGTTTTAGAAGATAAAGAGTTTTGGGCTCAATGTCAATTTATTGTTAAAGTTAGTGAGCGTTTGGTTCGTGTTCTATGACTTGTTGAAGGGGATGAGAAGCCAAAGAGAACATAAAAGCAAAATGCAATAACAAAGTTAATTTATTCAGTCCATTCACCCGGATCATTGATTCTAGATGGGATAGGCAGCTTCACAGTCCATTACATGCGGATGGTTGTTTTCTTAACCCTGGAATTTACTATAGCCCAAACTTTAAAAATAAAAATGATGTTGTAAGAGGTTTCAACAGCTGTGTTATGAACATGGAACTTGATCCCGATAATCAAGACAAGATCATTGAATAACTTGACTTGTATAAGAATGCAGTAAGTGAGTTTGGACATTCTTTAGCAATCCGCCAACGTGATAAGATTAATCCAGGTCTTATCATTTATCAATATCATTTGTTAAATAGTATAACTTTGTATTTTAAATTTTATCTTATTTTATTTTTATTTGTATTTAATTAATAATTAATAATTGCATTATTGTTATAGTTGCATGATGGACCCAATTTGGTTGTGAGGTTCCAATGCTTCAAAGGTTTGCTGTTCGAGTACTAAGTCAATGTTGTAGTGCAACTGGATGTGAGAGAAACTAGAGCACATTTGATTTTATTCATTCGAAGAAGAGAAATAGATTAGTGCATAAATGTTTGAATGACTTAGTATTTGTTCATTATAACTTGAAGTTGAGAGAGGTAAATTTTCTTAATACTAATGTTTTCACTGTTGAAAAATATATAACATTTTTACTTATGTTTGATTTTATTTTGACAGGAGCATAAAAAAGGGAAGAGATACTTTAAATCCAATCAATCTTGAAAACATTAATTTGATGGAAGAATTAGTGGGTGAAGAATCTAAGCTTCTTGATGGAGAAGATTTAGATTGGGCAAGTATTGAGGAACCATTAGCCTCACTAAATGAGGAAGACAATGATAATGTTGGTGTTGATGTTGATGATGGTGTTGACATTGATGAAAATATTTTGATTAACATGTCGAATCCTAATCCTTATTGTCTTTTTGATGAGGATGAGTATCTTTGATGACGTGGTGACGTTAATGATTTTATGATGATAATGTTACTGTTTATAACTTTATGTTAGTTGTAACTTAAAATTTAAGACTTGTATTGAGAAGTATTGAGTTAATGACTTATTTTGTTGTTATTTTGGAATACAGTTAATGCTTGTATATATATATAATTTATCCAGGTATAAATTATTTCGAAATGGTACACAAAACAGTACCAGTACCGAAACAGTATCGGTACCGAAATATTATTCCGAAACGGTACACGAAACATACCGGTACCGAAATATTTCGTTCTAGTGCCTTGACCGATACGACTTCTGGTACTGTATTCAAAATATTGTTCAATACTCCCATCTGACCGGCGTTTGGATTTAAAAACCCACTTACTTAGAACAATATTTTTGTTGGGTGGACGAGGACATAGAGTCCAAGTTTCATTCTTTAATAATGCTTGGAATTCACTCTCCATGGCTGCATGCCATTTAGGTATAGCCATGCTTGAGTATAGGAACATGGCTCGGAAATAATCACAGCTGCATGCAAAGCTCGAAGGGGGTGACGTGTTGAATAATAGAGATGAAAATCAGGATATATACGTGGCTTAAGATTTCCAGTTTGTGATCTAGTGACAACATGAGAGGAAGGAAATGAATTGGTAGGAGCCGTAGATGGGGACTCAAGGATGTTACGAGGAGATGAGGAATTGAGTGGGTCAGTGTTTGGCAAAGTATCAGATGAAATAGAAATGTCATTTTCAGAAAGATCAATTTCAGTGGGGATTATGGGAGTAGTTTGAAGTGGTAAATCTGAAGGGAAGGGAGAAGATAAAGGTTAAATGTGTGAGAGAGGAGAAGGAAGTAAGGATGGAGAGTTACCTATCGAGGGAATGCTGCTGCCAGAGTCTGTGAGAGAGGATTGTACACGAGCAGGGAACACAACCTCATCAAATATCACATTTCTGGAAATATAAACACGTTGGGAGGATGAATCATAGCACTGGAACCCTTTTTTATTAAAGTAATACCCAATGAAAATGCATGGTGTGCTACGGTAAGAGAGTTTGTGAGGCATGTAAGGCCGAAGACACGGAAAATATTGACAACCAAATGAACGAAAATAATTAAAATCCGGAGGACGGTGAAATAGACATTCAAAGGGTGAAGAAAAATTGAGAAATTTTGTAGCCAACCGATTAATGATAAATATGGAAGTTACCCAAAATTTCTTAGGTAATCCAGTTTAAGAAGAGTAAGTCTCATCTTAACTATATGTCGACCCAAGATTTCTTAGGTAATCCAGATTGCGCAAGAAGAGTAAGTCCCATCTCAACTAATTGTCGATGTTTCCTCTCGGCAAGACCATTTTGTTGATAAGTATGTGGACAAGATAGCCGATGAAAAATCCCATTATTACTCAGAAATTATTTAAAAATGGTGGAACAATATTCACCACCATTGTCACTTTATAATTGTTTAATGGGATAATTAAATTATTTTTCCACTAAGTTTTGAATTTGACAAACGTAGCATAAACATCGGATTTATTAGAAATGAGATATAACCAACAAAAGCAAGTAAAGTCATCGATAAAGATGACATAATAGAAACAACCACTTAAAGATGGAGTGGAAGTGGACCATACATTGGAATGAATTAACTCTAGAGGAGCAGTTGATTCTTTAGAAGAATCCGAGAATGGCAACTTTTTAGACTTACCTAGTTGACATGACACGCAAACAGACTTTTTATTGAATGAATCACTAACATGGAGAGAATAATTATTAAGAACATTATGCAAAGTAGCCGATGAAGGATGTCCCAAACGACAATGCCAAGTGGCGGTAGAAGCCTTGACCCCAACAGTCATGGTGAAAACATAAAATTTAGATGACGATAGCTGATAAAGGTTGATCGGGTACAATCCTCTATCATTGGGCCCCGTCATTAGCGTGTCCCCTGTCTTGAGGTCCTTCACATAATAATTGGAATTAGTAAGTTCAAATAATATATCATTATCCTTGTAAAATTTATTGATGGAAAAGAGATGGGCAGAAGCTTGAGGGCAATAAGTAACATCATTTAAAGCAAGAGTAGAAGGAGGAGTTTTAATAGTGGCATTACCAGTGCGTGAGATTATCAAACCTGCCCCATTACCTACACCCACGAAATCATTGCCTTCATAAGGTTGAGAAGTTGCCAAATTAGCCGCATCAGAAGTAACATGAATATTTGCACTCCTATCAGCGTACCATTGATGCTGATTAAGGTAGGTAGTATTGGCCTCAGCAACCATGCAACCAACTCTGTTGGAGGATGCCTCCCTTGAAACACATAGTTCATTCGGTTGAAGCAATCCAACGCCTGGTGATTTTCTCTTTTGCATATTTGACAAGGTGATCGAGCCTGAGAACCATTGAATGTAGATGAGGAAGCTGGCAAGTGAGGTAGAGGCTGCCGAAATGATGAAGAAGATGAAATTGAGCCAGGAGATTTGGATATACCTAAAGAAAGAGATAGATTGTTGTTGGTATTGCGTGCTCCTGGTTTGGAACCAGATTTGTGGGAGTAAAGAGTATAGGAACCAGTCTCGGGTTGAATGGTTTGATTGTGAAATTTCTGCAAGAGATCATAGTTGAGGAGCTCAGCATGAAAATCAGAAAAATGCATCGATTTTTCTTTTGCAAGCAGCATGTATGTTGTGACAAATGAATGAAAGGATGAGTTGAGTCCATTGAGTACGGAAAAGATCAAATTAGAATCCTCAACAGGTTTGCCAACTACTGATAATTCATCCGAGAGAGATTTGACTTCATCCAGAAAATTTTAGCACGACATGGTGCTTTGCTGAAGAGATTGGAGTTTTCTCTTGATGAGAGAAATCCGAGAGTTGGAAGGTGCAGCAAACCGTGAATTGAGAGCTTGCCAAGAAAGTCGAGATGTTTCCAAACCATAAATAGTAGAAACGATCGAAGGAGATAGAGATGAGACAATCCAACCAAGCACGGTTTGATCCTTATACTGCCAAACCACATAGACAGAGTTAAGAACACCTTGGGCGCGAAGCTCATCACTGGAATATTGAGAAGGGCAGGGATCGGAACCATCAACAATCCCCATCAAGCCATAGCTTCGAAAAAGTGGAAGTAATTAAGCACTCCAGACAAGAAAATTAGTAGCATCAAGCTTGATGGAAATAACTTGTGCTGGAAGATGAAAGGTAGCGGAAGCATTAGATGAAGAATCAGAAACAACCATAGGATCTAGAAAAGCATGAGCTATAAAATTCTCTGATACCATGAAAGAAACCAAAACTGTTCTAGAAATACATACCAGAAACAAAGTACGTGTTTGTATATTTATATGCAGAGTAATTACATTCGGATGAGAACAAATCTTAGTAAATCTAAGATTGTTTACAAGAGGCCAGGAGATAAACATTGAAATATAGATTACAATCATTCAAATATAATTTATAAGATAGAGCCATTGGAGATAAACTCGGAAGTGCAGCTCACTAGATTGATGTCATTGGAGGTAAACTCGGAAATGCATCTTACTAGTTTGTCGCTAATCTTTGTTTGAATATCATCATTATCCTTAACAAAGTCTCATGAAAATAGTGAACCGATATTACACTATCCAATCAGATCAGTCACTAAAAAATGGTACTCCAATGACGCCCATGTTCAATAATCGGTGCCAAATTGTATCATATCCAACGTTTCACCCAAGCTTGACCAATACTTCCCCACTAATGGCGAGAACTTTGCGGGAATCTCATCCCAAAATGTTGGGTAAAGAACAGAAACTTCATTCTTGTATCAATCAACATAGTTTAAACAAGAAAAACATCGTTTACTTACCACTTTGGCCATGTCGATGAGGCAAGATCCTAGAACTTCCGTCTCTGTACCCGTAAATGTGTCAGAATTGCTCATGACATCGGGGAAGGAAGGTACGAAAAGTGCCAATAGCCCTCCAATAACAAGCTCTTGTGCTCTGGCTATCAGAAAGGACTCCATGTATGTCCTTGGCAAACCAAGTTGCATAGGCCTCCACAACTTCCTTTGACGCATTTGTGTAGTGAATCCTCCCTTTATTCCATGCAGGAGAGCCCTCATCCATGACCTGTCTGGGGACCCTCGACAGCCAGTTCAGTGCACAAGAGGAGTGCATAAAATGAAGAGATTCCTTTGGAAACAAGCGGCCATAGAAAGAACCCGGCACCCCAGCTGCAAAGTATTGCCTGTTGGGTGGGAGGGATTTGAAGAGAGTGTTGAAGTCATTGGAGACGTGGTCATTGAAGAACACTTGGAATTCTGAGATCTGAGTGTTTATTCCTTTTGATTTGTATTTAAGATCAATGGCCTTTACTATGTTTTGCACTGCAATAATGGTATTGGGTCCTGCAGAACAACCCAAATCCACTATAAACACTGGGCTTAGAGAAGTAGAATGCGACTCGATGTCGAAGTGATTGGCTATGGCCTCGTTGATTTATTTTGGCAGCTTCCACAACTCCTCTCAACATCGCAAGTACCAAGTATTGATTATTACTTTGAATATTTATCATAATCAAGGACATGATAATCACTATGAATCTCAAAGGGATCCATTAATTCTGAAGTTATATAACTCAACCGGTCCGCTTGTTGGTAATTTCTGGGTAATTTTTATCAGTTTGGACAGTATAAATTGGTTTCTCTAGTTCTTCAGGTTTCGTAACGTAGTAGATGATTCAAAAAAGACCATCAAACGGCAGTGTGGCTAAAAACAGACAGAAAAAGACAGAGGCAGGCTGGAATGTTGAAAAGAGTAATGAGTATTACCTGATAGGAGGAGTTTCGAGCATAGCCGCAAGGGTCCTCTCCTCCATTCATTGCTTTTGATTCAGGTAACGCACGGGTTTTTTCATCCTCCATCTCTCACTCCCTCTCTCTCAAAAACACACACGGGCTCAAACAAATGCACACATGGGCTCAAGTGCATGTCTGGTTTTAGAGGTTTGTAAAAGTTAAGAATATGTTCAAGATCCGAGGTTGGACCAGAGATTCGGCGAGTACAATCCCATTTGTAGACGATTAGCCACTTTGATTTACGCTACATCAATGAATCTTTTTACATCTTTGAAGTAAGAGAGGGTGAGACTGATGTCCTTGATCGATGCATGCACTTTGTGATCAGTGAGAAATTCAGTCATCAAGAAATAATTCTCATTCATTTTTGACTTTTTGTCGGCAGAGAGATTCAATTCCCAGACTGACCTTCGCCCCTCGATCGTGACGCCTTAATTCCCTGCTCTTCCAGCTTGCTTTATAGATTGTAATGCCGTGGTACCTGTAAACGCTCCGTACGTAGGACATGAAACCTGTGAAGAAGAAGACAACTTCGGCTGGCCGATTAATGCGATAGAAAGCAAATATCAAACAGAATTTTGGCCACTGTCAGTACCCTTGAAAAGAACAATTCGAAGGTAGTAGGAAACTGGCAAATCGTGATGCATCTCATATACCTTAATTTCAGACTACAAGAAAACTACTTATTTACAATCAATTACTTTCAGCGAAATGACTATTTTAAGCTATAATAAATTTGTTTTCATCGTAAATAATCATTTTCATCGTAAAAAAAAAAAAAAAATCACAAATACCTATTTTTAGCTTTGAGACAGTAGGAGAGTGACAAAAGCAAACCAGCCTTTATCTTAGACAAAGTCGAACCAACTTATTCAAATTGCTGATCAGAAATATGCCGCATTTTCTCATTTTTCATCAAATTGTTTTCAGCAGGGATGGTTTCCTGCTAATGAATAGACTAGAAGAATGACAATGATTCCCTGCAAGAGACCAGTTCTTTGTTTATTTTTTTTGTTTTGGTTCCCCTGGTGCGATGGTGGTAGCTGGATTTATGTGAGGCAAGCTGGGTAACCATCACTGATTCACTGGATGTTCACAAGCTGGTGAGACAGCAGTATATACTTTTTCTTTTCTTTTATTTTTAAATCAGAATATAGGGAGTACTAATTTTGATTAGCAAGTGAGGAATACTCTCCACAACCCAGCGTTAAAATACAGCAGCAAACTACAAACATCCACACCATGCGGTTTACACCATCTTCAAAATCGATCTGACAAAATCTAGTCAATTTAGGAAAGCTCTATTTCTATCAAAATATAAAGATCAACAGCACAAAATAGATTGTATTCGCTGCACTTGGCGAGCCGAGGTAACAATATATCGTGTTCATTTGAAGTGGTAATGCCAGAGTAAATAATACTGTCATGGCCACGCAAAGAATTAGTGCAATGCATTCTGTCAACAGAGTAAAATAATGGAGTAGTTCACGATACATTTTGGACTGAATACATGGCGATTACAAAACCATGCATTGGCATCCCACAGAAACCTCAGAAATATCCGAAAGAAGCAATTTTGTAACTTCGTTCAATATTCATCTATGAGCAATTCCACATAAATCATAATGAACCATTTCCAGTTAATCCATTTGCACTATTTCACTCCAGGCAAAAACCATTTTCCTGTAGTTTTTTTTTTTATCCCTATACTATTTACAAATGATACAGCACAAAGTGAATGAAGACCAGCAAAACCCATCAAAGAACAAAAGTGACTTGATTCAACTTTTCATGGTTTATGTTGTGCAAAGATGGATGTAGGGACTGCTTGGCGAGGAGACAGAGCTTTGCCATTCACAAGAACTTGTTCCAAGAAATCAACACGAATTGACTTGAACTGGTAATGCTGCCAGAATGGACTCATTATTTAACTTGGATATATGAATAAAAGGAATAAGAAAATTTAATAGTTATTCATTAAGTAGACAATATAACATTACATGAAGTATTCAAGTTAGTTTTTATATCTACTAACAAAAAAGCAAGAATAACAAAAATATTCCAAAAGAAAGTACCTTTCCCTTCCAAGAAAAATCAATGTAACGATAATAAGGTTCCAATAAAGATAGCTGATCTCCTTCTTTGATCTGTAAGGATAGTAAGGATGGTAAGGATAAGGTTCAGTTCTAATACAAATTGCACAAAATGAGCAACAGAGGGAAACATGTGTTTGCAAATTATATCCAAGATTGAGGACAAATCAATGTATTGAATATTTTTGGACTATAATTTCTTGACCCTATCCATGATCGATTATTAAAAATCTCCAGATTCATAGGATTGCTAGCAGTAAGCATGGGAAGCCAGGCTTATCTGGTGGCAGTGGTGTGGTTCGTGATCATAGAGGAGATCTATTTGCAGGTTTTTCTCGTCACTACCAAACTCAGACCAATATTGTAGCTGAATTTTGGGCTTTGAGAGATGGTCTTAGACTTTGTAAAGAACTGGGATTATCAGATATAATAGTTTAGACATATTCTATGATGGTACTTTCATGGATTCATCGTGGTGAATGTTCCCACTGGTACTTATGGGATTTTTGGGAAGAGGTGATTGAGCTTATTCGGACTCTTAATTGTCGTATTTGTCATGTTTTTCGAGAACGCAATATGGTTGCTGATTTTTTGCTAAAGAAGGAGCCTGTAATTCTTGTATGGATCTTCGTGCTCGTAGTCTTATTCCTAGAAGACTTAAAGGTTTGTTGCGCCTTGACAAATGCTCTTTACCTTATTTGGGATTGAGGTTTGCTTGGTGCAGGTTGCAGGGGGCTGGTGTTGCAATTCTTTACTTCCCCGCTTGTCTTCTTATTTCTTGTTCTTTGTTGAAGCTATTTGGCAAGACCAAATTGGATTATGCAGGTTTCTATGCAGGTTTTTTTAGTCAACTTTTCAGTTTTTATGCATATTTATTTGGATTTAATTGATTTATTAAGATTTGAGTTCTGTTTGTATTTATTTAATAACTGTATAGTGTTTGAGTTAGTCTATATCTTATTTTGATGCCTGGGTTTGGATTCTATGATTATATGTAACCCCTAGGCATCTGGTTGTACCCACGGTATTTCTCCGCCATAAGTGAGGGCTATCAATAAAATTGAGATACCGTCCTCTTCTTTTTTTTTTTTTTAAAAAAAATCCACACGCGTACACATAGGCAACAAAAAAAATACAAGTGCTCATGCTTTCGTAGAGTGCAATGAAATATAGATATCTTCCTCGGGATAAAATATTGATAACAATGAGCAGACATTTCAGGAACGGTTTTGAGAGCAAATGCAAACTCCATGGTTGTCTTAACTACATAGGTGAATTTGGCTGATATAGCGATGGAACAGAAAAGTTGATCATATGGTGAATCAAACAACTTTAGACTTTGCCAGGAGAGACAATTACCTATAGAAGAGAAGTGTTCCAATTTTTATTTTTTTTATTAAAAAAGCATTTCTTCAATTTTTTTTTTGATTGGCAGTGGGTGTCCAGGAACAGCGTCCCGACTAATCCCGGGGGTGCACAGGCCCTCGGCAAAGAGTTTCCCACAAGCCCAAGGCCTTTACCCAGTCTGATGGCCCCTAGAGATTGTTTGTACCTGAGGGATTTGAACCTTAGACCTGGGGAAAACATACCCTCAAGCCCAAGGCCTTTACCACTTGAGCCAACCCCTAGGAGTTAAAAAAACCTTTCTTCAATTACAATTACTAAGATTCTTAACCATTATTATTAATAGCTGTAGCAGTAGTCCTAGAAGTAGTTAAGTTTACTGGGAATGGACTGTTTCCTAAGATCTAATAATAAATCTTCATACAAGAAAATGAACTGCAGAAAATTAGATAAATGACTAAAAGAAAAAGAAAGAAAACGGAAGAAGAATAAATCTGCACAAGATGAGAAGAAGCTTTAGACATAGTTATGCAGAAGAAACTAGTGAGGCAACGGGGTGCTTCAATCCCCAATCCCCCTCTCAAAAAAATAAAAGAAAAGAAGAAAGAAAAAAAATGAAGAAAGTAGAAACGAGATCAATTTTGGCAGCTAATCTTACCGCATCATTGCGTGTGCCATAGAGTGACAGAATGAAGCATATTTGATTTGAATCACATACCAGGTAGTATCTGCAAAAATGAAAACAATTTTTATTCATCGGTAAAAAAATGAAAACAAAATTGGGGGCAGAGTGTGACATTTAAAAATTTTAGGGTTTTATAATTAGCAATGAAAAATATGAAAAATATAAAATGTGTAGCATAACCTCAAATGAAATATATTTGAATATCCAAATAAACAAACTAAGATAGTGCCGTCACACATAAAACTTACAGGGGAGCAATGCCTTCATGCTTAATGAAGAATACCACTTTCCCTACAACTGCAACTGCTTTGTTCAGACCTTCCAACAGAAGATCTATAGTGGCTTGTTTGTATGAGGAACTCACTTTCAAACGCAGAAGCAGACAAGAGATAAAGAAAAGAGAAATCAGGCTCACTCAAATCCACAATCAACCACAAACTTAAACACATGGAGGACTCAGGAACAGTACAATTAACAGCTCCCAGCGATGATGCTAAAGATGCAAGTCGTTTAGCTCGAGCATGTCCCTGAAAAGAAAACTTTTGTAAGAACTAGTTGCATCTTTGTCGTTAGATCTTATACTGACCTCAGAACGACACTATGTTGCTAGAAATGAAAGTATATACTAAAGAATTTTCTTGACTAATTGACCACTTCTGTGAATAAAAGTCCATGGCAAAAATTGTCAACATCTTGAACATGCTCCTGAATTCCGTTTCATAGTCTCAGCACATTGTGGAATAATGAAGAAAAGAATACTGATCGTTGACAAGAAGAAAAGTGAAAGACTCTGCTCTCTCCACAATATCCTTAAAGATCTCTCTAGTTAGGGTGCTATCAGAGCACCAATGAAATTGAGTCTCGCCCACCAAACCAAAACCACTAGATTTATTTATTTTTTGATCGGTATATAAAACTTCTATGATATATAAAACTTCTACGATATCGATAGGCATAGCCCAAGAACACGGGAACCAACCACTAGATTTAGATAAATACTAAATTATCATATTGCTGCATTTACAAAATAGATGCATTACCCTCAACATATTCTCCAACTTGTCAAGAAGGTTAACCATCTTTTGAACCTCCTCTCCAGCATTAAGACCAGGATCCTTCAAAGCAGCAGCTTCAAATCCTCTGAGGGCCCTCTCATAGTTCTCTAAATATTTGTTTACCTGAAAACAGAAATCCCATCTGTTTAATGTAAATAACATAATAGACAAAATGCTTGGTATTCTTCATGTGGTTGTTGTTGCTGTTAGTCAATAGGACAAAAAATCTGTTGATGATAAGCAGGAACTTGTGTGCTTGATAAGCACAGTAGCTAATAAAATAAAATTAGGTAGGAATCTTAGTATGTTGAAATAAGGTAAATGCCGCAGGTCTTCAGCCATAAGAGTGTTTTTGTTTCCAGTGAAGAAGCTAGGAATCGAATCAAGGAGGGGCTGAACTGCACTAAAAACTTTTGTAGGGGCCAAAATATTTTTTGATGAGTAAAAAAGCTCTTTGGAGCCACAATTAAAGTAACAAAAGAATACCCTAAAAAGCTCTCTTCATGCCCCCTATTTTCATCCTGCTTGTTTCTATGAGATGAGGATCTTGGTCATTTCTCTTTTAGCCAGCAGCTGTTCAGAATTCAGATGTCTAGAAACTTTTGTTAGCCTGTCTGGTCTTGATCAGCTCTCACAGGTTTCAACAGGTAGGAGTCTTAGCTTAAATGGCCAAGCAATTTCGCTCGGATCCTAGCTTGCATGCAAGCTCTTTTGACCTTTACATATGCTGTATCTTGTAAGGATGATGAAAAACTAATTATGTTTAGACCGCCATGATATATCGTGTGGAGTGATGCCATATGCTGGTTGTGTGGTGCGTTCTCTGTCAGATGTGATGCCTATGTTTGTTCTGTTTTTGTTTACCTTTTCTTCTGCATGGTATAATTTATTTTTTTTATATAAGTAAAATGATTGTATTAATAAGAATAGGCATAGCCCAAGTATACAAGATGGTATACAAGAGGTAACACCTATATAGGAAGAAGCAATAGAAACAAGAAAATCATGAACATCGAGTCCATTAAAATCTACAACTATGGCCAATAGAAATAAAGTACTAATAAAAAGAGATCTAAGTTCCTCTATCATGAACTCCTTGTCTTCGAATGTCCGGTCATTTCGCTCCTGCCACAAGCACCACAAGTACACAGATATGAATCATCTTCCACACAGCTTTGATTTGTGGAATACCTCCTAAGTTTATCCAGCTGGCCAATAACGCAACCATTGTGGCGGACATTACCCAAGCTAGCCCTAATATGCAAAACACTTCATCCCATAACGATCTAGCAAGCTCACAATGCAATAAGAGATGATCCACAGTCTCGCCATTTTTCCGCATGTTATCCATTGTCAAAATCTTACCCAGAGAAGCTGTCCAAGCAAAAAATGCCACTTTGGGAAGCACCTCTTATTCACCTAATCAATATTGTCTAACTCTCAAATGAGGCTACAAAGAGTTTTTAAAGCCAAACCTAATCAAAACCCTAGCCAAAATAATGCCCCTTTTACCCAAAATTACCCTTGATGAACAGTACCGGCTACAGTACGCGCAGCTACAGTAACCCCAACAGTAAATTGATGAAACCCTAGTTCCTAAAATGTAATTTTCCAAATAAGCCCTTGGCCAAAATACAAGGCCTTCCCAAAAACATAATTCGAAAGAAATACCACAAACATTTCCCGAGTAAAGCCCGATTGAAAATCCTTAGGTTTCTAATTCCAATCCTCTAGAGAATAATGGGGAGCATACCTTGTCCCAACTGACTAGATGGAATTTGAAAGTCATCCCACATGCCACTCCAAAGAGGAAATCATGATGAAATTTCTCAATCCGAGTCACCACACTTGTTGGAATTGAGAATAGAGATAGGAAGTACGTTGATAAATTAGACAAGGTACTCTTGATTAAGGTGATCCTGCCACCTTTTGACAAGTACAGTTTCTTTCAACCTATCAATCTACATTCTATCTTCTCGATCACTGTATCCTATATTGATTTAGCCCTTGAGGCAACCCCCAACGAAAGGCCAAGATAACTCATGGGAAGAAATGAAACCTTACATCCAAGAGTGTTAGCCAACTGCCAAGTGTTACGAACATTGCCAACTAACACTAGCTCTGATTTTTCAAAGTTCACTTTTGAACTTGATGTCACTTCAAAGCAGAGCAGAAGTGCTCTCAGTGCCCGAATCTAGTTTTGGTCTACCTCACAAAATATTAGTGTATCATCTGCAAAAACAAGTGAGAAATGTTAAGAGTACCCCTATTGGGATAACCAACCAAGAATCTAGCCACAAAACCATTATTAACTAAAGCTGAGATCATTCTGCTAAGCGTTTCCATGACAATGACAAAGAGGAGTGAGGATGGATCCCCTTGTCTTAGGCCTTGGGAGCTTTTAAAGAAACCAACTGGACTATCATTCACCAAGACTAAAAACTTCACCGTTAATATACACCATCTGATCCACGAACACCATCTCTCCCCAAATCCACACCTCCCAAGTAAGTGAAGTAAGACCTAGTCCATCAAGCTTTGGCCGCCACCCCTCTTGCTCGGTAAGCATGTGTTCAAAAACATAAGCAACATGTTCTCGAATCACAGGGCCTCCATACAATCCACATCATCTATAGTCAGCATCTCAATGTCATTGGTTCTTCTATGAGAGCTAGCCACTCTATGAAAGAACTCCGTACTTCGATCCCTTTCTTTCAACCACAAAGCTCTTAATTTTTTGTGCCAAGAGATCTCCTCTAATAAGGTAACCCTCTCTAATTCTGAGACCAACTTTGATTTCAAAGATAATTCTTCGGAGATAAGGACCTAGCCCTCCCGTGTCCTGTCTAACTCTTGTAGCCCTCCAACATGGATTTCTCATGTTCACCTATATCACCAAAGGACAGAGTATTCCAAAGCTTTAAATCTTTTTTTTAAAGCTTTCAGCTAGCCTGCAAAGATGAAGCTAGGGGTACCATGAATCTGATATGAAGACCACCATTGCCTAACCTTGTCCACAAAACCTTCAGTTTTCAGCAACATATTTTCAAATTTAAAGTATTGACGCCCTTCTTGGATACCACCACAATCCAGCAATATAGGAAAATGATCCGAACAAAGACGAGGTAGCCTCTTTTGACATACGTCTGGATAGTGAATTTCTCATTCCGATGAGACTAAAAATCTGTCCAATTTAGACCATGTCTAGTTATTAGACCACGTGAATGTTCCCCCCATGAGAGGAATGTCCACCAAACTCAAATAAAAAATACACTCTAAGAATTCTATCATCACTAGTCACATCCTACTTTCTCTTAAACGTTTGCCTGGAAACCTTATAACATTAAAATCCCCACCTATGCATCATGGTAGGTCAAACCAGCTTTGTACTCCAGCTAATTCCTCCAATAAAAGTCTTTTGTTGCTGTCCAAATTCAGCCCATAAATACCAAAAAAGCCCACAAGAAGTTGTCCTCCACACTCTTAAAGGAAACTGACACTGTGTACTCCCCTAAGAATGCCTCCATTTTCTTTACCAATCTTCTATCCCACATCACTAGAACACCTCCTAAAGCCTCATCTGATGCAAGATAAGCCCAACCCACATATGGACAACTCCAAATACTTCGAACAATTCTTCTTGGAATAGATTTCAACTTATTTTTCTGTCCACCTTCCACTCACGAAACAAATCTTTTATACGAAGACGCTTATTGGCCTTGTTGAGCCCACAGACATTCCAAGAAATAATTTTGAGCTTCATAAAGAAGAAGCTAGCCCTTTCCCTTTGGATCTTTCTCAGCTTGAGCTGTCCTCATAACTTAGAGATCACGTCTTTAACTCCCTCTGTTTTTTGGAACCAGATTTCTTAAGCTGAGCATGACCCACTTCAATGGCAATAAGAAAAACCATAAATTGTTCCTCAAATCCCTCACACTCCATCCCCACATAATATTGAATTTCCTTCACCTTATGTAGTACCCAATTAGAATCACTAGACTGACTGTGAATTAATCGGCATCCCCATTTCCTCCTCCACAAAGAGATTCCTACCCTCCCATTTAGAGGGGCCCAGCATTGGGATAAGCATCTGTGAGGGCCCTTCAACAGCTCCCTCTTCACTTCCAAGGAACGTAGGCGTTGGAGTAAGCATCACGACCTTCTTCAGTCTGTTGTCGAGCCTTCGCCGAATGACATACCACTTCCCTACTGCTCGTTGGCATTTTCTGGCCAAGATGTGCCGAAGATCTGACGTTTTCTGGTAAAGAAACATCCAGAGCCCTAATGGAAATAGCTTCCGATGGCTCCTCCACTGTTGATGTCACCCTCTAGGCCATCGTCGGGTGTCCCTCTGGGTCCCGAGCCTTTCCTTTCTTCCATTTTGTCTCACGGGCTGAGGCCCAAAGGAGCGGCCCACACATTCTGCTGTTGTGGCTCTACTAGTTCCACGCAGGCTATTGAGATTCTCCACATCAGCTGCCATGCTGGGTCAAGCAACATCCAAGCCCAATCCCATTTGATCCCTTTTGAGCTGCCCATCTAAAACTCTATTAATCTCCAAGCCCACGCCCGTATCTCTTTTTTCCTCATCACTTCTTATCAAATAATCCACTATGTTCTGAAGTACACCCAATTGTGCCTTCAAGTCTAGTAGCGTACTGTGTACACCCCCCTCTGCCAGGCTGACAACAGGTCTGCCACCGCCATCCTTCCACTGTGCAGTGAATCTGCCAACGGTAAGAGGAGCTCTGCCCAATCCATGCCAGTTGCCCTGACTTGCAGAGGCTCCTCTTCGAGCCTTCACGTTGCTGTTGCGTCCACCCTGATTTTCATGGGATTGCACCAACTCCAGAGCCTCCCTATAGGAGTGATTCTGTGGCTGAAGCACCGCCACCAGTGGCCTCAAAGGTGCTCCTCCTCTGTTGTGGCTTCCGCCTCTCCCTTCATTTGTGACCTGCCACAGCACCTCCATCATCCTCTTCTATCCTTTCCCCTCCATATCTTCTGGTATGAAGATAAGATTGCGCCTGCTACCACCACCATATTCCACTATCGCCATGAAACGACTGCGAGTATTTGAGCACCGCTACGCTATGAAGCTGTGATCCCCTTCCCTTACCATGGTGTGGAAGTCCTTTTTTACTCCTTTCATACAGTCCTTCAGTGCTTTAGCAAGTCATTGAACCATGGACAACCCCAATCTCAGCTTGTTCAACACCTTCCAGCTTCTCTTGGTAATAAGCAAAAAGTTTTCCTCCTTTGATAATGAAAAAACCTTCGATTCTATCACTAAGTGTTTTGAAAACCCCCATCATAATCGCACCTAACAACTCTAAATTCAATCTTAATCTCGCCATTACAGACCACCAAATGTCATCGGAGGAAAAAAAAAAAAAAAAAGGGACACTTTTCATCAATTTGTACGGAGAGAAAAAGCCATCCAACTGTCAAATTACTATCCTATGTAGTTTAATTACCAGCAAATATTCCCGCCAACAGCCCCCAAAAGCAAAAAAACCTATCTTTTCTTAATTAGCAAAACATCCTACTTTATTTTCCCTCAGATCCTGAATTACCTCACAGGATTGTGCTGAAACAAGGAGCCTCCATCTGCTTTTGAAATCTGATCTGCAGTCCTATATCACCTAGATCTCAGACCAGACTTATATCTAAAATGGCTCTTTTAGCAATGTATCTAACTTGTAACTATCCCACACCATCCATACCTTATTTCTTTGGGCCTCTGCAATTGTTGTTCATCAGGCAAATTTTCATGATTTTCTTGTTTCCTTTTCTAGCTCCTAGCTTATAATTAGGTTTTCTCTCTTGTATACTCTTTATCTACTCAGGCTATGCCTAATTACTTGATCTAATAAAAAAAAAAATTATATATTAAAAAAGAGTATCCAGCACCATATTACTCATACTATTATCCTTTTCTCTATATATAGGTCTTATCACAACTCTGTCTGCGACACCAAAGACTTGTCCCTCAAAATCATCACTCAAATACAAGCATTAGATCATTAGATATGATACCCCATATGATAAGGATAAGGGTAAGTGGTGTATGAGATCCCACATTGCTTGAGAATGAGAAGTTCTTGCACTTTATAAGGTTCCAATGGGACTCCAATTGTATCATTTTGGCTGTGTTTGGGTGACCAAGTATCCTCAACACTTTTCAAGTATTCTCGTACTTTTGAAAATACTTCACATACCAAACAACTTAAAATATTCTCAATGGGACCCACAAACTCACTTCAATCTCTACTCATAACTATTCACAAACATTCTATAATACTTATCACTATTATATATAAATAAAAAATAAAATTACTATAATATTTATCACTATTAAATATAAAAAAAAATCGTTATAATATATAAATAAAAAAAAATCATTATAATATATAAATAAAAAATAAAATCACTATAATATATAAATAAAAAATATTTATCACTATTATATATAAATAAAAAATAAAATCACTATAATATTTATCAATATTAAATATAAATAATAAAATCATTATAATATATAAATAATAAAAAATCACTATAATATATAAATAAAAAATATTTATCACTATTATATATAAATAAAAAATAAAATCACTATAATATATAAATAAAAAATAAAATCACTAAAATATATAAATAAAAAATAAAATCACTATAATATTTATCACTATTAAATATAAATAAAAAATCATTATAATATATAAATAAAAAATAATCACTATAATATATAAATAAAAAATAAAATCACAATAATATATAAATAAAAAATAAAATCACTATAATATTTATCACTATTAAATATAAATAATAAAATCATTATAATATATAAATAATAAAAAATCACTATAATATATAAATAAAAAATATTTATCACTATTATATATAAATAAAAAATAAAATCACTATAATATATAAATAAAAAATAAAATCACTATAATATATAAATAAAAAATATTTATCACTATTATATAATAAATAAAAAATAAAATCACTATAATATATAAATAAAAAATATTTATCACTATCATATATAAATAAAAAATAAAATCGCTATAATATATAAATAAAAAATAAAATCGCTATAATATATAAATAAAAAATAAAATCACTATAATATATAAATAAAAAATAAAATCATTATAATATATAAATAAAAAATAAAATCACTATAATATATAAATAAAAAATAAAATCACTATTATATATAAATAAAAAATAAACTACTATAATATTTATCACTATTATATATAAATTAAAAATAAAATCACTATAATGTATAAATAGAAAATAACATTACTATAATATTTAAAACTATTATATATATATAAATAATATCATTATAATATTTATCACAATTATATATAAATTAAAAATAAAATCATTATACTATTTATCATTATTATATATAAAAGTAAAATAAAATCACTACAATATTTATTAATATTAAAAAATCACTATAATAAAATCATTATAATATTTATTACTAAAAATAAAATCACTATAATATTTATGGGATCCACACATTTTTCAACTACCTACTCAAAAGTCAACAACTCAACATACTTCACACATCCAAACAACTCAAAATACTCTCAATGGGACTCACAAACTCACTCCAATCTCTACTCATAACTATTCACAAACATTCTCAACACTTCTCAACATTTTTCAACACCCAAACGTACCCTTTGACTAGTCCTTTTGGAGTATAGGCCATGTGGTTTCTTGGGAAGGAGAAGTTCTTGCAATTTATAAGATTCCAATGGAGCTCCAATTGTATCATTGACTAGTCCTTTTAGAGTATAGACCATATGACTTGGGCCTTTCATTAGGGCGTTACATTGGACTTTCTATGTTTCAACACATAAAGACATAGTTGTCCTCACAAAACTTGAGATCCTAGTTCTTTATCCCATCCACCTTTCACTTAAACCAAATTGAGCTCTTCCTAGAGAGAGAGACAATACATTGGTATCAATGGAGAGAAAGGAAGGACAGAATCCTAATCAACATGACCAAGAATATAAAGGAAAGATTCTGCTACATACAGTCATTTTTGCGTACTCCTTGCGCACTCTACTGATGTGATTGGCCAAAGGAGTTATTTTATATTAAAAAAATGATGCAATCAATCACATTAGTGGAGTGTGCAAAGAGTACGCAAAAGTGACTGTACATAGATTTTTTGTAAAGGAAAAGACAGAGAGAGAAATTGCAACTCACAGTAGCATTGTTAAAATAAAGGTCTGGATTGGACTTCATTCTTTCATCTTTCTCCTGAAATATTATCAAAAAATGATATTACAACACAAAAAATGAAAGGGAAACAACCCTTGTATATCATAGTATAAGAGAAAAATCAACAAGATTGGCAACCAAAATCATGAGAAAGGACCAGAAAATGCCTAAGAGAAGCCCTTACTCTGGAGACTTACAGCATTTTGGTATGCTTTCAAAGACTGCAGAAGTTTGCTGTGATCCCAAGCTCCAGTCACGAAAAAACTGGTAAGGCATGCATTTCCTAGATTGTCTGTGCTTAAGATGAAACCATTAAGATTTTCAACAGACAGATGGAATCAACAAAAAATCAGTATGGTTTTAAATCAAATAAACAAACAAGTAAACCAGCAGCTTAAGTGTACATGACACATCATACTTGTTTACATGTGCACATTAAGTAAGGTATAGGAGCATGCAGCATGAAGAGACGTTGGTCAATTTATCAACTCTATAACAACAAAGTAAGCCAGAAGAAAGACTACCAAATATAAAGTCATTATGCATTGCAACATGCCACATGTATATCACATTTGAAGATCTATATATTGTGCAAATTATGGATTTTATAGGAAGTCTTACACCAAGAATTCCCATCCTTGACGTCCAAAGTAATAGCTTCCTTTGCATGCTGGATGCTTTCCTCAATAAGTTCTACCTCATTCTCAGTTCCTTTAAAAGGGGAAATTTGGTAAGCCTAATGATGTATAGATATTGAAGTCCAAAATAAAGTTCTTAACTTATGACTAAACACATGTATAGCTTTCCCAAGAGGGAGAGGTATGCTTTTATCCTCAACTTACTATACCTATTGTCCTAACCCTCTCCCCCTCCAAAAAGAAAAAAAAATCCAAACAAGAGAGAGAGAAGTGTAATCATCAGATTTTTCACCACTAAACTCCAATATGAAAGAAGAATCTATATATCAACTTCAGAGTAAACTTCAGCTAATTAAGAATGGAGAAGCATCAATTGTAATCAGGGTACAATTCACTTCTCCAACTTAAGGTTTGTTGTGACATATAACGGAGAAAAAGAATCCTTATCCAAAAGATTCCTGCTGTTTACTGGAAAATAGGATAAACAGATAACATGGAAAAGAGCCATGCCTTGAGCCATTCTTCTTTCAAGCATGGATAACTGACAAAGTATTTTTTTGTTAGGACCCTGCATGAGACAAATTATAATGATCCATCAAACACTGCTGATATGGAAGCACAAGGGATGCCTGATTATAAGAAAAACAGAACTTCAATATAAGTGATGACCTTGCTTAATGCAAGAGTGAAGCAGTTCTTTGCTGCAGATAGATCTTCCTTCTTCCAAATGCAGTTGCCTAAACACAGCCAAGCATCTGCAAGAGATGGATTCAACTTAACCTGGAACAGGGAACAGCCAAAATTGAAAGAGGAACTTCAGCCTGAGCACAACAGTTTTTTATTTATTTATTGGTAAAAAGATTTTTGAAACTAACAATTTCTTCTCACTCACAGCTTTTGAGAGATGATCCTCTGCTTCTTTCCTATAGTCTGGAAATACATCCAATATTTTTCCTCTCAGATATTCATATGCTGCACGCTGCATGGGCAATTTCCTTTGTTCTGCCCAATGACACAATAAGGTCTCAAATAGACTCAAATGAGACATAAATATAGATTAGCAAAGAATGAATAATAATGGGAAATTCCTGAAGCACTAATCTATAGTCAGCTGTATCATTGGCAGAAGCAATCTAGAGTGCTATAACAAGCACAGATGCACAGCATATGACCATTAAGAGGTTATGCACAAGCAAATGCCAACTTCTTCTGCTCATCTTATGTTCACAATGCAATAATTTGTTTCAATTCCACATCCAACTGCCTATGGCTCCTATGGACAGATGCACCCATTTAATCATAAATAGAACTACTGATAAAAAGCTATGATATGATAACCTATTTACTCAAGGCTTCCTAAATGGGTAAGACCTATAAAAAGGGGACGCTATGTTACAGAATTTCCAGTCATTGTCAGAAGGAGGGAAGACCTAACACAATATTATCTTGAGAGAATGAACAGAAAGCTTTGGAGAAACCCTTCTGTACATGGGAAAAAAACGCACTCAAAATGTGTTAAAAACCCAACCATTGATCCAAAAGCCCTAGGATAGTTGAATATTAATTTGATTAAACCTTTAACCCTCAACATCATAACTTCCACCACGCTTCTAAATCCAAAGTCCGCAGTGGCCCACTCTATCGACACTGACCTAGTGGTAGTCATTTCCCTTTTGGCGGCTTCACTTATCTATCAGTATTCAATAACTTAACACTATGCCCATACATAGTATCAATGCATTTTAATCCCACCTATCGATCAACCCCTCCATGACTTGAACCCGTAACATGATCTCTGCTCTGATACCAATTGTTAAAAACCTAACCATTAATCCAAAAGCCTTAGAACTGCTAAATACTAATTTGGTTAAACCTTTAACCCTCAACATCATAACAAAATGATGGAACAAATAAAAGGGAAAGATTTTTTTTTATCACTAAACAAGAATTTTATTGATGAGAGAAGAGGAAAACAAATTAAAAAAAATGAACAACATATGTTACTCCTTTATGAGTTTTTGATCCACTAGACCCCAAAGGCGTCAACAAAATCTACGTATTCTAGTAGATTTTATTTCTCAAAATTCAAGAAAATGGGTTTAACTCATTTTTCACAGTTTCTCGACCATTGAACCTATTCCGGTTTCGTCCTTATTACGATGAAATCTTAAAATAATCAAGCTTGGTATTCCATACCAAACTCAGTAGTGCAAATCCCAAGATAGTATGCTTGAATAGCTAACAATGTTAGCTATGTTTAATAGATGGATGTGGCAGGGAAAAGAAGCATTCTTGCAACCTCATAAGTCCTTTTACACAAAAGGTTGTTTATATTTATTTTAGAGTATTCCTTCTTTCAATTTTCAAAGCTAAACAGCAGGGTGTGCCCAGTCCAAAGATTCATTTTTCACCCTTTTCCTACATTTTCTCAGCAACCAAAGGCGTATAATACCAGAAAATTTGTGATATTGAAAAAAAAAATGAATGCCTGTGGTTGAAATGAAAAGAGAAATAACCTGGAGGAACAGAATCGAGGAGCTTGAGAGCAAGATCGGATTCTGTTTGCAGTTTGGAGATTTTCTCATCTGGGTTTGCAGGAAAATAAGTGTCCCGAGTGTGGTAAAGCTCTTCGGCTGCGATAGTGGCTTTGGCCATGGGATCTTGCTCTGCTTGGTTGCTCATATCTGCTTGGTTGCTCATCTCCCAGTGAGAATGCCCACCGCGCAGAGAGACGAAGGTGGCGATGAACGAAGAGAGCGAGAGATGATCCGAGAGTATGCCCGAAACGACCCGTTTCTTACTGCCCGAAAAATTGCGGTCTTACGGAATGATCAAACGGCGTCGTGCAACTTTAAATACTGGTGCATCTCGAGCTGGCCACCTAAATATATATATATATATATTTTTTAAAGTCTGTTTAGATTGAAAAATTATTTCAACTCATTTTATCTTATCATTATAATTTTCTTAAATTTTTATATAAAATATAATAAATAATTTAACTTTTTTAAATTTTAAAATAATAATAATATTAAAAAATAATATTCTAATAATATTTTATTCGTTTATCTAAAATCATCTTATCTAATCTTACTATCCAAATGGGGGCTAAGACTTTTCTTTACAAAGTATTCGTTTGTTTTTACAAATGAGATGAGATAAGATGAGATCAGTTAAGATAAGATAAAAATTGAATAAAATATTATTAAAATATATTCTTTTAATATTATTTTTATTTTAAGATTTAAAAAAATTAAATTACTTAATTTATTTTATGTGATAATTTAAAAAAATTATAATAATTAAATAAAATAAGATGAAAATAATTGTAAAAACAAACGAGGCCAGATAAAATAATAAAGAATTTTTTCAAAATTGACTATTTCAATCTCGTGGTTGTGCCATCCCAAAACTCCCAATTTTGGTGGTCGCGGGGCTTTGTTGAGCTACCTCCGTATTATTATTTTGAAGAGTATTTTTATTTATCATTTCTACATTACATATCTATATTTATTTAGCAAGCGTTTATTGTAGACAACGATGTAGTTGGTTTGGTCGGGTCTGGGGTTTCAACTATTCAACGATCCAAAAGATCTACCTTTTTCCAACTTTATCTCTCACTTATGTTTTTAAAATACAAATTGACTTTCTTCTACTTAATTTTAGAGTATAACTATTAACTCAACCAAGATATTTTAAATGCCATTCCCCTAAAAAGTGTGAAAAAAGCTCATTAATGTATGTGACATATATTCAAAATAGATAGTGTTAAAGATATAAATTATATAATCTACATAGCTCTTTTCAACTCTATCTCTCACTTGTATTTTTAAAATACAAAGAGACTTTCCACTACTTAAGTGTTTTGAGTATAACTAGTTTTAACTCAACTAGGATATTATAAATATTATTCTCCTTAAAATTGTAGAGAAAACTTACTCGTGTATTTTGACATATATTCAAAATAGATAGTGTTACAGATATAAATAATAAGATTTACATCTTTCAACCTCTATCACTCACTTATATTTTTAAAATACAAAGAGACTTTCGTCTATTCAATTTTAGTATTCTTACTAAGGATAACTCTTAACTCAACCATAATATTCTAAAGATCATTCACCTAAAATTCGTGGAGAATGCTAACTCATGTATTTGGCATATATACATAACAAACAATGTTAAATATATAAATATTAAGATCAACGTCTTTCCAACTCTATCTCTCATTTGTATTTTTAAAATATAAAGAGACTTTCATCTACTAAATTTTAGTATTTTTACGGAGTATATCACTTAACTTGACCGGGATATTCTAAAAATCATTCTCCTGAAAATCGTGCATAAGCTAATTACTGTATTTGACATATATTCAAAAGAGATAGTGTTAAAGATATAAATTATAAGATATACATCTTTCTAACTCTATCTCTCACTTGTATTTTTAAAATATAAAGGGAATTTCTTCTACTTAATTTTAGTATTTTTACAAAGTACAACTCTTAACTCAACCAGGATATTCTAAACATCATCCTCTAGAAAATTGAGGAGAAAGTTAATTATTGTATTTGATATATATTCAAAAGAGTCCGTGTTAAAGATGAAAATTATAAGATCTACATCATTCCAACTATATCTCTTATTAGTATTTTTAAAATATAAAGAGACTTTCGTCTACGTGATTTAGTTTTTTACTGACGATAACTTTTAACTCAACCAGGATATTATAAAGATCATTCTCCTGGAAGTCATAGAGAAAACTACCTCGTGTATTTGGCATATATTCATAACAAATAATGTTAAAGATATAAATAATAAGATCAACGTCTTTCCAACTCTAACTCTCACTTATATTTTTTTCAAAAAAGAGACATTCATCTACTAAATTTTAATATTTTTACCGAGTATAACTCTTAACTCAATGGGAATATTTTAAAATATTCTCCTGAAAAACATCAAGAAAACTAATTACAATATTAGCCATATATTAGAAATAGATGGTGTTAAAGATATAAATTATAAGATCTACCTCTTTCAAATTCTATCTCTCACTTGTATTTTTAAAATATAAAAAGATTTTTGTCTACTTAGTTTTAGTTTTTTACCGAGTTTAACGGAGATATTCTAAATATAATTATCCTGAAAATCATGCAGAAAGTCAACTCGTGTATTTAGCATATATTAAAAAAAAAAGTTAAAGATATAAAAATATAAGATCTACCTCTTCCAAATTCTATCTCTCACTCGTATTTTTAAAATGCAATGAGTCTTTCGTCTACTTAATTTTTGTGTTTTTACGGAGTATAACCCTTAACTCAACCAGGATATTCTAAAGATTATTCTCTTGAAATTCAGGGAGAAAGCTAACTCGTGTATTTGGCATATATTTAAAAGAGACGGTATTAAATATATAAAATATAAAATCTACCTCTTTCCAACTAGCTCTATCTCTTACTCATATTTTTAAAATACAAAAAGACTTTCATCTACTTAATTTTAGTGCTTTTATCGAGTATAACTCTTACTCAATCAGAATATTCTAAATATCACGCTCCTAAAAATATGGAAGAAGCTAGTTATTGTATTTGATATATATTCAAAAGAGATGGTGTTAAACATATAAATTATAAGATTTGCCTCTTTCCAACTCCATCTATCACGTATATTTTTAAAATACAAAGAGATTTTTGACTACTTAATTCTAGTATTTTTACCGAATATAACTAGTCCTAACTCAACTAGAAAATTCCAAATATCTTTCTTTTTAAAATCGTGGCAGAAGCTAATTGGTGTATTTGGCATATATTTAAACGAGACAATGTTATAGATATAAATAATGAGATCTACTTTTTTTCCAAATCTATCTCTCACTTGTATTTTTAAAATACAAAGAGACTTTCATCGACGTAATTTTAGTGTTTTTACCGAGTATAACTCTTAACTCAACCAGAATATTCTAAAGATCAATCTTTTAGAAGTCATGGAGAAAGCTAACTCGTGTATTTGGCATTTATTCATATTAAACATTGTTAACGAAATAAATATAGGATCAACGTCTTTTCAACAATATCTCTCACTCGTATTTTTAAATTATAATGTGACTTTCGTCGAGTAGATTTTAGTATTTTTACTAGGTATAAATCTTAACTCAACTGGATGATTCTAAAAATCATTCTCCCTAAAATCGTGGAGAAAGCTAATTATTGTATTTGGCATATATTTAAAAGAAACGGTGTTAAAGATATAAATTACAAGATCTACCGTTTTCCAACTTCATCTCTCAGTTGTATTTTTAAAATGCAAAGAAACTTTTGTCAACTTAATTTTATTATTTTTACCCAATATAACTCTTAACTCAACGAGGATATTCTAAATATCATTCTCCTGAAAATCGTGGAGAAAGTTAACTCGTGTATTTCGCATATATTCATAACAAACAGTGTTAAAGATATAAATTATAAGATCAACGTCTTTCCAACTCTATCTCTCCCTTGTATTTTTTTTAGAAAAAAGACTTTCATCTACTAAATTTTAGTGTTTTTACCGAATATAACTCTTAACTCAACGGGGATATTTTAAAAATAATTCTCCTGAAAAACGTGGAGAAAACTAATTACAGTATTAGCCATATATTCGAAAGAGATGGTGTTAAAAATATAAATTATAAGATCTACATCTTTCAAACTTTATTTCTCACTTGTATTTTTAAAATATTAAGAGACTTTCGTCTACTTAATTTTAGTTTTTTACTGAATATAACTCTTAACTCAACTCATCGGGAATATTCAAAATATCATTCTCCTAAAAATTGTCCAGAAAGCCAACTCATGTATTTGGCATATATTCAAAAGAGACGTTAAAGAGATAAAAATATAAGATCTACCTCTTTCAAATTCTATCTCACACTCATATTTTTAAAATGTAATGAGACTTTCGTCTACTTAATTTTTGTGTTTTTACCAAGTATAACTCTTAACTCAACCAAGATATTCTAAAAATAATTCTCTTGAAAGTCAGGGAGAAATTAACTAACTCATGTATTTGACATATATTCAAAATAGACGATGTTAAAGATATAAAATATAAGATCGACCTCTTTCCAGCTCTATCTCTCACTCGTGTTTTTAAAATGCAACAAGATTTTCGTCTACTTGTTTTTTTTTTTTTTTATCAAGTATAACTCTTAACTCAACCAGAATATTGTAAAAATCATTCTCTCAAAAGTCATGGAGAAAGCTAACTCGTGTATTGGACATATATTCATAGTAAACAATGTTAAAGATAAGAATTGTAAGATCAATCGGTTTCAAACTTTATCCCTCACTTGTATTTTTAAAATATAAAGAGACATTTTTCTACTTAATTTTAGTGTTTTTAATGAATATAAGTCTTAACTCAACAAGAATATCCTAAAGATATTCTACTGAAAGTTGTGGGGAAAGCTAACTCGCGTATTTAGCATTTATGCATAATAAACAATGTGAAAGATGTGCATAATAATAGCAATGTCTTTCAGACTCCATCCCTCACTTGTATTTTTAAAATATAAAGAGAGTTTCGTCTACTAAATTTTAGTACTTTCACCGGGTATGATGTTTAACTCAACCTGGATATTCTAAAACTCATTTTGCTGATATTGTGGAGAAACTTAATTACTGTATTTAGCATATATTCAAAAGAGACACTGTTAAAGATATACATAATATGATCAACGTCTTTCCAAATCTATCTCTCACCTGTACTTTTAAAATACTAAGCGACTTTCGTCTACCTAATTTTAGTATTTTTACCGGGTATTCAAAAGATCATTCTCTTAAAAATTATGGAGAAAGCTAACTCATATATTTGGCATATATTCATAATAAACAGTATTAACCATATAAATAATGAGATCAACGTCTTTCCAACTATATCTCTCACTTTTATTTTTAAAATATAACGTTACTTTCATCTACTAGATTTTAGTTTTTTTGCCGGGTATAAGTCTTAACTTGATTGGGATATTCTACAAAGCATTCTCCCTAAGATTGTGGAGAAGGCTAATTATTGTATATGGCATATATTCAAAAGAAACAATGTTAAAGATATAAATTACAACCTCTACCTCTTTCCAACTCTATCTCTCACTTGTATTTTTAAAATACAAAGAGACTTTTGTCTACCTAATTTTAGTATTTTTACCGAATATAACTCTTAACTCAACGAGGATATTCTAAATATTATTCTTCTGAAATCGTGGAAAAAGCTAACTCGTGTATTTAGATATATTTTAAAGAGACGGTATTAAAAATATACAATATAAAGAGCTATCCTTCACTCGTATTTATAAAAGACAGAGGCTTTCTTTTGCTTAATTTTTTGTGGTTTTACCAAGTATAACTACTCTTAACTCAATTAGGATATTCTAAATATCATTCTCATTAAAATCGTGGAGAAAGCTAACTCGTGTATTTGGCATATATTCAAAAGAGACAGTGTTACAGATATAAATAATAAGATAAATTTCTTCTCTACTCTATCTCTCATTTGTATTTTTAAATTATAAATTGACTTTCGTCTACATAATTTTAGTATTTTTATCAAGTATAACTCTTAACTCAACCAATATATTCTAAAAATCATTATGCTAAAAGTCGTGAAGAAGGCTAACTCATGTATTTGACATATATTCATCATAAATAATGTTAAAGATATAAATAATAAGATCAATATCTTTCCAACTCTATCTCTCCCTTTTATTTTTAAAGTACAAAGAGACTTTGATCTTTGTAATTTTAGTATTTTTACCGAGTATAACTTTAATTTAACTCAACCCAGATATTCTAAATATCATTCTCCTAAAAATCTTGGAGAAAACAAATTACTGTATTTGACATATATTCAAAAGATACTTGCTAAAGATGTAAATCATAAGATCTACCTCTTTCCAACTCTATCTCTCACTTGTATTTTTAAAATACAAATAGACTTTTGACTACTTAATTTTAGTGTTTTTACCGAATATAACTAGTCTTAACTCAACTAGGATATTCTAAATATCGTTCCCCTTAAAGTCATGGCAAAAGCTAACTCATGTGTTTGACATATATTCAAAAGAGAAATTGTTATAGATATAAATAATAAGATCAACGTCTTTCCAAATATATCTCTCACTTGTATTTTTAAAATGTAACGTGACTTTCGTAACTAGATTTTAATTCTTTTATTGGGTATAACTCTTAACTCGATCGGGATATCCTAAAAATCATTCTCCCTAAAATCATGGAAAATGCTTATTACAAATATCTGGCATATATTCAAAAGAGACGGTGTTAAAGATATAAATTACAAGATCTACCTCTTTCAACCTCTATCTCTCACTTGTATTTTTAAATTACAATGAGACTTTTGTCTACTTAATTTTAATATTTTTATCTAGTATAACTCTTAACTTAATAAGGATATTTTTCATTACCCTGAAAATCGTGGAAAAAGTTGACTCGTGTATTTGACATATATTCAAAAAGACGATGTTAAATATATCAAATTTAAGATCTTCCTCGCCCCAACTCTAACTCTCACTCGTATTTTCAAAATATAATGAGACTTTCGTCTACTTAACTTTTTGTGTTTTTACCAAGTATAACTAGTATTAACTCGAATAGGGTATTCTAAATATCATTCTCCTTAAATTCGTGGAGGAAGTTAACTCTTGTTTTTGGCATATATTCAAAAGAGATAGGGTTTCAGATAGAAATAATAAGATCAACGTCTTTTCAACTTTGTCTCTCGCTTGTATTTTTAAAATACAAAGATACTTCCGTCTACGAATTTTAATATTTTTACCGAGTATAACTCTTAACTCAACCACAATATTCTGAATATCATTCTCGTGAAAATCGAAGAAAGCTAATTATTGTATTTGGCATATAATCCAAAAAGATGGTGTTAAATATAAAAATTATAAGATCTAACTCTTTTCAACTCTATCTCTCACCTATATTTTTAAAATACAAAAAGATTTTTTCTATTTAATTTTAGTGTTTTTACCGAGTATAACTCTTAACTCAAACAGAATATTCTAAATATCATTCTCCTAAAAATTGTAGAGAAATCTAATTACTGTATTGGGCCTATATTCAAAAGAGAATATGTTAAAGATATAAATTATAAGATCTATCTCTTTCCAACTCTATTTTTAAAATACAAAGAGACTTTCAACTACTTAATTCTAGTGTTTTTACCAAATATAACTAGTCTTGACTCAACTAGAATACTCTGAATATCATTCTCCTTAAAATCATGGAGAATGCTACCTCGTGTATTTGACATATATTTAAATGAGATGGTGTTACTGATAAAAATAATAAGATCTATCTTTTGTCAACACTATCTTTCACTTGTAGTTTAAAGTTACTGATATAAATAATATCTACATTTTGTCAACACTATCTCTCATTTGTATTTTAAAATATAAAGAGACTTTCATAATTTTAGTGTTTTTTCTGAGAATAACTCTTAACTCAACTAAGATATTTCTAAAGATCATTATCTTTAAAGTCATGGAGAAAACTAACTCGTGTATTCGACATATATTCATAAGAAACTATGTTAAGGATATAAATAATAAGATCAATATCTTTCCAACTCTATCTCTCACTTGTATTTTTAAAATGTAAAGAGACTTTCTTTTACTAAATTTTAGTTTTTTTACCCGATATAACTCTTAACTCAACTAAGATATTCTAAAAATCATTATCCTGAAAATCGTGCAGAAAGCTAATTATTGTATTTGACATATATTCAAAAGAGACGGTGTTAAAGATATAAATCATAAGATCTACGTCTTCCAACTCTATCTCTCACTTGTATTTTTAAAAAACAATGAGTCTTTCATTTATTTAATTTTAGTATTTTTACAGAATATAACTAGTTTTAACTCAACTAGGATATTCTAAATATCATTTTCCTTAAAATTGTTGAGAAGGCTAACTCGTGTATTTGACATATATTCAAAAGAGATGGTGTTACTCCGGCAACGTCTTCACTGACCGATCGGCCCCTTCCCAGTGTGGCGCGCCACCCTGCCTTCCCTTTTGTTTTCCCGATTCTGTTTTGTTGGTATTGTTTGGTCGTTTCCGTTTTCTGTATTTCCGTTTATGTCGGTTTGTTTTTGTTAGTATTTGTTTGTTGGTGTTATTTGTAGGAAAAATAAAGTGAAATAGGCTATTGAACATATGTCTATAGCAGTGTTGGTTCCTCCCTCCTCCGGTTAGAAGGATGTGTAGTGTTTACTTCTCCTCCTTTGGAGGATGGAGTTTGGATGCAGGTTAGTTCTACCTTTGTTTTATACAGAAATTGACACTCTCGCTTTTGAGAGTTTTTGATGTTCAGACAATGTCGTTGCAAAGATATTTGTGCACGGGGAGCTTACAACATGAATTTAGTTTGGCTTGTAATTTTGAGTTACATATGTAACTTCCTTATAGAATGAAATGATGTATATTTCCTATATAAAAAAAATGGTGTTACAGATATAAATAATATCTACCTCTTTTCAACTATATCTCTCACTTGTGTTTTTAAAATTTAAAAAGACTTTCGTCTATGTAATTTTAGTGATTTTTCTGAGTATAACTCTTAACTCAAATATGATACTCTAAAGACCTTTGTCTTGAAAGTCATGGAGAAAGCTAACTCGTGTATTTAGCATGTATTCATAATAAACAATATTAAAGATATAAATAACAAGATCAACATCTTTCCAACTCTACCTCTCTTGTATATTTAAAGTATAACGTGACTTTTGTCTACTAGATTTTAGTTTTTTTTATCGGGTATATTTCTTAGCTCAATTGGGATATTCTAAAAATCATTATCTTGAAAACCATGGAGAAAGCTAATTATTGTATTTGATATATATTCAAAAGAGACGGCGTTAAAGATATAAAATACAAGATCTACATCTTTCCAACTCTAACTCTAACTTGTATTTTTAAAATACGAAGGGACTTTCGTCTACTTAATTTTAGTATTTTTACCGAGTATAACTCTTAACTTAATCAAGATATTCTTAATATCATTCTCTTGAAAATAGTACTCGTCTATTTGACATATATTTAAAAGAGACGATGTTAAAGATATAAAATATAAGATCTACACTTTTCCAACTCTATCTCTCACTTATATTTTTAAAATACATGAGACTTTCGTTTACTTAATTTGTTGTGTTTTTACTAAGTATAACTAGTTGTCTTAACTCAACCAAGATATTCTAAATATCATTCTCCTTAAAATTGTGGAGAAAACTAATTCGTGTATTTGACATATATTCAAAAGAGATGTGGTTACTATTAGGAAGCTGGAAGGAGAAGCTAATGCCATAAGGGGGTAGGGAGATTCTTATTAAAGCAGTGGCATTATCGATCCCAACATATTCCATGAGTTGTTACAAACTTCCTAATATCCTCTTTAAGGACTTGGGACAGATAATGGCCAAATTTTTGTGGGGACAAAGAAGAAATGAAAGTACGTAAGATCCATTGGGTGAGTTGGAAGAGAATGTGTACTCCTAAACAAGCTAGTGGAATGGGATTTAAGGATCTCAGAATATTCAATGAAGTATTACTTGCTATATAGGGATGGAGATTAATGCAAAATAGAGATTCTTTGCTTCACAGAATTTTCAAAGCAAGATATTTTTCTCATGAAATATTTTTTGAATTGATTATGGGAAGAAGTCCATCCTATGTATGGAAGGTGATATGGGAAGTTAGAAGTTAACCCAAGGGTGTAGATGGAAAATGGAAAATGGGAAATGGGAAAATAGTTCAGATCTAGAAGGACAACTGGGTTCCTGGTTTCAGACAATTACAATATTCTATAATTGAGGATGAGATTGTGGATAAGGAGGCAAAGGTGGATATTCTTATTCTTAACTCATTTTAGTGTTTTTAGTATTTTTACTGAGTATAACTCTTAACTCAACTAGGATATTCTAAAGATCATTCTCTTGAAAGTCGTGAAAAAAGATAACTCGTATATTTTGCATATATTCATAATAAAAAGTGTTAAAGATATACATAATAAGATCAACATCCTTCCAACTCTATCTCTAACTTGTATTTTGAAAATATAAAGAGACTTTCGTCTACTAAGTTTCAATATTTTTACCAAATATAACTCTTAACTCAATCAGGATATTCTAAAAATTATTTTGTTGAAAACTGTGGAGAAAGCTAATTACTATAATTGACATAAATTCAAAAGAGACAGTGTTAAAGATATAAATTAAAAGATCTACCTCTTTCCAACTCTTGTATTTTTAAATTACAAAGAGACTTTCGTCTATTTTATTTTAATGTTTTTACCGAGTATAACTCTTAACTCAACCAAGATATTCTAAATATCATTCTCCTAAAAACTGTGGGGAAAGCTAGTTACTATATTTAGCATATATTCAAAATAGACGGTGTTTAAGATATAAATTATATGATCTACCTCTTTCCAACTCTATCTCGCACTTGTAAAAATGCAAAGAGACATTCATCTATTTTATTTTAGCATCTTTACCGAGTATAACTCTTAACTCAACCTGCATGATATTGATCTAAATATCACTCTCTTGAAAATTGTTGAGAAAGCTAATTACTATATTTATCATATATTCAAAAGAGACGGTGTTAAAGATATAAATTACAAGATCCACATCTTTCCAACTCTATCTCCCACTTGTATTTTTAAAATACAAAGAGAATTTTGTCTATTAAATTTTAGTGTTTTTATCGAGTATAACTTTTAACTCAACCAGGACATTCTAAATATCATTCTCTGAAAATCGTGGAGAAAGCTAACTCGTGTATTTGACATAGAGTTAGTTTACATACAGTCCCCATTTGGGGACTGCTCATGCAAGTTCATACAATTATGTTTTAAAAAAATTAAAATAACAATAATATCCTTTTTAAAATGATATTTTTTCTCATTTTACCCACATTCATTAATGAGACTACACACTTAATCCCCCACTCAGGACTGCAAATAAAATTTCTCTTTGACATATATTGATAATAAACAATGTTAATGATATAAATTGCAAGATCTACCTCTTTCTAACTCTATCTCCCGCTTGTATTTTTAAAATTAAAGTGACTTTTGTCTACGTAATTTTAGTGTTTTTACCGAGTATAACTTTTAACTCAATCATGATATTCTAAAAAGAAAAAAGATATATGTAATCGGGGGCGTAACCGCGGGGGAGTCGGTGTCTACTTGGAAAATGAGACGGCATCGTTTCAGTCAAATGGAAAATGATGCATTTTCGTCCCTTCCCTTCGTCTTCCAAAGAATCTCAATTTTGCATCTCTGAACACCAAGCACCAGAACCCCAGAGTCCTCGACTACATCATCGCGTACTTCTTAATGGACATTCTCCATTTCATCTTCTTCAACCCCAAATACCTCATCTTCATAGACAACCACTTGGCGATGCTCTTTGCCTCACGTGTTGGTACTTGGTCTCTCATGGTGCCTACGCTATACTCGTGCTCCTCATCCTTGTCGAGGTCACCAGCGCTTGCCAGAACACTTGGACGCTCGCGAATGCTCGAAAGAAGGACATCGTATTTGCTATGAAACTGTACAATCTTCTGTCTACCTCCTTTTACACAGTGTATTTGATTGTCAAAGGTCTCATGGTACCGTATTTTGTGTACAAAATGTTTGCGTTCTATGCGAGTGGGGCAGCGAAGAGTGTGATCCCAAAGTGGGTGTGGGTTTCTTGGATTGCTATAATTCTTACAGATATTTCTATTAGTATATTGTGGGTTTCGAATCTTTGGGTCGAGTTTTACAGAGAAAGAACAGAAAAATTGGATAACAAAATTAGATAGATATATAGATGTATATATAGCAGTAGGAGCAATGCTACATCGCCCAAGGCAGTGAAGAAGACAAACATTGTTCTTGTCTTGCTTGATGATTTGCAGCCATAGTGGAAGACGAGAGACCCCATGAAGACAATAATAACCCATAGAAAACATTTCAACCCATGAAGACGAGAGACCCCTCCCTTTGAAGAGAAGAGCTCTGAATGTTGCTCTGCCTTTCTATTTTCATATGTTTTCATATTTTTTTAAATTCACAGCCTGACGTGTGGCAGGACGACTTCCCTGCGGTTACGCCTCCCGATTGTACGTAGAAGATCTATTCTAAAATTCATTCTCTTGAAAATCATGAGGTTCAAGAATTGGAAGATTTGAATATGTTAGGTGTTGTGCATGAACAATGGTTGTGAAGCATGGTGATTGTTGGTTTCTAAATATTAAAAGGGTTGTGTTTAAAGTGGTATTTCTTGCATTTTATGTTTGTGTCAGGTTTGTATGATGCATAGTTGTAAGATGGTGACATTTTGGAAATGCACAAATGCTATTAAGTAGCATAAGAGATGTATGATGGTATTCTTGAAAGATTGATAGATCTTTATACATTTAATGTATTGTGTGGTTGAAGATTGTAAGAACAAGTGAATACTTTGAATATATAGAGGAATGGTATTGTATTTGTAGTTGGATGTCATGGTGAAGTGGAATTAATTTGTAAGGATGATGGAGTGGTGTTTTGGAGGTTAAAGTTAAGCATGAGAGCTCACTTCATGAGTTAGATCTATTAATTGCTCATGTAATGAATGCACCAATTTTAGATCTATTATTTTTTTTAATATTGTCTATGTTAGATTCATTTTTAATTATTATAGCACGTGAACCAGTCCTTGTTTAATGTTTGAATGGATGATAAACTCTATCCCTAATATGTGATGAGCCGTGCTACACGGATGGGTTCCAATAAGTCTATTTGGCCTTTTTTTATTTTTTATACCCTCAAACATTTAAAATAAATAAATAAATTCACAACATTAATATTAAAAAAATACTTCTTTAATCACTAACTAAAAAAAAAAAATTGTATCGGGATCCATCCTCGGTAACTTTAGCTTTTTCCATATATGATATTGTAATTTTTTCTTTTATGTAAGACTATTTGCAGTGAGTTACATTCTTTGCAAATAGACATACTTTCTTTGCAAGGAAATGCATATTTCGTTGCAAATAAACAATGTAGATTTCATAAAATTATTTGTAGCGAGATACATTTGCTCCAAATAACTTTTTTCATCACAAATAGCTATTTGCAATGAAAGTATATTTCGTTGAAACGGTATATTCTAAAGATCATTCTATTTGGCATATATTCAAACGAAAATCACTCCCTTCATGCGTTATACTCGCGAGTTCCGTTTCAATTCCTTCTACTTAGCGCCTCATGATTTTCTTCATATATATACATAGACGTTCATGCATTTTTATATGTATATATAGAGAGCCTCCCTTTCCCCTTCTCCGAATCGGTCGACTTCGTTTCAACATGATGGAGAAACTCTTCCTGATCACAGTACTCCTTGTTCTTTTCAAACTTCCCGGCTTCGTTTCTCCAGACTACGTTCCGGCAATCTTCACCTTTGGAGACTCCATCTTGGACGCGGGGAACAACCGTTTCATCAAGAACTGCACGGCCCAGGCTAATTTCCCTCCTTACGGGTCAACTTACTTCCATCACCCTACCGGGAGGTTCACTAATGGCAGAACAGTAGCTGACTTAATTTGTGAGTCTTTTTTATCCCTTTTATAGACTTCTTTTTTTCTCTTCTTTCACTTTTTCGATTAACTAAGTTCCTTCGTTAATGGTCTTTGATGAATGTGGCTACAGCCCAGTATATAGGCATTGATTTCCAGAAACCATACCTCGAAGCACATCTTGACGTTGTTAATGGAAGTATAAAGAGTTATCCAAGCAATGGGATCAACTTTGCTAGTGCTGGCAGTGGTGTTATCCCACAAACAAACCAGGACGAGGTAATTAAGAAGCTAGATCATCTGCTTTTATTTGGATCGAGTTCATCAGACTGCAAAAAAAAAAAACTTCCCTTTTAATCATCCAAGTATTGATCAATGATGATATTTATTTAGGCAAGTAAGGGAACTGATCTTAATTAATTGGCTGTCATGGAGTTTTAATTTCTACTAATTGCTAGCTTTTCTGTGATTATGCATCAATATTAATTAATTAATAGGAAACTTAATTAATAGGAAACTTAATTTTCATCTTATAATGATTATCGAGTTATTGTAAATTATACTGATATGATCCTACCTCGATTTAATTAATTCTATATAGACATATTAGGAGTAATCTAAAACCCCAAGGTTATATAGTATCAAATTATTTTAATTTTTTTACGACTACTCAAATTATCAGTAATCATAATTCGAAGTTATCCAATCACCCCAAAAAGTAGGCAATCTACTAGCTAGGGTTGGTTTTCTGTTTTGCTTTTGTAGAAGTCTGTACATCAAAGCTAATACTAATAATTAATTAACCCTACCGTCATAAATGAATTACGTACATCAAATAATTATAAACTTACACTGGTCCATTAATTAAATTTATTTTATAATAAAAATAATTTTATAATTTGACGAAGTACATCAGGCCACATTAATAATTTATAAATTATTTTTATATAATCCCTTGTGACTAGAGTATTCTCCATTTAATTCTCGTTATCGATGGAGATTTAAACTAATCAACTGTAAAACAAGCAAATTGATAATGCTCTTTTTCCTAGCTAACGACTCACTCTCACTCTCACACACACACACATAGTATAAATATCTTACGTGCATGTGGATTGGATCGATGTGTACGCACAGCATGTATTGCCACTGCAAGTCCAGCTACAACAATTCCAAACGTTGGTGCAGCAAGGCCAGATCGATACAACTTTGATCCAAAACTCTCTCTTCCTATTTGAGTCCGGTTCCAACGACATATTCGGCTACTTCTTCGCCGCCGGCTCTGGTGCCTTCCAAGAACTACCACGGCCACATGACTTCGTGCAAGCCATGCTTGACCAAGTGGAAAGTTTTGTGGATGAGATTTACAATCTGGGTGCCCGTCGTATAGCTTTGTTTTCACTTGGCCCCGTTGGCTGTGTTCCGGCTAGGGCTATGCTGAAGGATGCACCTCTTGATAGATGCTATGGAAAGCTTAACTTCATGGTCGAGAGATACAACCATGGCTTATTTAAGATGGCCAGACTTGCGCGCTGGAAGTATCCCAATGCAGTCATTGCTTATGGGGATGTCTACCGCATGGTTTGGCATTTTCGTGCACATCCATATCGCTATGGTAATTAAGTCTCTCTCATTACCTCTGGTTTGTTAATTTCCTCATGATTAGTAATATTAGAAGAAAACAATTAGTTCTTAATAAAACTTGAAAGTAGAATATATATTTAGCAACCTTGACCCGTGATTATATATTAATGTTGATCAAATGCTAGTAGTACTATATATGCATGGACGTTACCGATTCTTAGAAATTGATCGATCATGCATAAATACCACGTTGGTATATATATTATGATGTCTAGGTTTCTTGGACGTAACAAATGCATGCTGTGGCGCTGGGCAACTTGGAGGAGAGATGCAATGTGGGATAGGGCCCTACAAGGTTTGTCAAAACCCAGATGAGTTCATGTTCTGGGATCTTTTCCATCCATCAGAGCACACTTACCAGCTCATTTCAGAGTCTTTATGGGACGGAGACAGGCTTCAGATTAAGCCAGTGAATCTGAGAACTTTAGCCGATATAGACCTTTTCAATTATTAGCTAGCTAGCTTAAGATCATGATCTATATATCTATCTAGATAGTTAATGTTTTGATCTTGTATATGTTAGGATCGTAACCGTACGTGATCGATCTAACTGATCATGTGAGCCGAACTTGTATTTCCTTTGAAGGGCCTCTTGTCTTGGCAATAAATCATTGGGCTTACCGGTATTGACCCAACACATGCAAATATCTTATGCTTTTTTCATTGGAAATTAATTTAAAGAGATGTTTTCAATTTATATTGATACTTGCTTTCTAAGTGATATGGACGATGTAACAACAGTCAAATTTATAGAAATTTAATTTTCCATCGTAGTTTATACTTAATAATAATTTTGAGTTCTAGGACGAATGATGTATTGGAATAATGTCGATACACACATCTAACCACCCACATAGGTCGTAATTTGGCTAGCTAATAATTAAGTTTACAATTGACTTGAATCAGAAGACTTGCTCGACAGCTATATATATATATATATATATATATATATATATATAGCTAAATATATCCAACAAATTATGTTTTATATGAATTACATCGAAGTTGCAGTTGTAATAATCATTGGCTTATTGTTTGAAGTAATATATTTATTAATTGTATAAGAAAACACGAGACGTCACTTTCAAGGTATAATCATTTTCTTTTCATTAATAAAAGTTTAAAAGAACATAGTAATCAACTTCTCTTTTAATTAATTGATCACAGAAGTTTGCTGTGTGGCTGGGAAAAATGGTAGTTTTAATCGTGAGTTTTTAAGTGTCTTATAATTATTTTGAAAAAGAAATAATTTTATATATAATCGTTAAGTATATAATTATTTTAAAAAAGAATAGAGTCTATTATTAAAAAATTAATTTTTTTTATATAAATCTCATATTTTATTTATTTTTTTTAAAATAATTACGTAATAATTACACAATTCATAATAATAAATATATTTTCTCAATAAATAAATACAATTAATTTTTTAATAGTATTACTCACTCCCTTTTAAAACGATTGTACGGTACTTGTGCATTCTATAATTATATATAATATTACTATGAGATAAACATAATTTTTTTTACTCATTACAATTATAAAAACAAAAAAAAAATATAAAGGCCTAAAAAAGTTGAAAATTCATTTTTTAAAAAATATTAAATTAAAACTTTTATCGAAAAGCTCTAGCTTATAGATAACGCTACCTTTTTTTCGAATAATTTAAAATGTTTGAATTAAAAATATTATACCAAACCTTATCCCACGCTGATGATGAAAATTAAGGAGGACGGCAAGTCACACCCCTTTATACATTGTCCATCCAGAAAGTAACCAAGAAAATACCTTGAAAATAATGGTTGTTGAAAATTCAAACCCATCTATAAAAAGCTAACCAATAATTAAAAGCTATATATATATATAGAAAAAGAAAAATGGGTACTTCATTTACTTCAGCAGGACCCACACGCGTTCACACAGCGAGATTTCTAGCGACAAAAGCGACACCAAACCTGCAAATTCGCTACCTTTTCCTCTCCGCATTTTGAAGCTCCAAACGCGTCTTCATCAGCATTTAATACAAACAAAGCCAACCACAAAGTCTATGCTTTTACCAGTTTCTTAAATCTTACGCACTGTATTTATTAATTAATATTTCACTCATTTTTCTCTTCGTTTTTCAGGCTGCGATTGACTTGCTTTCTCTCATTCTCTATATATTTAAACTCCCTTCAACATTCTCTCCAACCAAACAGAATACCAGTTTCCCACGAGAACTGGCGGTCTCCTATCTCTTGGTTTCTCTGTGAAATTTTTTCCTGTTTTCAGATTATGGGGAACTATATTTCATGCACTCTAGCCGCCCCTTTGATCAAGAACAACAAGGCTGAAGCGAGGGTGATCTTTCCGGGTGGTGAAGTCCGACGGTGCCGTGAACCCGTCAATGCCGCCGAGCTGATGTTTGAGTGCCCCAACTTTTTCCTCGTCAACTCTAGGTCCCTTCACATTGGCAGGAGATTCTCCGCCCTCAGCGCCGACGAGGAGTTAGAGTTTGGCCACGTGTACATCATGTTTCCTATGAAGAGAGTGAATTCTATGGTCACGGCGGCGGATATGGCTGTTTTTTTCATGGCAGCCAACTCGGCAGCTAAACGGATATCCGGTGGAAAGGTCGGGATATTGCCCGAGTCGGGTTTCGCACAAGAGGGGGCCACTTTGGCGGCGGCGGCGGCCACTACAGAGGAAGGTGAGATTGGAGGTTCAAGATTGAGTTTGGATGCAGGAATTGAGGAGCTTTCATTTCCAGAGTTCAAGTATAGGTTATCTGTGTGCAGATCAAGGAAGCCATTGTTAGAGACCATCAAGGAAGAGCCAATTTGTTTGAGATAAGATAATCATATTATCAATGTATAGAATATATGATCTAATGGTTAAATGTGCTCTCTAAATTTTTGCATAGGGCGGGATTTTCTCTTTTTCTTTTATGAAGATAAGTCAATTTTATTGATGCCTCATCTATGGCGAAATAATATTACTGAGGACTAATTTTAATTGAATAATTATAAATACACAATATATTATACAACAATATTATAAAATAAAAATATTTTTGTAAAATTATATTATTTTTATAAGATATTTTATAAAAATACTTTCGTTTAAAATATAACTGTGTAAAATATTGTAAAATATGTTGTGTGTAAATTATTTTCCGTTTTAATTACGGGTTGGTTAGTTATGAATCATGCACTAATTAATTATATTCGTGATCATACATGTCAAAACTTGAAGTCAGAATACGGGAACATGCAATCATGATGATATGTTTGTTTGGTGGGAAACTATTCGAGGTTTTAGTAATTTAAGGAAAGAGTTTATATTTATATAGTGATTTTATAAATTATTTTACATTCGAGTAATGTAACAGTATCACTTGATCATAAAAAAAATACACTCCGGTAATCTATATCGTCAATTTTGATTTGATAAACGAATGTATGAGCTTAGGAATTAATGTCAATCGATCGATTCTTCGATCGTGTCCCGACCTTTATCATAACTAATAATTTTGAGTTAATAATATATATGGGACAAAATTCATAACGTCGATTGAGATGCAAGCTTGCGTGTTTCATGATCGATCGGTTCAATTGATCCTTAAGAAATAGATTTGAATTTTAAAAAGTTGGATAATTAGTATAAACACATTTGAAATTTTAAATTTCATGACTAAAATAGTAGTAGTTATATACAGATGATGATAAGTAATTCAATTTGGTTATCAATTAAATAAGTACTATATCGATGGATCAATTAATTTTTTTTTTAAATAAATCATTGGCATTCATATTAATAGAACCAATAACAAAGTTAATACCATACAATTACAAATTAGAATCAAGCATGACCCTAGAATGAATAAAATGATCTGGACATTGATGCAGCCACCATTGAATAATATCATCCACACAAAGCAAGCGTACGTGGCTTGTAAGTACTACATAAGCTACTTCATTTCTTTGTCTATCAACACGATCAATTACATTATATATTGCAAATCGAGAAAGGTGATTTTGAATTTCAGAAATAAGATTCCCTTGCCTTGAAAAATTAGGTTATTTAAAACTAATAGCTTCAATATTTAACAAGTGGAAAATGATAGGAATCCCGCTGGAAATCCCTTTGGAGCATCTTGCTCAAATTTTTTTTTAATTTTTTTTACTTAGTAATTAAGAGAATATTATTTAATAATATTGTAAATTTTCTTATTTTTAAAAATATTTAAAAGTGTTGAAAAATGATGTGAAAAAAAATACTTTTAAATATTTTTTCACATGATTTTTTAACACTTTTAAATATTTTTTTAAAATAAAAAAATTTACAATATTATTAAACAATATTTTTTTAATCACTAATTAATAAAAAAAAAAAAAATTGGAGCACGATGCTTCATCGGGAACCCCAGCGGGATCCCTTAATAAGAATATATAACTTCCAATGCATGGTAAACTTGAGAAACATAAATTTAAGATCATTTGAAGACCCTATAAATATTTCCGTGGCAGTACTACTATTGATCGAATGCAAGAATTATTTTATTTTAAAGTTGGTGTGTAAAACACATCGATAATACATATGCATCACTTAAATAGTACGTACTAAGATTTTATTTTACAGATCATTGGTTGGTGGACTGATTAATATTTACGTGAGATTCAAAACTAGCTATTAATCCATGCCACCAACCTGTCCACGTCATTACTGCCGCGAAGCACATCATGACAAGAATAATTAAAAAAAAAAACTAATACCTGATGATCTGTATATAGAATATTGCTCGATCGCGCTTAATGCCTTCTTTAAATAAAATGAGAATTTCCTTAATTTCCTGGATATATATAGTGTGATCTTTTAGATTAGGTTAGAAGAAATTTTTAACAGAAATATATTAAAAAGTTGCCTTTTTCGAACTTGCATGTGAGTAGGGGTATGCAGAATTTCGAGAATTCCGACTCCGTCCGACCTCCGCTCCGATGCAGACTCCGACGGAGTCGGAGTTGTCAAAATTCGGAGTCGGAATTCGGAGTAGCTCCGAATAATTATTCGGAGTCGGAGTCAGAGGAGCTCCGACTCCGACTCTGACTCCGAATTTTTTTTTAAAACCCAGCTCCAAAACGACGTCGTTTTGGAGCTGGGTTTAAAAAAAAAATTATTGAACGACACCGTTCCACTTAATATGGAACGGCGTCGTTCGGAAGTTCCTTCTTAAGGGGCTTCTTCTTCAGGAATCAGAACGTCGTTCCTCACTTCCTCTTCCTTTTCACTTCTTCTTCTTCCTTCTTCCTTCTTCACTTCTTCTTCCTCCTTCACTTCTCTCTCGCGTCTCCCGTCCCAGTGAGTCAGTGACTGAACCAGTGAACCCTCCGTCTCGCGTTCTTCAGAACACCGTTCGTCGTTGCTCCTCCCTGCCGCCGTCCCTCTGTTCAGCTTCCAGCCTTCCACCTACGGTGAGCCCTAAATTTAATTCAAGCACGTCTCTTATGAATTGGAGCCAGTAGTTGTGATTCTTGTGATTCTTGTGTATTGAATATTCAATATAGTCCCCAACACGGCGCTCAAAAACATGAATTTTACATTGTTTTGAAGACTTGCGCTCGAGCGAGGTGTCGAGCGCAAGTCGAGCGCACGTTGTATTAAACATTGGCTCGAGCGATATGTCGAGCGGAAGTCAAGCGAACATCTCTGGAAGAGTTCTGCTCGAGCGCTACCTCGAGCGCTCATCGAACGAACCTTTCTGGAAGAGTTCTGCTCGAGCGCTACCTCGAGCGCTCATTGAGCGAAACTCTCTGTATGGATTCTGCTCGAGCGCGACGTCGAGTGCAGGTCGAGCGATCCTCTCTGGCTCTCTGTATGGATTATGCTCGAGCGCCACGTCGAGCGCACGTCGAGCGCACATCGAGCGAACCTCTCTGTATGAGTTCTGCTCGAGCGCTACGTCGAGCGCATGTCGAGCGAACCTCTCTATATGGGTTCTGCTCGAGCGCTACGTCGAGCGCATGTCGAGCGAACCTCTCTATATGGGTTCTGCTCGAGCGCTACGTCGAGCGCAAGTCGAGCGAACCTCTCTGTATGGCTTCTGCTCGAGCGTACGTCGAGCGAACCCATTTGGATGGGTTCGTCTGTGTCAAGCGCACATCAACCGAACCTCAATGTAATAATACATCGATACATGTATTATTATGATACAATAATACATGTCCTATTGTATAATACAATAGCCTAGTTTATTTTTAAACTAATTTTTTGCTTCTAATTTAATTTTTTCAGCTTCATTGATTGTGATATGGATCCTAGACATAGTAGAGATGATCGTCCACAAGGGGATGTGGCGGATGCCAATGCTACAACTCCTACACCGGTGGGTACTTCCACCCCTAGAGCCACATCTAGGGCAGCTACATCTAGGGCAGCTACATCTTGTGCGAGTAGTCGACTCCCACTCCCAGTTGATATAGAGGATGAAGATATGTTCAACGAGGAGGAGGAGATGCCCATTGAGCAAGATCAACCACCACGACCTTCTAAAAAGAGGTCGTGGACATGGGAGCATTTCACCAAAATTCCTGGTGAAATTGCGAACCCAGTGGCAAGATGCCATTACTGTGGATCACTTTGTGGATGCCATTCGAAGAAGCAAGGTACCAGTGTATTAATAGCACATCTAAATGGTTGCCAATGATATAAGATAGCGAAGGGATTGCAAGCCACTGATCAGACCAACCTCAATTACCAAACTTCTACAGCCACTGATGGTACACAGACTAAGAAATTGGTCATCCCTCAATACAGTGAGAAGATGTTGAGGGACATGCTTGCAGAGATGATAATTACTGATGAGATGCCATTTACCACAGTCGAGAAAAGAGGCTTTCGAAAGTTTCTAAATTTTGTTGAGCCACGATTTCTCATTCCATCACGGTATACAGTGATGCGAGATTGTATGAAGAGGCATGCGAAGGACAAGGAGGAGATGAGGAAGATGTTTATTACCACTGGCCAGAGAGTGTCTTTTACGACTGACACATGGACTTCCATACAGAACGTCTGCTACATGTGTATCACAGCACACTACATTGACAGTGAGTGGATTTTGCATAAAAAAATTATTGGTTTTAAAGAAATTGTGGATCATAAAGGTGCATCCATTGGGGCGAAGATGGATGATTGTTTAAAGGACTGGGGAATTCGAAAAGTGCTGTGTATTACAGTTGACAATGCCAGTGCGAATGAAACAGCAATTGATTGGTTTAAGCGGAACACGACGGTGAGAGATGATGTCATTCGGGCCCACGAGTTTATTCACGTTCGATGCTGTGCTCATATCATTAACCTCATAGTTGTTGAGGGATTAAAAGAGGTTCATGATTCCATAACCCGAGTCCGCAACATTGTACGATATGTGAGGGGTTCCCCTCAAAGGCTTGCCAAGTTTAAGGCAATAGCAGAAGATTTGAAGATTGAATGTTCTAGTATGCTGTGCTTGGACGTTCCGACTCGATGGAATTCTACATACATGATGTTGGATGTGGCACAGAAGTACCAAAAAGCATTCGAGCGGATGGAGGTCGAGGATGGGGGCCTGAGGTATGCTTTGTTGGAGCCAGCAGGACAGGGGCTCGGTGCGCCAGACGCACATGATTGGACCAGTGTGAGTTATTTTGTTGAATTTTTAAGAACTTTTTATGAGATAACCATGCGACTATCTGGATCCAAATATACGACTGCGAACTCATTTTTCAGTGAGCTCTCAGAGCTTCACTTCCAGTTGGAAAATAGTTGTACTGACTCTGCTGGATTGTTATCTGATATGGCTACGAGGATGAAGATCAAATATGATAAATATTGGGGGAATATTGAGAAGATAAATAGATTGCTATTTGTGGCTGTGATCCTTGACCCCCGAGTTAAGTTGGCCGTTCTAGAATTTTGGGTAAATTCCGTCCTCTGGGCAGTGAAGGCTGGAGAGTTTATTAGATTGCTAAAAAATGATGTTGATGACTTATATCATCACTACAGTACTAGTGCTCAGCCTTCATCCGCAGTTGGTAGCTCCTCACATTCGAGGCCGACAGGATCGACAGTTTCTCAGGTGATACTGACCCATCTGTAGGGGTTAGAGTCAATCGTGTCATACGGCAGTATCATCAACTCATGTCAACAAGGAATATTATGCATTGTACATCTGAGGTTGAACGATATTTTATGGAAGCTGTCGAGGCACCTAGTGATGTATTTCAGTTATTAACTTGGTGGAAAGTTAATTCCACCAAGTATCCAGTCCTTTCCCGTGTGGCCCGAGATGTGCTAGCCATTCCTGTCACTACGGTTGCCTCAGAGTCGGCATTTAGCACTGGAGGTCGTGTGTTGGATGCTTATCGGAGTTCATTGTCACCGTCAACCGTGGAGGCCCTCGTTTGCACACAAAATTGAATAAGTGAAACGCCCATTGGACTAGATACCGTTGGCGTTGATGCCGAGAGCTATAGGCTTGAATCGGGTAAGTTTATATGCTTTTAAATGATGATTTAATTATTTTTAATTTTTCTAACTTCTACTTTTTATGATTTTATAGATCTAATTGTGAACCCTAACATAATTACCGATGATTGAGAGTTTGGAACGGACGCTACTTGAGAGTTGGGATGGAGTTGAGAGAACCTCATTTCTTGGTAAGAATCAAATTATTCTTTTACCGTATATAATTTTTTATTATCAATTTTTTTTCATCTATTGATTGCTACTTTCTATCTTCATTTCAGGCGTGACCAATGGAACATTGGGGTTTGAGTGAAACCCGTGTTTAATTTTTATGTAGTTATATTTCAAGACTGAGTCATATTGTTATTACGTTATAAATGAGACTGTTATAACTTATGGCTGCATCATACATGTTATTTACTTTTTAAACTATTTATATAGTTATATTTATGTACTTATATCCCGAGCAAATACGTGGGATAAGTACTCTTTATTCTATAATTTCTATTAGTACTTTTCCATCTTCTCTCAAAAGTTTATAATTTATTATCCAACTGAAATTAATCGAATTATACAAATTCGTACCATCATTCTTTTTTATAAAATTTTAAATTTGTGTAATTTTCAACTCATGAGTCATGAGCACTTTTAATGCTAAATTTCAGGCGGACATAAAACAAATTAAAGATATAATCAAAATTCAGTAACAAAATCAGAACGAATATTTAAATTATTGAAAACTCTTGAATAAACCAAATATTTGTAGATGGTTCACTTTTAAAAAAATATATATATGTTGCCCACTATCTGAAACGAAATTGAACAACAAAATTTAAATAATAATAAAATAAAAAAATCTGAAATTGAGTTCGGAGTCGGAGCTCCGACCTCCGTTCGGAACTCCCTCCGAACTCCAGTCGGAGTTCCGATCGGAGGTCGGAGACTCCGACTGGAGTTCGGAGCTCCGACCTCCAATCGGAATCGGACTCCGACTACGTTCGGAGTCGGAGTCGGAGGGGAACTTTGGCTCCGACTTTTGTCGGAGTCGGAGGTCGGAAATGACAACTCCGACTCCGTCGGAGTCGGAGCCCACCCCTACATGTGAGTATCACGTCTTTTTAAATATAACATTTAACAGTATTTTTCATCCTTAATTAATGTTTTCTTCCTTTATAAAAGAAAAAAAAATGTTTTTCTGTGTTAAAATATAAAATAAATAATAAAATTTATATTTTTTAATTAGCTTAAATCTTTGAAATAATTGGTGATTTTACATGGTATCAGAGTATAGTTCCTGAGTTCGAATTCTGACTCTACACTCTATCACATTTAATTAAATAGTTCACGTGTTGGGCCACTTATTGAGAATGAGTCTGACCGTAGTAAGATATAAAATAAATAATAAAATCTAACTCTTCTAATTAGCTTAAGCTTTTTTAAAAAAAAGTGGTGATTTTCACGTTCTCAATTAATTAATCTAATTAATATAACACTGTTAATACTATTAAGAATATTTATCTATTAATTTAAGAAGAATTGCCTTCAAAATATTCTATATTCTGTTCACTCCATGTAATTCGAAAGAGTAGTAGTTTTATATTGCCGAAAAAATGTTATTTTTTATCTAATTAATTTTATTATTTAAAATTACAAATACATGTTACTTAAATATTATTTTTTTAAAAATAATTGAGTTATATTAAAATCACGTACTTATTGTCATTTCGGTGCAAGTTTAATAATAAAATAGAGGACGAACTATTATCTATATATATATATATATATATATATATATATATATATGAAGGTTTGGCGCCTGTGTGCCTGTAGAAATTAAAGTCCCATTAATAGACGACGTTCGCCCTGACCAGAAAGTCATTTTCAGATCAGGTCGAGTCGTCGTCGTAGATCTAATAATTCGCCGATCGACTTTATGACACGATAAATCCAATGCGAGTACTCTTGAATGAGCCCTAGCAGAACTTTTTGATTGCTGCGCGCATGCGTCCAGAAACAAAAGCTAATTAATTAAGAAGCTGGGTACGTACGTGCGTCGTCTCAATTAATAAGATAGGTTGGAACACCAAATTATTTTAGTTTTTTCCCAAAGTAATTAAACGATAATCTACCAATCTCGAGATAAAATAAATAAATAAATCCAGTAATCTATGAGTCGCGCTCGACCTCTGCGCGCGGTTTTCCATGCAGGCATTCATGCATTGCCAATTCACGGAGAAGTTTAGAATCCAGTATAAAATGCACACGAGTTTACGTATTAAGTGCACAGTATTCTTCAACTCGACATATTCATCATCACTTTGAACTAATTATGGGCGGCAAAGGTGGTGGAGGCGGAGGCGGAGGCGGAGGCAAAGGTGGTGGAGGCGGTGGCGGCAAAGGTGGTGGTGGAGGCGGTGGCGGCAAAGGTGGTGGTGGAGGCTGTGGCGCCAAAGGTGGTGGTGGAGGCTGTGGCGCCAAAGGTGGAGGTGGAGGTGGAGGTGGCTCCTCAAAGGGCGGTGGCAATGGTGGCATGATGGTTGCCCCTGGTAGTGGAGGAGGAGCACACATTTCAAGGGGTACTTTTGAGAGCAACCCGCAGGGCTATTTTGCTGGCTTGCATGCCGGTGAAAAGGGAAATAAATAAATAGATGCAATATTAATGCTAATATTGCTGCTGTTTTGGGCAGTTTTCTCAGTGAAATATTGCTTCATGTACGTACTGCTTTATGAGCGCAGGTTATTATGATCTAATAAATTTATAAACTAAGAATCTGGCCTGCTTAAATATTAATTAATTAGCTTCTGCTCGATCTTTTTTACTTTTAATTGTTTTCCGTCGACTCCCGTGCATGCCTGGCCTGCACCTAATTGCTAAATTTATGAATTTTCTTGTTTAATATTATATATGGCATACAAACTAGATAGCAACGTCGAAACTGACCATTGCACGTACGTATGTTATATTTTGACATAACGTGCATGGTTCGTTTGGCTGACCATCTCAACCATATCATGATTATGGATCGATCAGTACAAGTAGTACTGCAAATCTAAGATGCTAACTCTTTGAGATCGGATCTGAAAGAAGCATGCATATATGCATTATAGTGTATGTAGTATAATACGTACATATATGCAGCTTAATTTATTTGATGGTTGCAGCCTATCCGAAACATTTTCTCCCGAAACATAAATTACCTGTTATAAATTTTCAAGTGTAGTTCATACATTCCATGCATTTTTTTTGTTCTTTCTACAATTGAATTTGTTCTTAAAAATTAAATTTATAAAATGAAGGAAAATTCTATATTTTATTCTTATAGTAGGCAAGCCCCTGTATTATATATACTCTCTTTGAAAAAGTGAAGAAATTTGTTCAGATCCATATGAACAAAAATATATTTTTCCTTAATATTTTTTTTTTTTCCTTAATAAGAAAGCGCAGAACTTACACACCTTGCAACTTTAATTATTTAGCAATATTACTCAAAAATATAGGATATGTTTTAGATCATTTTTACTATAAAGCAAGGGAATAGATTAAAATATCTCATTTTTATACTAAATCGATACTATTTATTTCCTTTAAATCGATAAAATTGTTGTTGGAAATTAACTGCACTCAGTTTGCCGGACGTCAATGGAGCCATATTCGATCGAGATTAGAAATTAAAAGCTTGGATTATATTTTGGGTTGGCAGACTACCCACTTCTCCTACGTACGGCCATAAATTAAGGTTATATATATAAAATGTCGAGATCATGGACTGATCATCATTTCAGTCACTTTATTTAATTAGTACATATATGGACTCGATCATGAGACTGAATAGATGTATAATTAATTTAAAATATGATCAGATCTATATACTTGATGATATACTTCGTGGCCGTATTTAATGGACAGCATTTAGACATTATAAATAGCTTGAGGAGATTAAAATCAACATTTACTCATCATGACCATGAGTACTTTAAATTAACCTTCAAGCTAGAGGAGAATATATATATATATATATATATATATATATAAATAGTTGATTAGTATTTAATATTCTTGATGATCTCTCCAGCGTTATATACATCATCATGAAGCACCTTATAATTGCTTTCAATGGATGCATATACAAGATTTAATTATAAATATTTAATTTGAGACCAAAAAACTTAATTCCTTGAATTATTCGACATGCATGCATGCATAATATGGTTGGCTTGATATATAGATCATCAATAAGCATATATAATAGATGTCATGTATGTATGTGTGTTAGTGACGATCTGCATGTGTCTCTGAGAGAGAGAGAGAGAGAGAGAGACCACACTAGCTAGCTAGTGCTGAAATAAATGAAGAAGAAGAGATACAAGGCAGATGGAAAAAGAACCGGTGAGAAACACAAGGCCACAAGCACCAGAGGCTAAAGCCATAAGCTCTATAGACTGTGAGAACATGGCATCCCGCTTATATCTATGATCATAACCAGCCCCATAGCACCACTCTCTTTTCAAGAGCTGCTGAGTTGCTGTAGTAGTACTAGTACTACTGCATGTGAGTGATCTCGTCTCCTTTCTCTTCAATTCTTCTATTCTGTCTTTGAGAATATTCAGGTTGCCATCCACAATGTTTGCTGCATTTATATATATAATCAAATTATAACAATTATATATTGAAAGTTCGATGATCTATAATCGATCGAAGTAGTAGAGTAGTACTACTACTTGTAGCTGTACTTTATTAGAACTTAATTCTCTTAATTCCATTTGGGAAAGAGTACTAGCTAGTACTAATATTATTGCTTTGATCATCACATGCATGCATGGCATCATGTATATGAAAATTAAATACCTCTGTCCTTGAAGCTTTGAGATCTCACTTGGGGGTAATACTGGAATAACTTATGATTGCAAATAGGTTGGCTTGAGCTGCAAAACGATAATTGGAAGATGGAAGGCATCATGTGAGTGAGAACGCGCGTTGATAGCCGAGAAGCTTGCTAGGCGCTGCATGCTCCGGTCTAATATCTTTCAGTACGTATTTATACCCAACATTTCTGATCTGAAGCATATATATCATCACGCTCCCTCTTGAGTACTGAGATGGCATTTGGATCCTTGGATGGATCAGCACTAAAGCTAGCTTTTTAATTAGCTAATTAATTAATTTATTTACTATATATATTGGTAAATATATATATATATATAATTATTATATGCATATTGTTAATTTCGGTTCCATTTGATAAAGCTATATATATATATATATTTTCTTCTAAATAGTTTATTATAAATAAATAAATAGAAGTTCCTAACCGCTAATTTAAGATCTATTTAATTCAGATACATGATGAGTTTGTACGTACAAGTGGTTGTAAATAAGTTGGAAGAAAGATGTTGTTTTATTTCAGACCGATTTCACATTATGCCATAGCCTACCTAGCCGCGCGGCCATTAATTAGATTTGTAGAAAACAATTAACTAACCACAGTCTTCCTATATACGTGAATGTATGTATGTATGGATATGCGCGCATCAAACACGTACGAATTAATTATAACAAATATCCAAACATGATGCATGACATGCATCATGTGCATCCTACCGTACATGATTGCAATTCGAATATGTCGGTGATGGGTATATATATATAATAGCTAGGTTACATTTTATAATTAGCATCGTAAATATATATAATATATAATATGCATCTCACATGCATGCACATGTACATGCATGCAGTACCCAAGATAAATCAAATCCTTTGGAAATATATATGCAGACATGAATTGGAGTCTTTGAAGCCATGCACACCCGCTCTGATCACGAGGAATAAAAGAAATTAATGAAAATAAATTAAGTATAAGAGTTTTGGGTATAAGTTCATGGAAGAATTATGATGACATGCATGGATCAGAATAATAAGGTGGGATACGGCCATTAAAGATTTGATTACGATAATATGAAAGGGATACAGATCATACAACAGGACATGATCATGATGAACAGATCGATGGAACATAATGTAAGATTTTTATCTTTAAAATACTCATCCAAATTATACAGTCCCACCACGTATTCCTTTATTGGGAAGTGTAATGTTTCATACAAATATACTAGGTGGCGTTAGAATTGTGATTCCCCAAATGTAATGATTAGGGTTCTGATAATCCTATAATAATCAAACTTTGTTACGTGTCATAGATATTTATAATCTACTTTACCTACCATTTTTGTGGCTTCGCGTCATGCATGGTGCCCGCCCTCTTCTTCATCTAATATAGACTACAACTTACGCCTGTTTTGTAAGAGTGAATTAGGACTTAGAATAATTACTACTTTCCAACGTTTCAAGCCAACATATTGCAATTCACCATCACTTATCATTGTCTCTAACGGTGGCACTACAATCTATAAGTCTGTATTGTGGTTTATATCCAGGATTCGCTCCCCATGCATCTCTGTAAGTCTGTATTGCTGCTCTTTTTGCTAATACAGTATTTGTATATTGACAAGGAAACAAATAATATCTTATTGCCGGGAAGTTTGATAAAAGGGGGAAAAAGATTGAAAAGCAATGGAAGTACAGGTGTTGGATGATAAGAAAAAGGTGAAAAAGTGCAAACCAACTAGTTGCAACCCTAGGCTGTTAGGCAGATCATAATATCTGTTGGATTCCGATGATCTTCTAGATATCTGAAAAAGCCCGAAACCTAAACCCCAGTATGGCTGAATCTGATTGATTGAAGGAATCAAAATTCTAAATATCCAGACGGTTTGTGTAAAGAAATGTGGAACTTGAACAGATATCTAAGTTTTTACAAGTGTAATGATTATAATGGATGAAGAAATCCAAGTGCTCTTAGCTTTCAAGATTTATTAAAGATAGTGGTACCACTTCCATAACTTTAAAATCATTAGTTTAAAAAAAGTGAACATAATTAATCGATAGAGCACTAAAAGCATAAGATTCTACCAAAAAAAAAAATAAAAAAAAATGAACTGATCATAATCCCCGTCACTAAAAACTCTGAACCCACTTCCCCCTTCCATGTCATGATGTCTATTCTACTTTCTCATTACCTTCTGGACATTATCAAAGCTCGAAGTCTGGATTCTATAACAGTGGTTTTTGCATGTTCATTTCGCAATACTGAGCCCACTTTTATTCCTTCATCGTCATGGTATCGAGGCATATATATACATGGATGTAGAAGCACATAGGCGTGCACGTGGAGGCACACAAGAGAGAACGAAATCATCATATGAACATCAGTTTCCAAAGAGAACAGGAATGACACTGAGAAACTTTTTTTTTTTTTTTTTATAAGTAACTCTGAGAAACTTGACTTGTTCATATAAGTTTCTGACTAACATATAACATCATCGTTCCTAACTACATGTCACCCGCTAGAATAGGCATATAGGAAAGAGGAATGTCAAGAGAATTTGAGTCGTCCCATATTCAACATGCATTCATACATGCATTCATACAGACAGCGTTGTTCCTAACTACATGACACTAGCTACAATTTACATACAGGAAATAAGAAAATCTAATTCTCATACCACCCAAGCCTCAAGAGTTCAGCCCTTGCAATTACACAACAACAGATATGTCAAGACCGATTGACATATAGACATCATATTGACAGCACATCGTACTCACATGTCCATGTCATCAAAAATCTCCCCATCTTCCTCACAAGGTAAATCAACCATAAGAAATTCATCTGCCACCAAGTTACTGCCAAAAATGACAACAATTAAGCCAAAAACTACGCACAACAACTAATGGGAAAAGTTGCAATGTTAAGGAACATTTTAACCTACCTTAAACAGCAAAGGCGAAAACTGACAATGCGTTTTAGTTTTCTGTTATAGAAGAAGAAACTGAAAGACCATCTGAAGAGAAAAGAAGTAACCAAGTCATAATTGCAGCTATGCAGACTAACACCAATCAATGAATAATCAAAACTTACACGGCTCCTCTCTCTAGAAACGGATCAGCATCAGAGTCTGGATTGTAACTGTAAATTTCACATTCTGCTAGTTTTACAACCTGTATCACAAGTTATCATAAGTTTGACTCCGAGTATGAGTTGCATGTCCAATTATCTGAATTAAGCTCACCTCATCTAAAGCCTTGTACAAGGCCTCCAGCAGAGAAGTGCCTCCATTAGTCTCAATCCATTCCTGTGATTAAATGGTCCAACAAACCAACGTGTAAGGCTCAGAGAGGTATTGTTCATCATAAAGCTCATCATGAGGTCATATAAGCACTATCTCATTTTCTCATTATGCATCCTCAGAACTAGAAACATAAAAGCAAAAGAAATGAGCAACCACTTGGCTCCAATTCATGCAATAAGGAATCAGAACATTATACCAACTTATTTGAGCAAAGGACAACAGTGTCTAGAAGTAGATCAATAGTTCTACACTGTTTCTAATTCAGACATTGACCTATCAAACAACCATACTTCATAAATAATAAACCGTCCATACGACAGAGAATGCAAAAATCCCATAGTATGATAGCCGGTGTTCTAACGGGTAAAGTGATGCTTCAACAGAGGAAGAACATTATTAACAGTGTGAAAAAGATTAGTTGTATGAGGTGTCGCCGGCGGTCTGTGCGCAACAGGTGTTGGTGGGTTCCGATACTCGTTTTTCTCAACCTAAGGAGGTGCAGAACTCGCCGACGAAGGGTGGTGGGATGATCTTGGCTCCGGTGTATTTGTCTGTGAAACTTTTTGAAGATTTTGAAGTGGCTGAGGAAGAGGACTCAGATGATCTAATGCACTCAGTGGAGGATGAACTTTTCATCCCTGAGGTTTGCGGGTTGGAGGAGCTTTCGGTGGGGAGAGGTTTTCATAAATTAAATAACAAGATGGGGAATCCTATCCCATTGAACTACTATTTCCCAGATCAAGCCTCATATTGGGTAATACATAAAGCAAAAGAAATTCAACATGTGGTGGGGATTGAATGTGATGGGGATGAGGAGCAGTTCATAGCTTTATTAACTGTTATGGAAGCTGGACATTGCCAAAAAAAGAAGGGGGACTCGAAGAAAAGTCAGGAACCAAAAAGATTGATGTGGTCGATGAGCTCGGAGGGAAGCTCTAGTAAAAATAGGACAAAGGAAAGGGGCTAACATGTTCCCAATGAAACCCAAGATTGTATCTTGGAATGTCCGGGATCTAAATGAGGTAGAGAAGCGTCTTCGGATTCAACATTTAATTCGTGAGTGGAAAGCGGACATTGTATGCCTACGGGAGACGAAGCTGAAAATGATCAGTAGGAAGACTGTGCGGAGTTTATGGAGCAGTATTTATGTAGATTGGGTATACTTGGCCTCTTCAGGGGCATCGGGAGTAATTGTGGTGATGTGGGATAGGCGGGTGGTGGAGAAAGTGGAGGAATATATAGGGAGATATATGATAGCTTGTTCATTTAAATGTGTATCAGATGGCTTTTTGTGGGCATTTGCAGGTGTGTATGGGCCTAATCAAGATGTCAACAGAAGATTGCTGTGGGATGAGCTTGTAGGGGTATATAGCTGGTGGGAGCTCCCTAGGTGTATTGGGGGGATTTCAATGTGATTCGTTTCCAAAGTGAATGTTTTGGAAGTAAAAGATTGAGGCCAGCAAGTTTAGAGTTCTCAGAGTGTATTTTTTACTTGAATTTGATCGACCTTCCACTTGCAGGAGGTTTAGCCACATGGTCGAATAATCAGACTTGATCCCACTTGGATCGTTTCTTAATTTCACCTGAATGGGAAAGCCATTTTCCAGACGTTTGGCAAACTCAGATCATTGGCCTATTTTGCTTGATTGTGGAGGTATTCGTAGCGGTAGAAGGTATTTTAAGTTTGAGAAAATGTGGTTGAAATCTGAAGGTTTTGTGGAAAGGGTTAAACAATGGTGGATTTCGTATCTTTTTTAGGGTACCCCCAATTTCATTTTTGCAAATAAACTGAAAACTTTAAAAAGAGACTTAAAGGAGTGGAATCAGCAATCTTTCGGCAATGTAGAAGAAAACAAAAATACTAAGTGGAGGGAAATACAAAATTTAGAAAGAATACAGGAAGGGAGACTACTTACTGAGGAGGAGCAAGCACAGAAAACTTTGCTAGTTGCGGATCTTGAGAGGATAATCCTACAATAAGAAACGTCATGGTGCCAGAAATCAAGAGCTCTTTGATTAAAGGAAGGGGCTCGGAGCACGAAATTTTTTCGTAAAATTGCAAACTATCGTAGAAGAAATAATACCATTGAAGCGCTGAAAATTGAGGGGGTTGAGTGCAGAGAAGAAGAGGTAATATAAGATCACGTGGTTGATTTCTTTGGAAAGCTCCTAACTGTGTAGGTGGGGTGGAGGCCCATGCTAAATGGATTGGTTTTTGACACTATTGAGTCGAGGGATGTTGCTAGGTTGGAGAGGGCTTTCGAAGAGGAAGAGGTTTATGATGTAGTAAGGAAAATGGCAAAAGATAATGCCCCCTGTCCTGATGGTTTCTCTATGGGTTTCTTCCAAGAATATTGGGAGGTGATTAAAGTAGATCTTCTGAAGGTGTTTCAGGAGTTTTTCTCGGTAGGAAAATTTGAGAAAAACCTCAACACTACTTTTCTCGCTTTGATCCCTAAAAAAGTAGGAGCCATTGAAATTACAGATTTTCGGCTTATTAGCCTAGTGCATGGAACATACAAGAATATTGCAAAAGTGCTTGCTAATCATTTAAGTGGGGTCTTGGGGAAGATTGTTACTAAGCCTCAAAATGTCCTTGTAAAGGGTAGACAGATCCTTGATGCGGCTCTAATTGCTAATGAATGTCTGGACAATAGAGTGAAGGATGGCAGCTCAAGGCTTATGTGTAAGCTAGATATGGAAAAGGCATATAATCATGTTAATTGGGATTTTCTTCTATATCTACTGGGTAGGTGTGGTTTTGGAGAAAGGTGGAGGTCTTGGATCAGCTGGTGTATATCCACGGTAAAATTCTCTGTATTAATCAACGGCAGTCCAGAGGGTTTTTTCCCGAGCTCTCGTGGCTTGAGACAAGGGGATCCGTTATCTCTTTTGCTTTTTGTTATTATTATGAAGGCACTATTTCGCATTTGTTGTTTGCAAATGATAGGCTTATTATGTGCGAAGCCGTTCAAGATCAGTTAAGGGCTGTGAAGGCGTTGCTGCTTTGTTTTGAAGCAGTGTCTGGTTTAAACGTGAATTATGATAAATCTGAGTTAATGCCTATTGAAGAAGTTCAGAATATAAGGGAGTTGGCTGGTACACTGGGTTGTAAGATAGCGTCTCTCTCTATGAGTTATTTGGGATTACCGCTGAGTATAGCTTCAAGGTCGCATTCTATTTAGGATATAGTGATTGAAAAAATAGAGAGGAGACTGGCAGGTTGGAAGAGAATGTATTTGTCAAAAGGGGGCCAGATTACGCTAATTAAAAGTACACTTTCTAATCTACCCACCTATTTCTTATCCTTATTCCCTATACTGGCAAGTGTGGCGGGTCGACTTAAGAAGCTACAAAGAGATTTTCTGTGGGGGGGCTTAGGAGAAGAGTTTAAATTCCATCTAGTCAAGTGGGAGATGGTGTGCCGTCCTATCTCTAATGGCGGTTTGGGTATCAAAAATTTGAGGTTGTTCAATCGTGCGTTACTTGGCAAATGGTTGTAGCAATATATCAAGGAACCGGAAGCCTTATGGAAAACAGTAATCGAGAACAAATATGATGATCTAGGGGAGGGGTGGTGTACTAGAGAAGTTAGAGGGGCCTTTGGAATGGGGCTATGGAAACACATTAGAAGAGGATGGGAGGTCTTTCACCAACAAGCTAGACTACAATTGGATACGGGTTCTAAGATCAGATTTTGGAAGGACATATGGTGTACCAATAGTGCTCTACAAGAACTGTTTCCTACACTATTCTTGATTGCAAATGCTAAAGATGCCATGGTGGCGAAGGTTATGGAAGTCGCAAGAAGGAACATTCACTGGAATATCAACTTCAACCAGGCGGCACAGGATTGGGAGATGAGGAGTTTTGTAGATTTTTATAATCTCTTGTATTCTTGTCGTCCAAATATCCAGCATGAAAATGATCTGTGGTGGAGTCCAGCAAGGAAATGGGTGTTCACTATTCATTCCTTCTACAAGGTACTTACACAAGTTCCTAAGATACAGTTTCCATGAAGAAAGCTTTGGCGCAATAAGGCTCCTCCTAAAGCTTCTTTCTTTGTGTGGAAAGCGTCTTTGGGAAAGATTCTCACTATGGATAATCTGAGAAAGAGAAGGATAATTATTGTGGTGTTGCATGTGTAAAAGAAGGGGTGAGTCGGTGAATCATTTATTTTTACATTGCGAGGTAGCCAGGTCTATATGGGATGAGGTGTTTAACAGAATGGATTTAGCATAGGTTATGCCGAAAACCATGTTGGATGTTTTGGCATGTTGGATCTTAATTCGAGGTGTGCGAAAGATCAAAGCGGTTTGGAAGATAATTCCTATATGTATTATGTGGTGCTTGTGGCAAGAACGAAATGAGAAGATTTTTTAAGACAGAGAGATCTATGGCGGAGCTAAAAATGTTATTTTTTAAGACTCTTTGTACTTGGGTCATTGCTGTGGACCTTAATGGCATGGATTTTCATGACTTCTTAGTTTCTAATGCTCCTACATAAATAGGGCATATTCTGACTTTGTAATTGACAGTTGATTGGATGAATAAATACTTATTTTACTTATCAAAAAAAAAAAAAAAAGATTAGTTGTAGAAGGCTTGAGGCCTACCCCAAACTGACATTAATTTTGGATCACAGCCTCGCAGGTTCATGGGTCATGAAAGAATATGTAATCTTTTTTGCTTTCTGAAAATCAAATGCCATCAATTATTTCCCCCACCTCATGTAACTCTTTGCAAAACGAGGAGGGGCATATGCAGGTGACTTTTAAAAGGTTAAATAAGCTTAGAATGTAATAGTGCACTGGCTGGACAAAAATAAATTTCAGATAAACAAAACAAACATTATTATGGCAAATACCTTTGAGGCTTCAAACATGTAGGTATCAACAATTTGCTTAAAACTGTCCCAGCTTTCCTCTATGAAGAACTGGTGAGCTTTCACCGCACTAGAAAACCGCAAGGATGTACGCAACATCGTAACGTGAGGAAACCACAAAAACCCACACAGAAAAAACATCTATAGCAGGCACTTGATAGGACCAACACAAGTAAATAAACCAACCGTATGAACAATCACATTAGACTTGGGAAATGGAGAGATTTGAACTCTCAGCTCCTTCTAGAGCAACAGTCCTCTGAACTGTCTGTCAAACCCTTTGACAACACTCCCATAACAAGCAAAGAAGGATTATTTAGTGGGTTGCCAAGTCGCCCAATAAGCTGACAATGACATTACCCGTAATCCTCCTTTAGCCATATGTGAAATGAATATGCGCTTGTACAACATAACAACAGAGATACCTGAAGTCATAATCCGGATACATGTGACTGAGGGTAAGCACCAGGTAGATCACTGTCTTCCGGCTGAAATGAACATAAAGGAAAACCATCTAAGATAACATAAGAAAAAACCTACACTTTCCAAGACCAATCTAGCTAACATTCACCACCTCGTTCTGCTCAACAATAAATCAGCTGGTGAGGAAGAGTCCATGTCTGAAGATTTCCCCAGATAATCAAGGATCTGAAGTAAAAGTAAGAATCAAACACATACACATACACATACAGACTACTAAAAATATAAACAAAGAAACCAATCTGTTGTTAATTATAAAGTATGTGTGCGACAAAATAGTTATAATTTATTAACTCTTTACTTAAACAAAAACAGAGAGAGAGAGAGAGAGAGAGAGAGAAGACTTTTTTTTTTTGGCTTCTTTGGCCATCCTCTTAGTAGAAATTAATATTAGGAGAAAAAATATTTAGCTTAAATGATGAGTCAAATAAAACAGAATCCCAACAGGTGAGACAAGGGTGGGAAAACTAAAGGGAAATGAAAAGTAGCCAATATTTTTTTAAGAAAACTTTGCATCATAACTATATTGCAAGGAAAAAAACTAAATAACTATCTTGCAATGAGTTAGAATCATAAAAATTGAACATATTTTATGCCCCCAATTCACCTCATTCTCCAAGCTGAGAGACAGTTTCTTATCCGTTCCGGTGTGTTTGCCTAGAAGAAACAAGAGAGAACTAATTAAGTTGACCATGAACAAAAACCAAATAGTTATAAAAGTTGTAAACTTGTTCTTACAGGAGTAAGCTTCAAGGCATCCTTCAATGGTTCGCTCTCCAAGATTTAAATGAGTTAAAAAATCATTTAATCTGGAAAAATCGCACAGAGAAATTAATAGTAATGCTCAAATTTATCAAGAACAGTCTATAATTATGAAATATGAAAATAAAAAGTTGACCTAATTAGTGAAGGAATCAAAATTTAATTACTTTTCTTAATTATTTAAAAATTACCGATCCAGAGGAGTGTATTCTAAGAACTTCATAATGATTAACGTTCAAATGACTTTGATGTGGCAGGTACCGTACTAGCACTAGAAATCTCCCAATGATCCTGTTTGACAAACAAGATTATTAAAATTTAAATCTTCTGGAAAGCTTTTAGATTGAGAAATGTTGTCTTCAGTATCATGCGTATCAAACAACATGGTTATGACAGCCAAATTTCTAGTTTTGCCACTAATGCTAGATACAGTTAGAGGTTATGCAAGCGTTATGCACTCCTTTTGAAAAAAAGTGGATTCACCATTACAAAATTAATTTTTTCATATGGGTATCATATTTACTCAATTTTTTCAAAAAGAGTGTGCGGTGCTTGGGCACTCTATGACTACAAATATCATTTTTCTAAACATAAATATGAAGATAATAATCCAAGTAATGACAAATGATGCAATAAAGGAAAAGAATTTAAGAGAATAGGCATACCTTAATGAGTAATGCTAGACATACTACACGTTTTACAACATGAACTTTACAAATCGACGTGTCACAAATCAAATCAAAAGTTATAATCAAAAGTCAAAACAAAGTTATTTAGCATTGCCCAAGCCGTGGTCGCAAGAATTTCTTCGTGAAAGTTGTAGTTTATTTAGCATCTTCCAATCTTAACATGTTTCTCTCCTTCTTGAACAGAAACTTTATCCATCATCAACAAAACCCTCATTATACAGGGAAGCCCTACATCTAACCCAATCTAATATAAGACTCGTAACCTGGAAGTACAAATGTTACAGTAAAGCAGTAAACCAATGATTTTTCCACAAAATTGATGAAAAATACGACACAAAACAAACAGGAATGGAAATACGAAAGTGAAGACGGAATACAGACCGGAAAAAACGAAGCGAAAAGCAGAGGGACCGATCGAAGTACCTGTTGGAGAAGATTTGCCCAAATTACGGGAAAATTTTGAGCGGGAGTGCAGTAATTCGGTGGATTTGGGTTGTTGTGGGGTTCGGTGGGTGATCCAAGAGGTTTCAAAGAGCCCCTCAAATTCGAATATTCAATTTTGATTTGGAATAATAAAACATGCTTGGTTGGAATCATAATCACCACTGGTGAGGACGGCAAGAGGACCGGGAAAGCCTGGCCCAGATCAGCCTAGAAACCCAAATGGGCCCAAGTAAAGCTATATTTTTGCCATTACATACAACAGGATTGAGAAAAGTTATATTTCTAAGTACATAGCATGAATTGAGTTTTAAAATAAATTTAAAAAGTTGAATGTTTGAAATGCATTTTTTATTGTATGAATGAAATGTCTTTCCTACCGATTTCTAAATAGAATAATTCTTATTTAGTATTAATATATTAAGTAAAAAGAGAAAATCTATTTAAAAACTTTATTTTTTAAATATTCAGCGCATCGCTGATATGAAAACTTTCGACATCAACAAGGTTAAAAAGTAACAATTCTACTATGTACAGTTGACTTTGTGGATGAAATCGTGCACTCTGCTGACGTATATTATAAAATAAAATAAAAAAGAGAAAAAAAAGAAAAACAAAAAGATGACGACAGAATGAAAGTTATACCCAGATCCCATTTTTCCAGTTCGTCTCCCCTAATCCCATTTTCGCACTCTCCAAATAATTATGTACTTTTCATCGAAAATAAAACATACCCATAAAATCTTTTATCCAAAGCTGGATTTGAGTTGCTAAGATGACACCCATGTGATCGGATTCTTATAACAAGTGACTTCTTAAATTGTTTTTGGGATCAAATTTTGATTACCATTCTGTTCCATTCCGGTCTGAATGATTGAAATTTTTCATGTCAGATTAGTAATCGGCACAATGGAGATAGGTGTTCTGTAACAGGCCAAATACCGATCGTTTCGGTGTGTTTCAATCAATTCCGATCAATTCTCAATGTATCGAACGAAATTCATATTTCGTCCGTAAAATAAAAGGCAAGGACATGGATGTGGCATTTTTGTAAGTAATGTGAAATTCCTGGCTTTTTCGTAATTTTTGATCCAATTCTCCTTCTGAAATTTGAAGACTATTTTTTGTAATTTTTTTTAGGCTTCGTTTGGTTACTAAACTCATCTCAACTCATCATTACAACTTTTTTAAATCCCAACATAAAATATAATAAACAATTCAATTTTTTTAAATCTCAAAATAATAATAATATTAAAAAATAATATTCTAACAATATTTTATCATCTCAATTCAACTCAATTTAACTTACTTCAACATCTAAACGTAACCTTAATCCACTTTTTCTCGAACGGAAAAATAAATCCCTACTCCCTAGCGCGGACACCACATGTTGTATAATATGGATTGCAATTGACATGAAATGGATTGCAACAGCCAGTAAATTGATTTTGCTACCAATTTTTGAATGCTTCCTAAAGTTTCTCAACCAAAATAAAAAATAAAAAATTCACTGCTGAATATTTTATTGATAAAAATTACTGATTATTTTTTTAATAGTTTGATTGAGAACTTAGAAATATTACTGAATTTTACAAATATATGTATTTTTTTCTTGTATTGTAAAATATTATTAAGTTTTATTAAAAAAAAGACTTGTATTGTATTGTGAAGTATTTTACAAATATATATTGTATTATTGAGTTTTTAATATATATATTTTTAAAATTTGTATTGATATTATTTTAAAATATAATTTATATATATAATTAATTAATTAATTTATATATAGATTATCTTAACTGAAACGATGATCGAAACGAAAGTCAAAACTTTGACTTTGATATTCGTTAAGCACAACTCGTGGCCAAGAGGTACTACAAGGACGACCCGAGTCTTCAACAATCCACCGGTTATTTTATTTAGGTATCTTTTCTTCTTTTTGATGTTTTACTTTTCTTGTTGGGTCTCAGAGAGATATTTCAAGGAAATTATCAAGGTAAGAGAAATATGAGTATCTCCATAAAGGTATTTGAAATGAGTGGAGGAGAATAAAGAGACGGGAGAGTGGAGGATAAAAAATAAATCAATGAGTTTGACCAACTGCTGGCTAAAATTCAATGTATTTATAAACTATCACGAGTCGACTCAGGGCAGGTTTGGGACATCAAACAAAATATAAAATTCTCATCTCATCTCATCTCATCTCATCATTACACCTTTTTTAAATTCTCATACAAAATACGATAAACAATTCAACTTTTTTAAATCTCAATACATATTTTTCAAATCTCAAAACAATAATAATATTAAAATTTAATATTTTAAACTTCAAAATAAAATATAAAATTCTCATCTCATCCCTAAACCTACCATCACTCAAAGTTGTTAGAACAACAAGAGTTGAAAGTGGTGGAAGAAAGTTGGAGTTGATGTCAAATTATATACAAGGAAAGTGGAGTAGTGGCTCCATCGACAAAGTGGGGGGGAGATGGTTGGAACTTTTGAATGTTCTACATCATATGATAAGACATCTCTTGAAAATTGTTCGTTTGTATAGTAAGATGAGATGAGTTGAATAAAATATTATTTTTTAATATTATTATTATTTTATGATTGAAAAAGTTGAATTATTTATTATATTTTGTATAAAAATTTAAAAAAATTATAATAATGAGACGAGATGAAATTTTTTATTAAACAATCTAACATTTTTCTTGTCGCAAACGTTTTGAGTTAGAAACAATAAATCACGGCCATATTTAATTTTGAGTTTGTTAGGTAATATCTTGAAGAGTCTTTTTATTCATAAACAAGTATGGCAATACATTCAATACAATTTATATCACAAAATTTAATTTGCATGATTTAAATTTTAAATCCAAAATAGGTTACTGGATGATATGAATAATACTTTTATTTCATGAACATAGGTTCGGTGTTTCTAGCATTACTCTTTTTTAATTTATTTTACAGTCAAATCTCATAACTTCTAATATCCACGGCAACTTATAAATATAATTTTCTTCGTCGCAAAATATTATACTTTTAAGCTTACTCTAAAGGCCCATTATATATAATCATCCCAAAAAAATGATAACATTAGGTTTTTGGTTAGATAATGGATTTGGTGGATCTGCTGTTAAAATCATTGAAAAGAAAAATAAATAAATTAGAGAAGCTATTTAATTTAATCATGATAACGTAATACCCACCCAATGTACTCATAAAGCAATTGGATTCTAGTAGATGGAAAATGTCTTTGAAGTTGTTTGGACGTAAGATTTGCTTAACAACTATTTGAAAATCTTGAGAAAACTATGAGACATGAGAACGATCATGTGATCCATTAAAAATGAGTAATTCTACATACAACCGTGAAGTGCGTAACCGTCGCGTAATCGCTTTGAAAAAGAGTGGGGTCTACTATTAAAAAATTAATTTTTTTCATGTGAGTCTCATGTTTTATTCATTTTTTTCAAAACGATTACGCGACGGTTACGCAATTCACAGTTATAAGTATATTTTCTCATTAAAAATGTTTGTATGGATTTTCTTTTTGTGTTTCTTCTTAGAGTTTGAAAAAATGATAGAGCCCATTGAAAATAATCTATTCAGGATCCTTAATAGACTAGTATACTCCTCTAGGATTTGTTGAATTTGAAACCAATACCTTATTTGGGAAGTCAAGTGAGATAAAAATTTTGTGAATAGTGGTAAGATAATTTATGAATAGTAGTGAGATAGTTTGAGTAGAATATTTTTTAAATTTTAGAAAATGAGAGAAAAAATTTAATAAAAAATATTATAAAGTTAAAATATTGTAATAATATAATTTTTGTTTGAAGATTTGAAAAAGTTGTAACTATTTTTTATTTGAAAAAGTTATAATGATTAATTTGAAAATGTTGTAATGATTAATTTGAAAACTTTGTATTTGAATTATATCTGAAAATAAAATGAGATTAGATGAAATAAGATCAGATGAAAATCAAACCTGCCCTAATGCCCCGTTTGGATAGTGAGATGAGATGATATGATTTTAGATGAAAGTTAAATAAAATGTTATTAAAATATTATTTTTTAATATTATTATTATTATTTTGAGAGTTGAAAAAGTAGAATTGTTTATTATATTTTGTGTGATAATTTTAAAAAAATTATAATAATGAGATGAGATGAGATGAAACATTCTTATTATCTAAATGAGGCTTAGGGCAGGTTTGGGGCATAAAATAAAACATAAAATTCTCATCTCATCTCATCTCATCATTACATTTTTTTCAAATTCTCATATAAAATATAATAAACAATTCAACTTTTTCAAATCCCAATACATATTTTTCAAATTCCAAAACAATAATAATATTAAAACTTAATATTTTAAACTTCAAAACAAAACATAAAATTTTCATCTTACTCTCCAAACCTACCCTTACTCATTCATAAATAATCAGAATTGTTGACTCATTCTCCACTAATCATTCTTAGTTTCTTTTATGAGTTATCTCAAAACATATGAAGTTCTTTAAAAAAAATTCATTAATATATTAAAAAATGGTTTTCTAACGAAATTATACTATTATAATTTTTGTTAAAATATATTTAATAATAATGAAATGCTTGTTATAGAGAGACTTTATAAAATAAGAAAAATTGTACAATATTTGGAATCTGAATCATGATAATTTAAAATTGAAAAATATTAAATTTTAATGAAATAAAATTATAATTAAAAAAATATGTTTTTATTTATTTTGAATTATATGAACATTTTTTTTCCTTTTATTAATAAGTTAATAACAACAGTGTCGTATGGAGGCTGGAGCAAAACGGCAACTTTTTGAAACCCAGTTTCATTTCCCTGGGCATTCTCGTCGGCGATTCAAAGCCCATAACAGTAATAGATCTCTCATTCCGAAGTTTCCATTAAAGAGAAACCTCCGAAGTTTGACAAGCACTCGTCTCGAGCTCTTGCAGCAAACCCTGCTGGTGGAAGGAAGAAGATTTGGCGCATCGAACGGATTGGCTGTCTTTCCAGCTCGGCCACGGTCAGATTCCATGTCTCAGTTACTTTTGGTTCTGAATCTTCTCAGCCTGCTTTCGTTGAGCTCCGGAGCAACGTCGTTCTCTCAAGGAACGCGCTCGATCCTTCGGGCCATCGACAACGAGAAAGGTGGTCCTCACGATTACGCCGTCGATTTGAACGCCACGAATTTCGATGCGATCCTCAGGGACACCCCTGCTACCTTTGCCGTCGTTGAGTTCTACGCCAACTGGTCAGTACCAAAAGAAAAAACAAAATAATAATAAAGAAAAGGCTGATCGAATATGTAGTAAAAAACAACGTTTGAGATCTACAACCCGAATATAGTTTGGGTCTGTTGGCGTTAAGATACGAAGCTTCTGAAAATTTTGCTTGTGCTAAGTAATTTTTTACGTATTGCGTATACTTGTCTGCGTACTTGGGTTTTGCCTATTTTTATGAATTAAAACTTCTTGATTACCGATCAATTTTTTTTTACGTATTGCTACATACATGATTAAATATTTGAAACCTCCGAAATGAAACAGGCAATAAAAATACAAAGTCGAATAATTTGAAATGCGTTTTTTTTCATGACGTGGTTTACAAACTTTGCAACTCAACTGGATTGATTGGCATCTTAGTGATTTCCTTTTTTCTTATCAAATATGACCTTCCTTTTTTTTCCCCTTCTCTCTGTGTGTTTATCGAGGAACTTGAAATTGTGAGATTTTATGTCATGTTGAGCTTTATTTTAAAATTTAACATAATTTAATCCGTCTGTCAGGTGCCCTGCTTGCAGAAATTATAAGGTATGTGGTGCTAAAATCTGCGAAGATTAGTTCCTAAGGATTATTATATTTATCAGTTGAAATTGATATGAAAGTAAATTGTGCAGCCCCACTATGAAAAAGTTGCTAGGCTATTTAATGGACCTGACGCAGTGCATCCAGGAATCATATTGATGACAAGGGTAGATTGTGCATCGAAGGTATTTATTACGTGCTCTCTTTATTAATTTTTTCAGTGTTGATACTTTTAATGCCTGGATTTTGTTTCTCCCATTTTGTTTCTGCGAAAAATATTATCTCTCTTGTCCTAAGAAATGACCTTGGGCGTTAGCTTTACTTGTGAATTTTGGCTCGCAATACCACAAGGAAAGAGAAAACGGGTAAAGGTAGGGGCTAAGGTTGTAAGTTAGTCCCTTTCTGTCTTCGTGAACTGTTTTAACTGTTAGAAACCCATCCTATGGTTGTAAATTAGTCCCTTTTTAAAGCCCAGAGGATATTATTGATCAAGATTGACAAGGAAATACTTATAAGCCTGATATTCTTTACATTCAAACTCCTGCAGAAACAGTGCAACAAAATGATGGAAAGCATCCATCTCTAACTAAGCCCCTGATATTTTCTTTTGTTCGCATCCATGCATGATTGCTCCTGATATTTTCTTTTGTTTTGTATCCGTGCACGACTAACAAATTTAGAGCACCCCTAATATTTTCTTTTGTTTTTGTATCCGTGCACGACTAACAAATTTAGAGCACCCCTGATATTTTCTTTTGTTATCGTATCCATGCATGATTAACAAATTTAGTGCCAATGTAGTGACATTTTCTACATTAGCTCTCCATCTCTGCACGTGTGGGCGTGTTTTTAAGGGAGAAATTAATTCATTCAATGGAGACCTAATGTAGTGACCACACAACTAAAGAAGACAGCTTTTCTTCAGATCATTATTCCATGATTAACCTCAGTGATAGATTATGTCATGTGCTTGATTTTGGCATCCTTGGTCTTTATTTTAACCATGGCTTGGTGATTAGTCCTCCTCTTTTCACTTGTTTGGCAGCACAGATAAACACTAAACTTTGTGATAAGTTCTCTGTTGGTCATTATCCTATGCTCTTTTGGGGCCCTCCTCCTAAATTTGTATCGGGTGGTTGGGAACCTAAGCAAGAGAAAAGTGAAATACGTGTCATTGATGATGGCCAGACAGCCGACCGATTGCTTAATTGGATAAACAAGCAAACAGTCAGGTGTGAATTAATTACTTCTATTTATTGTTGAAGGCAATATATTTTACCATATGTTTTACTCAAAGCAGGTATCATGTTGGAATATGCTTGTTCAATGTTGGGACATATTTGGTTTATATATGTAGCTTTGAATGGTTTTCATATCCTGTGTTTTTGGAAGATCTCATATATATATATATATATATTCATAAATCCAATGCATGGTGAATCAGTCCTCAAGAAGGGTTCAAAGTTCAAAATAAATAAAACTTAAAAAGAGATGTACAGATATTTTCAACGCACTTGATTATCCTTTCCTTTGCTTCTTGATATAATTTTGGATGCTTTACAAGAAGAAAAGCATGAACTCTGTACTTATAAATAAATAAATGTAATATCCATGTATCAGTTAATTAGGGTACATTTGGTTCATAGAATGGGCATACCTGTTCTTTTGTTTGGTGGCAACACATGATATATTGATTCGAATTAGATTAAAATTTCTAAAATACCCCAAATTTTTTTTTTCAGAAAAACACCCAATATATATTTTTTAAAACCTAAAAAGAAAAAAAAAAATGGTGGCTGGCCACCATAAAAAGTCACTGTGGTCTGCCCCACTTGGCCATGGGGTTGGCAAAGCAATCCCCAAAAATTAGGTTTCAGGATGGTTCTAGGATGGTGCACCCACCCCATGGCTGGTCACTACATTAGTTCTCCATTGAATGGGTTAAAGCATCTGGGATTTGGGGATGGAGAAGATTGCTCCATCACCACCCCCATGGCCTTTGGCACGACCGCCCCCATGGCCTTTGGTGATGGAGAGGATTGCTTGGTGCAATCAAAAGGGTTACTCTAATTCATTTGAAGAATATGTTTTTTTATTGTTTGAACCTACATGTTTCTAGTCAACCATTCAAGTGGGATTGGTTGAAGTATGTGTACTGCTTTTTTGGAACTTCCCTTTCATATTATGGGGATCATACCTTGTATTTTTGTATAGTTCAACTGATGCTTTGCTCTCATCATGAGGATGGTGGTCTTGGCCAGTAAATGCGTTTTTTTAGCCAGAATAGCCTTTCCAGCTTTTGGATATTCATCTCAGGAAAAATATTCATTGTGAATAAAGTGTGTTGTGATTGCAAATTATTCCATCGTCTTCTAGAATTAACAGAATCATTTGTTGCCTATTCTTTTTTGATAGGTAATCATAGAAATTTTATTAATAGAAAAAGGCAAAGCCCAGGTACACAGGTAGTATACATGAGAAACACCTAGCTAGGGTTTACAATCGAAAGAAGAAAGTCATGAACATTTAGATCATTACAAACAATGGTTCCCGCCCATAAAAGCAACGACTTAAAGAAGAAAAGTTCCTCCGTTGCACTCTCACAATCTTCAAAGCCTCTTGCATTTTTTTCTCTCCAAATGCACCAACACATACAAATAAGAACCATATGCCAAATGGCCGCCACCTGTGAGTTACCCTGAATGCCTCTCCAACTTGCAAGGAAGTCCACCAATCTAAGAAGCAAGACCCATGACAAACCGACTCTAGTGAAAAAATCATCCCACATAACCCAGGCTGCCTCACAATGTAGAAGCAAATGATCTACTGATTTCTCCCGCTTCTTACACATACAACACGAATCAGACATAATTACCCGGCGCTTCCTCAGGTTATCTGTAGTCAGGATCTTGTCCAGTAATGCTGTCCAAACAAAAAAAGCCGCTTTTGAAGGAGATTTCATCTACCATATTCTCTTCCACTGGAACATGTTCAATCCAGGACTCGTTAGAGCTTGGTAAAATGATCTAATAGTGAAGTTGCCTTTCTTAGAATGACTCCAGTGCATCTTATCCCCGGTATCCCCTGGTATACTTACTGAATACAATGTTGCAAAGAACTCTAAAATAATCTCCACCTCCCAATCTTCGGATGCTCTAATGAAGTTGTCTATTCCATCATGGTTGGTTTTGCAACCATGAAAGGCTCAATAAATATTTATTTTAGGTCTCGTTCGGTTACACAAATGAGATGAGATGAAATGTGAACTATGTGAATAGTAGTGAGATAGTTTGTGAATAGTATTGAAATTGTTTGAGTTAAGATGTTTTATAGGGTTTTGGGAAAGAGAAAAAGTTGTATAAAAATATTATATAGTTAAAAAATATTGTTAGAATATAATTTTTTTTAATATTATTTTTGTTTTGGGATTTCAAAAAGTAATTATTTTTTGTATTTTGTTTGGAAGTTTGGGAAAGTTGTAATGATTAGATAATGATTAGATGAAAAAGATGAAGATTGGAAATTGAAAAGTGTTTGTGTTTGAATGATATTTGGATGTTGAGATGAGATGAGATAGGTTGAGACCATTTATAAAACCAAACTGGGCCTTAGGGTGCAGGTCTAGTACATGCGAGTTTATAACAATTACCAAAGAAGCCATTTAAAAAAAAAAGAAGTAAAACAGTGAAGTAGGAATAATAAAGTGAAAGGGACCAGATCATAAATCTAGATCTAAAACTATTGAATGAGCCAATAAAACTCGAGAAGTAGCTTGTGTTGGCATATAAAGTAGCGATCTAGCCTTTAAAACAAAGCCCAGATAAATACTGTCTTGAGCTTTCCAGTGGACATCTCTTCGCCATTAAAAGCCCATGTCATGCATTTTCAATTTCTCAGTTTATTATGCTACAATGATTGATTTCTTCTTTGTGAGCTTTTATGCTAAAATACTTGCTACAGCAAAATGAAGCTATATATAAAAATCAATTCACCCCTATGTATAACAGGACTGTACATGTAATTTGGAGGATAACACTAATACATGTCAGGGTTAAGCTAAACATACTCTGCACATATACTTGTGATAACTTATGATAGTTCTGCATTGCTATTATCTCAAGCAATTAAATCTAAATTCTTGTGACCAAGTTTGTCTACGTGCTACTATATATGAGAAGTTGCTTGATTTTTGTATCAAACCCAGGGAGATGATAATAGGCACATAAAATTTTGTTTCATAACTTACAATGTGTTTCAATTTTGTGCTTGTTACTACATTCTAACGTGCTTTTAAGTTTGCAGCTCTTTTGGCTTGGATGATGAGAAATTTGAAAATGAGCATCTTTCATCAAATGTGTCAGACCCTGCACAGGTCCTTGATAGAACATTAGATATAAGTTCTCTAGATCTAGTACAAATTAAAGCTTTTCTTTAAACACAAAATATTGACTCTTACAACACTGACTTTTGTAAGATTGCACGAGCTGTGTATGATGTTGAGGAGGCAACGTCAACAGCCTTTGACATCATCTTAGAACACAAGGTATAATTTTATGTTTTTCTTTTTTCTGATGAGTTTTCAAATACAAAACAAGAGGACTTCTTAGGAAGTCGCCCATTGTTGTACTACACCTAAGCATACTTAACTGTAGAGTTCAAATTTAAATTTTTGTTTTCTGGTCTGGCTTTATTAATTTGGGCCGGTCAATTATTGCTAATGAATGCTACCCATATATTTCATGCATGTGTTGCAGATGATCAAATCAGAAACCCGGGCTTCACTAATACAATTTCTTCAACTTTTGGTGACTCATCATCCTTCTATGAGGCATGGTCCAAACTTTCTAATATGCTACTTTTCTACGCTAAAAATGATACTTCCCCAGTTATCTCAAACTAGACACATATATATGGCAGGTGCCGGAAGGGAAGTGCAGAGGTACTTGTGAACTTTGATGAAATGTTCCCATCAGACTTGTTGTCAACTAGTGAGCAGGAAGATAATAGCGGGAAAGGCACACGGGGGAATTTTCAGATATGTGGAAAAGATGTTCCTCGAGGATATTGGGTAGATACTTGGGCTCTGTTTTACTATTTTAACTTTGCTATCATGCTATTCTCTGCATATATATAAAAGCACAAGCATCAGGCACCCTAAATTAGCTTTTTATAAGCCATGTTTTAGCTAAAGCTCATGAAAGCACCCTACATCAAGCTCCCTAAAGAAGTAGGGAGAACTTTTAGATTTATTACAATTTCTCTCTAAATGTGAAGAGTAACTGTCGCAGAGTTAAATCTTCATTTTATATTCAATATACTTCCTGAATTTTATATTCAGCCCTCTCTCTCTCTCTCTCCCTCTCTCTCATTCACTGATTTTCTCCTTCATTGCTGCCAATGCACCCAACTCCTCTGCTGCCAGTTGCTAACACCCGTAAATGTCTGCCTATTTTGAAATTAATTAGGTTTAGGCCCAAGTAATATGCTTAGGGACCATAAAACTCATTATGGAAATATAAGTATCATCTTTTCTCCTGATGTTATATTGTATTAATGGAAGCAATTTCCTAACTTTGTTGATGATCTTTGCGCATGCTTTTGCAGATGTTCTGTCGTGGCAGCAAGAATGATACAAGGGGCTTCAGGTAGTGGTTTGTTTTTTTAATACTCCAGATTTTGAATAATGGTTCAGTTTGTTGGTCATCATATCATGTAGCTAGTGTTAAACTTTTGGATGTTTGTGTGCCCGACTGCCGTCAAATAAGTTATATGTTTTGAAGTACGTCCTTAAAATTACAAGAAACAGTTATACTTGCTACATGCACAATGATGATGTTATAAGAGGAGTACTGATTTGCAATTATAATTGCCTCTTGGTGTTCATTTGTCTTCGTTTGACGAGTAGCTTTCTTCTCTTTCTACAGTTGTGGGTTGTGGGTTCTGCTGCATTCACTATCTGTGAGAATTGAAGATGGAGAAAGCCAGTTTGCATTCACAGCCATTTGTGAATTTGTACACAACTTCTTCATCTGCGAGGAATGTCGCCAACATTTTTATGAAATGTGTTCAAGGTTTGTGCTGCTGAAAATGGTGCATATTTCAAATTCTTTTTTGCTTCTTTCAGTGAAGTTGAGCTAAAACTGAGTAATTTTGATTTTCAGCATCGCTAGTCCTTTCAAAAAAACGCATGAATTTGCCCTTTGGTTGTGGAGTGCACACAATAAAGTCAACGAGAGATTAGTAAAAGATGAAGCACTTCTAGGAACTGGGGATCCTAAATTCCCGAAGATGATATGGCCTCCAAAGCAGCTTTGCCCTTCGTGTCGTCTCTCTCATAACCAGGGAAATAATGGATTTGATTGGGACCGGGAAGAGGTGTTCAGATTCTTGACTAAATATTATGGGAAAATGCTTGTATCTCTTCACAAGGAAAAGAACAATCATGGGAATGATGGGGCTGATGGGGCTCTTGAAGATTTGGTGGTCTCAACGAATGCAGTGGTGGTGCCTCTGGGGGCTGCATTGGCAATTGCTGTTGCTAGCTGTGCATTTGGGGCACTTGCTTGCTACTGGCGTTCGCAGCAAAAGAGTCGGAAGTATTTTCACCAACTACACACTTTAAAGAACATATGATAAGTAGGAGCGTAGTGAGTTCTTTCAAAAGGGTGTAAAGGAGAACAATTAGAACAAAGAGAGAAAAAAAAGAAGAGAGAGAGAGAGTTAATTGTTGGGAGGTTTTCAATTTTCTTATTTTTGTTTATTTGTCACAACATTTCAGGCCAAGGAGAAACTGGAACTAGGAATATTTTCAGGACAAAATCCGGCAGACAAGAAAGTGCGCAGTTGGTGGGGGTGAAATCAGGGTCTTGAGTGTGGGAATCCAGATCAAAAGCCTTGTACCAAATGCCCTGCTTGAGGTCCTCTTTCGTGTCCTCTTTGAAGTTTTATTTTTTGACATTTAGAACAGACTGTACAGATTTTTACCCTGATCTTAATTTTGGGAGAGAATCATCCTAGGTCTGTGCATCTTCCCAAAAAAAAAAAGAAATATTTATTTTTGTTAATTGTACTGATCTGGAAAAGAAAGTTGAAAAAAGTAATGTTTCGAGAGAATGTATCATTGTTATCCAATGCCTTTTCATGTACTTGAGCATTATTCCCACGGAAATGGGGAAGTTCTTCAGGATCTAGGATGCTCTATTACTTATCTTTCTAAATCCCTTGGTAATTAATAAGTTTTAAGCATCTTGAAGAAACAATGAGTGCCTCAAATTTTCTTGGCTCACTACTTCTCCTATCAACACGGATGATAGATTATGATCCTTGTGCACAGCTAGAACTTTTAACCGAAGGTATAAATTGTTAAAATATTTAGGCTCAGTTTGGATAGACAGTTCAAATGAGATGAGATGAGATATTTTAATCAGTTGTGAGATTTTTTGAGTTAAGATGATACGAGATAGTTTGTAAAAAATTGTATGTTTGGACATTGAGATGAGATGAGATAATTTTTATTTTTTGAGATTTGAAAAAAGGTGTGTCTCACGGTATTTATAGAGTACCCGAATTGTATACTGTTCATGTTAGTTTTTACTGTTTATATACTGTTTATTTCAGTTTAGCACTATTTTCGTATTGTTTATGTCAGTTTTTACTGTTTTATACTGTTTATTTAAGTAGATGTTTTCAAAATTTAAGAGATAAAATATTATATTTGGATAGCCAAAACTACTTAACGGTACAACTCCACATAAGATATTTTCATTGTATCGACTAACCGAACCGGGCCTTATTTTGGAATGTCAATTGATAGTTTTGACGGAGTAGGATGTATGTTACTCTTTGTATACAAAGAGTCCTTGCTACTTACCATCCAGCTCGTAAACACACTACTTCTTATATTACAAAAATTTCAAATATTAATACATTTTTATATTAATTGATGTGAAAGTTTTTCACATCAATAATGTATTGGGTAAGTCAATAAGTGAGCTTACTAATAGACTTTTTCTATTGCTAAAACAATAATATTTCCATATTACAATCATAGTTTTTCAAAAAGATAAACGAGATGTTCTTGGGCATTTGAAGCATTTCAAAATTTTACGAATAGTAATAAAATTGTTTAACTGAAAATGTTTTATTGGATTTTAAAAAATAAAAGAGAAAAAATATTAAAAATATTAAAAAATTAAAAAACTATTTGAATATAATGATTAAATAATGATTCGATGAAAAAATTAAAAATTAAAAATTAAAAAGTATTTTGTATTTGAGTGATGTTTGAGAATGAAATTATGAAAAGTTTTGAGAATTCTCAATGTCTAAGCATGACTTAAGATTAAGTTGCTATTTCAAATTTCTTTAGGAATGTTGTGTCCACGAGAAACTGAAATAAAATTTTTCAAGGAAAAAAGATAGTGAAGCAAAACAGGCTAAACAGCATCTCCAATCTAGGCTCGTATTTTCTTGCAATGGTGTCTTTGATCCACATTTTTTGTGTGGAATTACATTAACAATCATCTCACTTAATCCGATGAAAGGATTGCATCCTAATTGCCAGTTTTCTTTCCGATCAAACTTTGAAACAAGAACAATAAAAAGATTGGCAGATACTACTCCTCGCAAGCCTATTACTCCAAGTTTTTTGTTGTTGTGAAGCTTCTTCTTCAATTTGCGGGGCTATACATGAATACGAATGATATGAGGCTGAGGCTGCAGTGTTGAACGCTCGATTGCTTCATCCGATGAAGTGGAAGGCTATGGTAAACCAAGCGAAACAAGGAAATACATAAGGTGAACTTCAACAATGGAAGGCATTGTGTCGATAGATGGTTCATGGTTGCAATAAAAAAACTTTGAACAATGAAAAAAAACATCATCTGTGTACGCTTAAGAGGTGGCTGACTAGGGGTGGTCCAGCCACCAGTTTGGAGCGCAAGGCCAACCAATTTGGCACCTTACGGGTGTGAAATAACAACTTGTCCCAAAAAGTTTAGCTAATGAAAAGAGATAGATTTTATTATTTATTTTTATATTTTAACGATGGGATGATTGAAAATTCGGCCAGTCTCTCCCTCTACAGGGTAGCCAAAGAACCATCCTAGCCACTCTTCTTTAGATTTTCTTTCTTTTTTTCTCAATTCTTTTATTTTTGAGTGATTTTCTATTTGAATAAATTTGATGGGAAATGATTCTATCTCATTAAAAATATAAAAGAATCAAAAGATGGTATGGGATCTAACTTGATGAAGTCGGCGGCGCTGAAGAGAAGTAGTTACTACTCTCACCATAACGTAGATGGGAAGAACAAGCCCAGCAGTACGAAAAAGTAACAACTGTAAAGAAGGAACATAATTATATCAAATGATTAATTAATGAGTAATACTACATGTAATCGTAGAGTATATAAATGTCGTGCAGTCATTTTAAAAAAGAGTAAAATTTACTATTAAAAATTATTATTTTTTCACATAGATCATGTACTTATTCAATTTTTTCAAAATGATTGTAAGATGTTTGCACACTCGTGACTGCAACTATCATTTCTCTTAATTATATCATATGCCAAACACTTACCATAGACAGTGAGAAAGAGTACTCATTGTTTCCACTTATAATGACGGGAAGAGTATGCCGTAAAATCAGAAGAACCATAAACTGCACCACAGTAAGCTAATTAATGAGATTGGAAAAGGCCTTAGAGAGAGAGAGAGAGAGAGAGAGAGAGAGTTGTTTACCGTCAAAGCAACAAAACGGTAACATATCGAACTTCTTGTAGTAGAAGATGAATGCTCATCGTAATCTGGATTGATGAAGTTACGGTTTGATGAAACCATTGCTATAATGTGGGGATTATGCAAGTCTCTTCTAGGTATCTCCCAATTTCCCCTGGTAAAGCCACCATGGGAGCACATTGGTGAAGTTTGGAAGATAAAAACATGATGTATTCCAGATCAGAGGCATTCAAGGATTACCTGAAGTTCATTGGAACACGTCCAAATTGAAATAGTGGGGGAGGAGCAGTGTAATCAGGCTTAAATTCCTGAAATTCAAAAATTCAATCTTAATAAATAGCTAAATACTTAATGGTTGGCACAAAGCATGCACGCATAATGGGTGATATCAAGATTTGAGAGAACAATTCAACAAGCCAAACTAACAGTGATGTTAAAGATCATAAATCACCTGGTGGCATATCTCACAGATAGTATCACCCTTCTCATTACACCACCTCTGTATACATCGGCGGTGGGCATACTACAAAAATCAGGAAACAAATATGACCAGGGTTCTCTTTAAACATGGGGATTTATAAGAATATCAGAAGGATATTTTGCACTAAACCAATTGTACCAGTTGCAAGAAATAATATATAATCATTCAAATGTATCATACGTTTGCTGATATTATCTGTAAAACATCTGTAGCACCAATTTCAGAAGAAAAGTTATAAAAACACCCAAATTAGACCTTTCTGTTTAATGATCTACATCCAGGCAATGCATGTCTATAGAATAAACATTAACATCTTGCTCAGACAAATCTAAGAATGGTGTTCCTTGAATACTTAAATGAATCCAGAAATTCAGATTAAGCCATCAACTCAAGATGGGAGTTTCAAAATGTAAATGGTGAATAATATCTTGACATATTTCAAGCACTTGTAATGAACCTGACAGACATTGTAAAACTCGCTCTACTCTTTCTTTCGGTCATGGGAGGGTCAGGGGTGGGGGTTTGACTTTGACAAGCATCAAGATCATGATGGTCCTCATCTTTCTTTCACAAACCAGTAAGCTGGCACTCAGACACAATAAAATCAATAAAGAAACTGAACACCAAGTTTTTCCATTGACACTCAAGATTACAAATCATCTGAAAATGAAACATGATTAGAATTATAGGATTGTACAAACCAATAAAAGGTCGGAATTATAGTAGAGCCCAACTGACCTTCAAGCTGCCACAACAAGAGCAGGGCGTCTCCATATTTGAATCTTCATCCTCATCCTGACATATCCTGCACTCCACCAGTTTGCTTGAAGACGACATATTTCTATTATCCACCTTCTGGGCAGCGTTATCATCGGTTTTCTTGTCGTCAATTGCGGAAGATGTGGCTTGCATGGACCGTTTACTGCTCTGAATTGTAGCCTCTAAAGTGGACTCGGTGAGCAAGCGATCCACCAGCAATACAAAGTGATCTCCCATCCTCAAATTTTCATCAAGCACCAAACAACTTCAAAAAATTCCAAGGAACTAAACTTAAATCCAAGCCTTTAAAAATTCCTTGAACAAGCTCTTCTCTTTTAGCATAACTTCTGAAAATCAGGACGGTCATAGTTAGAAACAAAGCGAGCTATCAGCCCAAAGAAATCCTTTTTCTTTTCATTGAGAACCTCTCATCATCCTGCAAACAGTACAGGAAAAAGTAGACCCCGAACCTTTTGTCACCCTGCAATCAGAACAGGGAAAGCTAGACCCCGCGAACAGTTTGTAGAAAAGGAGATGGCAGTGAACAGAAACTGAGATAATAAAAACGGAAAAAGAGAATAAGAATTACCCAAACCAGAAACCAACAGAGACAAGTTTCAATGAAACAGCATGAAGAACATATAAAGCTCAACGGAATTGGCAAAGAGAAAAAAAAAATCCAATAAACGTGCGAAGTTATTGGAGAAAGGAGTTTAAAATTTAAAGAGGGAATAAAGAGGAAAGTCTAATAAAGTGAGGTGTTGAAGTATTATTTATGAACACCAAAAGCCTTTAATGAAACTACCTACCAAATAAAAACCCAAACAATCTCAGAAAAATGAAGAACAAGCCCAATAAAGAAAGCACCTCCAAAAACATTCCAAGGCATAAAAAGTGAGGAGAAAGTACCCAGGAAGGGGAAAGAAAAAGAAAGAAAAGATGAGAAAGACCCTACTGGATAATGGACATAAAAGGAGACCACCCTTTATCAAACTAAGAGCTTAAAGGCAGAGGTATCAGCGCAAGGCAAGGAATTTAAAAAACAAAAAAAGATGCAGAGGAAAAGAGCAAGAAGAGACTTACGTGATGGGCCGGAATCGTATTTTCCTGAACCAAATAAAACTCTCTCTCTCTCTGTCTCTCTCTCTCTCTGTGTTGTTTGTAGGAGGAAATCTCTGTTTTGGAATGAAGCAACAAATTTAGCGTTATCCTTGTCGATCGGAACCCGATTTATCAGCCGAAATATTACATTCGTGGATAAGTACAAACCTGTCTCTCTGGCGCCGTGTGCAAAATATGCGTCTTGCGAGATATAGCTAGCGATAGAGATTCGAAGCTCCAACGGCAAGTTCGGAAGTGACACGATCGTCCTTTTCACTTCACCGTTATTGCCGTTTAGATCGCCAGAGTGTTTACTGTTTAGGTTCCACGTAGTTTCTGGCTCTCAGAAACACTCTTTGGAGTTGGAGCGGATAACCGCATCGATCATCCTCTTATCAAATTCTCATCCATTTTGTTTTTCTATTTTCCTTTTTCTTTTCACTATAAGCTATTTATTTTATCTAATTACCTTTGACTTTTATTTCATATTTGCACAATTTTTTCCAATTTAAAACTTGATGTATAGACATTTCACTTATTGGAAGGTTCATTATAGTTATTATACCTACATGCAAAAAGTTAATTTTTTTTAAAAAAAATTCTATTTATAAGTCGATGTATATATATAAAAGTTACAGTAGAATCAATTATAACTATACATGGATAGCAAAAAAAAAAAAAAAACTATACCTGCAAAAAGTGAAAATATAGATTTTTTTTTTATTTACTAATCATGTGATAATTAAGCTTTCAAATTGTTAACACGTTTAATTATGAGTTAATATATGGTGTTGAGACGTGTTTCATCGATGCTCACTCTCGATTTCCTGCAATCAATAATAAGAGGGCTTGGGAGTGGTAAAGGAGAGCCTTTGATATCTAAGTCAGTAACGATATGAGAATCTTAAAGCCAACGATATTCCAACCTTCATTAGTATACATGACCTCTTTAAATAAAGATTTTGCCTTCTTCAAATCATTCGAATTAACTGTATTTTCTGTTATTTGAAACTTGAATTTTCATTCCTCAAAGTTATTTGTCTGTTTTGAATGGAGAGACATTTTAACAATGTTGTGATAATTGGCGGGCATTCTCTCTATCGAATTAGCCTGAACTCTGCTAGGTCAGGGTGTATTTAGGCCTCGGGTGTCTTGCTGGGCCGTTAAAGTCCAAGTCCAAGAAAACAAGCAGACCTCTGTGGGTATTGAAGCCCTTCCATATGGATTTGCAAATTTGTTTTTTCAAACTCTTTTATAAGTGTTGCCTCTGGCTTTCTAATGTTAAATGCTCTATAAAAACATTTAACATTACATGGTTTTTCTTGCAATACAAATCTATGAAATATTGTGTCTGCACTTTTTCAATCCAAATTTGTTCCTTATCATTAGAGTATAACGAGTTTGGTTCATTTTTATTTTAGACCTTTTTAAGAACCAAATTGGTAGACACTAATTTTAAAATTTTAGAATCGATACTCGATTCACTATGGAAACCAGAACTTCCAATTTTTTTTTTTTTATTTCAATCTGGCTCGATTTTCTGGTTTTACAGATAAACAAAATCATACTCCAACAAAACTTTAGCAAATAATTGACCCATACCCCCATTTTATGTTATATTAATGTTGTATTAATTTTATATTATAAAATTAAAATTTATATGTTATATCAAAATTCAAATATTATATTAAAAACTATAAGGTTAATTTATTCTATATCATAATCATATGTTATATTAAGATTTATAAGATTAATTTTATGTTATATCAAATGTTATATTAATTTTATGTTAAGGGTTAATTGATGTTAATAATAAAATTTTAAAATTTCATGTTATATATATTAATTAGAAATTCAACATATAATATATGTAATATAATATAACAAATTATATAAAAAGTATTTTATATATAATATAAAAAATAAAAGGTAATATATATGTATCGGTCTGGTTTGGTTCATGCCATTATTTTAAAAACCAAAACCAAAACCAGACTGATTTTGCTAAATAGGAATTGGCATAGACAAGACCGGTTCACCGGTTTCTCAATTTTTTTTTACAGCCATTATCATCATGTAGGATGACTAGTTTTGCTAACTAACGAGCTACTCATGTAATCACTTCTCTGTAAGTAAACTGAACCCTCCAATTTGGCATCCCTTTTAACCTCATGACTTAGGTATCATCTATCATTTGCCCATACCATGCATGGCGATGATCAGTTCTCTTCTTCATTATAAATGGTCTTTATAACTGCTTGAGAATCTCCTTCAAATACCATCTTAATTTGTTAAATCGAGTGCTGTACAAGATTCTATTGCTTTCCATAATGCACTTGCTTCAGCTGTAGGAGGAGGATGTATCATATATATTAAGTTTGAGCATAAAGAGGCTGCTTCAGCTTGTTGATATATATGATAAATAGGAGAGAATATATATTAATTGCATCATGAAATTAATACGAGTGTATGATATGTATATGTGTATTCGTCGACAGATGTGGATCAATGAGATGATTAATGCTACTTTTCATAAACTTGGTATGCACTTTTAAATTGATGTGGTGTGTAGCCCTATGCATGCTCTTAATTTATAGTTTTATATATATTATATCTACCTATATATATATATATATATAGTGCATGTAAAGTAATGGAACTGAGCTTTAACTGCAAGTCTACTTGATCATCATGTATATATTGGGAGGTTGCAGTAAGTAATTCATGTTTATTATAAGATGCCGTTTTCATGCATATTTCTTTCCACTTAATTACTTTTCATGCAGTTGTGACCTACATATCTACCATCATGAAAGCCATGCATGGAACTGGTAATGGGTCAACTTGATCTAGTAGGCCGGAAAAATTTCCTGAGCAGTGATTTGGGCTCAATGACGTTGATGGATGGAATTAACCTCGATCGCTTTCATTTTTCATTCCATTTTTTGTCCTGCGTGAGAGCATTTCCTTTTTCTTTTCCAATATCCCACTTTTTGTCCTGTATGAGAACTTTTTTTTCTTTAACCAAAAAAAAAAAAAAAAAACTGTCATAATTTATAGAAAGAAATTTTATTTGTGGTTAATTATTTTTTATAACAATAAAAATAATTATTTTTTATTAAAATAAATTTGTTTTCGTCGATAATCATTTTTACTGTAAATAATCCCTCATAAATATTAACCTTATAATGAATTAATTATTGCATGCATGCCTGCCTTTTATAAATTGAGAATATTTGTCATTCATTAATATTCTCGACCGTACCTTAAATTGTCTTTCAGGATACATGATGATCATCATATTAACTATTATAATTGGTTCTTGTTTAGTACTAGCTATGAGATTATTATATATAAGTACATAACTCATGATCAGAACTGTCCCTTTGTGTTTAGACTCATCATGTGAATTAAGTAACTTAAACATATATATTTTCCTATAAATTAAGAAATTAAGAAGCTTTCATGATATCTATCTACTTAGGCATGAACGAGCATATATATATATTATATTATATTATATTAATTAGATACATGTTGGAGGTCATATGATCTATAAATCATATAATTGACTGACATGCATGAAAGTCTTTGAGATCGACGTGAATTCAAGGACTTAATTTGCGGTAAATATTAATCTTGTTTTCATATAAAGGCCGGTAGGAGATCAGTAGTTTACGATCAAAGTATGAGAGGGCTCGATCACCATTATATATGTACGTACGTAGCTGTCTGTTGATGACTTTCACAAATTAGGGACCAAAAGATTTTACACGGAAAATAAATTATAAAGATACCAATTAATATAATCTATTTAACATCATGTGATATCTATATCTCTGTGTGTGTATATATATAAATATATATATATATATATCCACGAACGTCATATTATATTGTCAAAGATATGATTCAAAGTTCATGTGTTTCATGTGATCATGATCGTGCAGGTCGTTTCGTCGACATCGTGTACATGATCTATCACATCTATCCTCTGATCTGATCTTATCACATTTATCGGCCGTCCAGTCCTGTGTGTGAGAGAGAGGGGAGAGAGAGAGACTTTTCTACTGGTTTTGGGCAATTCGGTCTCCAAATTGGACCTAATTTGACGTATATCTAATTACTTGGACTTCTCAGAAGTTTATCTGCTTGCCAAGTGTAAATGATTAGGTGGAGGCATTAATTAGGTGAGAGCGAGTAGTACCCCAATATTTTGACGTTTTAGTGTATTGCTACGTACACTTCAAAAAATAATAAAATTTATTATTAATTTTTTTTTCACATAAATCTTATATTTATTTAATTTTTTTAAAATGATTATATAACGTTTATACATCACGATTATAATTATTACTTCTCTTCGCTTAATAGAAATACTAGTATATATGTCAAGAAAAATTATATACATAAGCCTCACACTTCTGCACACCACTTATAAGTATGTGAATTTATTCTTTTACCCTCATATTTCATAAAATATAAAATATAAGAATAAAAGAATAAAATCATATATTTTTTAAGTGATGTGTAGAGTGTGAAACTTATGTGTAAGTAGTGTGTAGAGTGTGAAATTTATGTGTAGCATAACTCATATGTCAAATGTTTGGTGTACCAAATCGTATATCAATACTCATATAATTTATTTATTAAAAAAAAAATTTTAAGAGAAAAAAATATCTTTTATTTCACAAAAATCATTTACATATTTAATTTATATTGTTTCATTAAACGAACACCTTATATATAATATCGATATGCTATTTGATTCACGAATTCACTTACGTGAAGACTTTTCCTTTCTATAAACTGATCTTAATTTGATTGGTTTGGTTGGCAACGCTGACAAATTGAATCATCTCATGATATCTCATATACCAAATCAACATCTTAAACCCCACCTTTTCCCCTGGATTTGATTCCAATTCCTTTTCTCAATTTCTGCATTACCCCTATCTCACAAAATTTAAAAGAAAACCCTAGTATATATGAACTGCTACATGTATAAATAAATTATATAAAAATAAATTTATAAATTGATATGATTTCATGAAATTCATTAGATCTATTTTATAATAAAAATAATATTATAATTTGACGTATCACATTAAGCTACGTCAATTTTTAAATTTACTACTTTTATATAATTCTTTTATGTCTAAAATATTTCCCAATATATATATAGTAGTACAGAATCGGCCAGCTGATTGGTCATCTAATTATGATCATCAGACGATCTTCATGTCTTTCATGTTTGAGAAGCCAGTAGCATGCATGCGCGCGTGCACACACATACATATACATCATGCATGGGAGCATCAAAGATGATTTTTGATCGCTGCATGCATGAATATTAATTAATATATGAATGAAAAATTCTGCTCATCATTCTCACACCACACCATACATAATTTTCAAAAGACAAAATTAAATATCTGAAAAGATAAGGTACTGTGGTTGAACCACTACTCCCTTTATATTCGTCATGGATGGCAAAAAATATTGTTATTTATTTTTCTGCCATTACCACTTTTGTTTGCCTTCGTCATATCTTCTTATATATTTTAATTAACATCTCATAGAAGAAGTCCAGATTTATCTAGCAATCATTATTGTTGAGGATAAAATAGTGGAGACCCACTTTCCTTAGCCCAAGCTTGTAGCTAGCCCAGTCCAAGAGAGCAATGAACTGGCCTCAAGCCTGCCACCAAACAAAGGCGAGCATGGCTAAAGCCGTTATGGAAAACTATGAAGACGAGCAAGAACAAAGACTGCAGTCTGCAGGGGAACCATCACAAGTTCAAAATATAATACATTTTGCTTTCAGTTAAAGAAGGTACGTAATGGCAGTGCCAATAAATAATCATTTTGCTTATATTCCGAGAATAAATGTCAATGACTATGCAATTAGTTGGTTAATTGAGATGGATACAACGATCCATTCTCCAGCAGTTCATAAGAAAATATGTGGAAAAAAATAACTAGATCTTAAGAAAATAATTAGCAAAGTTTATGTTCATGTAAACTTCATCATCACTTGGCTATAATGCCTTGAAACTAAAGTTTCATCTCAGAGCTCATCAAGTAAAATGGCATGATTGGCCATCAAAAGAAAATTAACAAGCATTTTGGAGTCCTTGAAGAAAATAAAGTGAAAAGAAGGTGCCTGGTTTTAGTGCTTGGTGTGATTTGATTGGCGTAGTTTCTTTGCACCAAGTAGCATATCATCTGCATCTGAAACTGATCTAATGCCCCAAGGTTGAAGAATGCCTCTTTTTTTCTGGGTACTCGTTGGATTCCAAGTTTCCATTATCATCAGATTCATCACGACATCTCTTAGAAGGATGAACACCATCCAAGAAATCTATTGCTTTCTCTTCGTACCTATGCACCAGATGGAATCCACAACTTCTAAAGAACGGATTTGAAGGATTTCCAAATACATTCTTGCACTCAAATTTAACCTTGAGATCTCCCTTCAGTTCAAAAGATTCTGGAACATGGAAGTGAAACCACACTAGATTTGAGTGGGCTGAACTTGTCATATCGAAGTGATGATAGGTCGTCACACCATCAACGATGACCCCAAAAACAATTTCAAACGAACCTTCATCTTGTTCATCCTCTGTTCCAATAACAGCACAGAAAGCAAATCTTGAGATCTCCCCATCCAAATGTGTAGGCTCAATATTGATATCCATTTCACATGTATAACTTTTCGAAACTTGTTTACGATGGCTGAACCAATCTGGAACCTTATCTCCCGGAAACAAACAGTTGAATCGATGATTTTTAGGATGTCCCTGTTACCCAAATGTGACAGATTTTCAGTGATACCACCTACAAATCAAGTGACACACACACACACACACACACATACACACATATATATAGAGAGAGAGAGAGAGACCTCACTCAGTAACCGAATTTGCATATCATCCCCTATATTTTGATGCAGTTCAAGGCAATCAGACAAATCAATCCATCGAGGTGTTAAATCGAATACATTACTAAATTGAAGTCTCTTCAATGAAGTGCAACCACGTGCATATACGTCTTCTATATTTGGCGGAAGTTCTGGAATTTCTTGAAGTTGCTTGCAATCACTCAAATCAAGGTGCTCCAATCCAACAAATCTCTTGAACCATGCAGGGAGGCTAACAATGGCGGTACTTGATAGAATTAGAGATTTCAGACTGATGGGACATTCAAGCTGAGTCGTGAAATCTGATTCCTCTAAAAATATAACCAATGACACGCTCATCCAAGCAGTCACTTCTCTTAGATTTGGTGGGAGTCCTAGGATTCCTCGAAGTTGCTTGCAATCTGTCAATTTAAGCCTCTCCAATCCAACAAATCTTTTGATGCATCGAGGAAGGGTAACAATATCACTCCCTGATAGATCTAACTCTTTCAATGCAGAGCAACAATCGAAGGTCCTAAAGAAGTTTGATTCTGATAGGGAACATTCACTAAGATTCAGCATTTGAGGTTTCAATGCAGAGTAACATTCATAATCAGAGCTGCTTGTGTTTGTCGAAGGTTGCAGCTGAAGTAGTTCTGTGGATACAAAAGAGTGCATGGATTGTCTGTCATCTTCCATATTCTTCAGATACTTCACAAGTTCTGAACAACCTTTGAGATCAAGACGCTCTAGATTTTGCAGTTGATAGATATTGCTTGGTAGATTCATAATGTTTTTGCAACCACCAAGAAACAATCTTTTGAGCCTAACAAGAAACCCAATGGCTGAAGGCAGTTCTTTTATAGCAATACAATCGTCCAGAGCAAGAACATCCAAGTGCTGCAACTGATGAATGCTACTTGGGAGATTTACAAGGTTTGCGCAGCCGCCTAAAGACAATATTTCAAGCCCGACAAGGTACCCAATAGATGAAGGCAGTGTGTCTATGCTGATGTTTTTGAAGGAGATGCATTTTAAACTTTCCATTCCGCACTCAATTTCAGGAAAGTTCTTAAGGTTTGAGCAGTCATCAAGGCTAAGATATTCGAGAGATCTCAATTTGAGGCTTTTGGGAAAACTTGTAAGGTTAGGGCATCTTGTAACACTCAAATAAATGAGCTTATCAAGGTATCCAACTGAAGAATGAATCTCAGCTAAACCTGTACAATCATCAAGAACCAACCTCTCTAACTTTGGGATCCTTGAAACATCAGGGAATTTTTTAAGGAATTTACAATTAGCGAGATCCATAACTGTCATGTTCTGAAAATTCTGTCAAGAAGAAATTGAAATAAATTAGTTTGAATGAAGTTCACGGCAGGAAGTAAAGGAAGAGATATAAAAAAAAAAAAAATGGTGTTGAATGCAAAATTAGTACCCGAGTCTTGGCCAATCCTCAGATCATCACTTAGGTTTTAAAATTAATGACCTTTGACACCGTTTATTAATTTTAGTACCTCTGTCATCAGTTCATCTATCCTCTGATAGAAAAGTCACATGATCAACATTTACTAGAGTTCTGCATGTGTCCTAAAATGCAAAATTAGTTTTCCTAATCATCATCATAAAATTATACACACACTCCCATATGTTTTCTCTTTCTAGTTTTTTTTTATTTAGTTTTAATGACACTTTAGGACACATGTCGGACTCTAATAGGTTCTTGTATGCATGTTTTTTTTGTAGGAAATGGACGACAGACAGATAGAAGTACCAAAATTGATAATGTATAATCACAGGTGCCAAAAACTGCCAAATTTGAAACATGGGTGGTGATTTGATGATCTCCCAAACAACATTGGGTATCAATTTTGCATTTAACCCAATAAGAAATAGTTGTACCTCTACTCCCTTTAGTCTCTTGAGGTGGCTATTGCGCATTCTGAAAACAACAAGGTTCTTTCCCCGAAAATTTGATGGCAAAGATTTTCCAGGATATCCAGGCCAATCAATTACTCTTAACTCGTTAGAGAGAAAATTAGGCTCTTCAGAAAAGCGTGCGTTGCGGTTTATAAACAGCCTGAGCCTTTTCATCTTCATGAAAGCTTCAGAACTCAAATCTATCAAGTCTCGTTCAGGCAAATCTATCAATATGCCCTCAACTTTGTTTTTTCCCTAGCAAGACAAAAGTATAGTGAAGTTTATTAGCAAAATCGTAACATACTCTATATTTTAACACTTGCAAGCTATAATTTAAAAAATATATCTGTCTACATGCGTTTCTTTTGTAAAAAAGAAACAAACTTATAGGAGCAGCAAAAGCATCTCTGAAGTATAAAGTGATGCAACATTATCATCTAAGTACAAATACTTGATGACCTAAAAATATCTAATTTCACACAAAATTGTTAGTTTAAGATATCTTAAGAAATTTTTTTTATTTTGAATGCGTATCAAGAGAGGACCTGACAATTTAACTTTACCATATTGTTTGAAAACAAAATTACAAATGGTTTATGATAACACATGAGCTGAGTACATGCACAGCAATGTTTTGTGCATTTAAAAAAGTTCAATATTTTTCTGGTAGCTTAATTTGAAAAAAAAAAGAAATAAATGTAAAATCAGGATTTTTAACATAACTCTTACCGTATTTTCTTCTAGGACATGACAAACATCTTCATGAAACCACAACCGACTGCGTTCACCAGGTTCTTTGGGTGATTCTTGTCGAACAATTTCTCTACCCATTTCTTGCAACAAGTCATGCATACCTAGTGTGCCATACTCAGTTTGAGTTATGAGACACTTGTCCTTCAGCTCTTCAATACCGCTGTATGAGTGGAAACGACAACTATCTAGTATTTTTCGGACATAGTCTACATGCTCTCCTTTGAAGAAACATGCAATGTCAAGAAAAATATTTTGTGCATTTTCCTCCAATCCATCATAACTTATTTTAAGTTTTCTTTGAATGTCTTTGTTGGGAATTCTTTTATACTCATCCAATTTACTTTTCCAATAAAGTATATCTTTACCTTTAAGAGTTGAGCCTAGCACTGTTAAAGCTAGAGGCAATCCCCCAGCATACCTTGCTGCATCTTTTGCGAGTTCTGCATAATCAGGATGATCAGGTCTATCTCTGTTGAAAGCATGCCAAGTAAAGAGCTGAAGAGCTTCAGGGTCATCCAATGCCTTAGCCTCGTACGTTACAACTTGGTGCTTAGTTAGTAAATGCTTGTCTCGTGTTGTTATGATGATTTTACTCCCAGAACCAAACCAATTACCATCCCCAACTAACTTTTCTAGTTGGTCTGATTGTTCCACATCATCAAGAACTAGAAATATTCGTTTAAAGAAAAGCCTCTGCTTTATCAAAATAACTCCTTGATCAACATTGTCAACCATTTGAGTGGTACTTGAGCCTCCCAAGATCTTGGAAAGAAGTTTATTTTGCAAATGAATCAGACCGTCCCTTTGGGAAGAAACTTCTCTTATGTTTTCAAGAAAACAACTTCCTTCAAATTGTGAAGCAATGGAGTTATAGATCGCTTTGGCCATAGTTGTCTTTCCAATTCCACCAGTCCCAAAGATGCCTACCATGCATGTGTTCTTGCCATTCCTCTGATCAATATCTAAGAGCGACTTCAATTCTTTTACAGGGGACTCTATTTTAATCGGATATTGTGCAACTTCAAAGGGTATCTTTTTGACTAATGCCGAATTCACCCATTCAATGATTTCGTGGATATATTCAGGTTCATTCCTACATATAAAAAATGAATTACTTTCACATTAAAAGAATAGGAATACGATTTAATTAGTTGCATTAATAATTTTACTTTTTTTTTTTTTTTCCATGACCAATTACAATGCTAGGTGATGAGGTAAGGGCCAATCTTCCTGTTGTAAAAATTTCAAATTTTTTGTATGTACAATTAAACTTTCGGACTTTTTTAGTTTCATTCCCAATTAATGTTGAGACTTATCAGGAGTATCCTAAAACCAATTTTAAAATTAGACAATAAGGGTTCGTTTGGAACTTGGACTGAACTGAGATGAACTCAATTCGATCTAATTTTAATCTTAGTCAAACATCCAAACACACAACTCCCAAATCACTAAACTAAACTCAACTCAACTTCTTTTTACACGTGATACTTATAACATTTTTCAACTTAACACATCTTTCACACAGGACCACAACTTTTTTCAACTACTGATAAATATAACTAAACTCATCTAAAAAATAAGCTGAAAGATAAAAAAAATATAGCTAAACACATCTTCACATCCAAATACATTTAAACTCATCTTAGATAGACGTCACAAAACTCATTCCATATTCTCAACTCAATATATCTTAAATTTTGCAGATAAGCAACGATTTAATAAGGTAAGAACACTGATACTGCGAAAGCTAACCTCTTTTCCGTCAAATGCCACCCCGACAAATTGGCCGCTTCTGTTAGGGCTGTCTTCCACCTCTGTAACTTGGCATCATCTTTGGTCTTTGCTTCAAGTTTAGCTAATGCTTCCCCAACACTCTTTCTTTGATGTCGTACTTCCGAAGGATCTATCTTATAAAACACTGGTAGAACCACTTGTCCCTTCGTTTCCTTACATTCAAGGATTTTTATCAGTTCCTCTAAACACCACGTGGATGATGCATAGTTTTGAGAGAATATAATTATGGAAATTCTCGACCCTTCAATGGCTTCGAGGAGCCCAGGTGAGATTTCCTCTCCTCTTATGAGGTCATCATCTATGTAGCTGTTAATTCCCTTTTGACGCAAAGCATTAGAGAGATGGGCAGTAAAATTGTTGCGAGTATCCTCACCTCTAAAACTCAAGAACGCATCGTGAATCCATTGGTGGCTGATAAAAGAAGAAGGGGGAGTGGAAGAAGCCGCTCCTTGGGAAACCATGGAGGACGTACGAGAGAGAGAGAGAGAGAGATTTCAGTTTAAGGTATCGCCAATAAAGTAGTTTCTATGATTTTTTTCATTTTCTTTTCTTTTATATATATATATATATATATATATATATATATATATATATATATTACTAGATTTCAAAATGATCTTCTTTCTTCAAGCATCTGTGGTCTGCCGACAGTGATCAGGATCATGTTCCACACTCATCACATTAGCTAATTACGTAGCTTACATAGATTTACCAAAAAAACAAACATGAAATTTCTTGTACTTATTAATTAATCATCACTTATTTTAAAATCTTAGTATAAGTATATAATTAATTAAAATTATAACGTGTACATCAATATTGAATCGAACGTTTGAAAGGAAGAAAAAATATAGACCATCGTTTCCCATACATGCACAAAGATAATCAATTACTTTCTTTCGAGCCTCAGGAATATATTAAAGAGGAACCTATTCTAACTTTTTGGGTTCTTTACTACAATATTTATGAATTGGTCTAAAAGCAGAGAATAAACTTTAATATTGTAGCACCATTAAGCTATAGCTAGGTCATGATCATTCCGTGTTCACACTTCCCACCCCATGCAGGCCGGAATCTCATGTGTATGGAAGAACCCACGACTAATATTATTCCAGGCTTATATTTTACGCAGAAGTACTACACTTCTCATGCATGCTGGGTTTCTCTTTTGTTGCCCTTGCTGATTTTTTTATTTTTTATTTTCTGGACAGAATTAGTTTGAAATATTCAGATATATAAGCAGAGTGCATGCATTTTGTGAATCTGGTCGGTCATATACAAATATCAAGTTAAGAAAAACCTAAACATGTAAAATGTTCATGCTCTGCAATTCCCAGCTTTGCATGCAATTAATGCTGCATGTCATATCATCTTATTTAATTAGGATAAATTCTACAGTACGAGTAGTCACATGAATTAGAAAGTCAATTTGCTGAAGATTTCATTACATATATATTGAAAGTAAAAGTACCAGTACTAGTATAGTCACAAGCTGCTAGAATAGAGGGAGGACTTTTTATTAAGTAAACAGACTATAAATTAAACATGTGGTAATTTCCCTAGGCCTGTGGTTGCCTGCCCCCCATCCATCATCTTCATGAACTCATTTTAACGTACTTACATAAGATAGATCGATGCCAGAGTACCAACGACTTGATCCACGACCGCAGCCAGAATGCTGATGATGCAAATACAAAAGAGCCTGAACATTGTGACAATTAACAGATTTATATTATATGTAGCTGCTAATTAATTACCAAATGAAAGGTTAGCTTTACCTGGCCTTTTATAGCCAAAATATAATGACCTTTAAGATTCAAATGAAATAACTTTGACCGAATTCCAAAATGCATGGGACTCATGCATGCATGGGCTCATGAGGTTCCTCACGTACAACGAGAAAATTATTAATGTTATTAATTAAGGAGAACTACTTGAATATTAAGGCTCATGGGACCCATGCATGCACGCTCAAGCCATTTGTCTTGTACGTTATTAATTAATAGTTTTGGCTCTAATTAAGCCAATTATTCAATAGAACTAATCATATTAATTATTTCGGCCAAAGATGCATTTAATTATTTAATTGTTATGGTGTTGGCTAGTACTGCAGTACGAATCATATATATATAATCTTAATTTTGCTTAATATTTAATTAATTCGCGCGTCGCGTTGGACGTATGATCATCAACGCGTCGATCGTGGAAGCCCGCTATGCAGAGCATGCGGCCCTTTTCACATGCAAGTTCGTGGGATCGATGCTGCTTTAATTTGTTGCATGCATGAAATTATATATGATCTTTCATCGATCCAGCTTCTAGATTTTGATCAGCTTGTAAATGCATGCATGCAAGTATTAATTAATTATGGGAAATTATATATGGGATTGGTAATTGCCACATATCCCTCGTTATTCACTAAATTAAACACAAATTAAGAAGCTGAAATTAATATTAAATTGTATTTAATTTCACTCCAGAAATTTGATACTCCTTATTAATTGGAAAAAGCTAGGGATCCCGCTGGGGATCAAGCTGAAAGTCACCACTCCCTTTTTTATATTTTTTTAAATTTTTATTTAGTAATTAAGAAATTATTATTTAATAATATTATAAATTTTTTTCTTTTTTAAAAATATTTAAAAATAATATAAAAATAAAAAACTTAAAATGCCTGGCGGGAGCTCCCAACGGGAGCCCCCAACGGTGGGTGTAGACCCGCCCTTATTAATTTGTTCAGTGTTGCTAGAACGTACAACCCACCGGCCAATGGCCAAATCCAATTTATTATTAATTTGAGACCGAAAGAATATATAATGGATCAGGCCGCCAGACTTAATTAATTAGCTATATATATATATATCTATATCTATTATCTCTATTATATAAGTGCCTATCAGACGACTGTAGACGAAAATTCTTATTTTTCGTTAAGTGCCTATCAAACGGAGATAAGTCCACGTTAAAGTAGCAATCCGCGTTCATTTTGGTCCCAGTCGAGGCTCTCTCAAACCAGACCAGCTTTATCTCTAGAACATCGTTGCGAAACTCACTCCTCCGAATCCAGAGGAAGGGGAGCTCCGGCTCCTTCTTCCTCTTCCTCTCCTCGTCGGCCCTTCGTCTCCGCTGGTTTGGTTTGATTTTTTTTTTTTAAAGGTTTTTGGCCGAATAAAGGGGGTTGCCATTTTGAGCTTCTCCGGTGACCATCGTCAGACATGCGCACCACCGGGAGAAGCCTCACCCGCCGATCTTGCGGTCGACCGGATTGGGAGCCAATCGGAGCGGCGAGTTGTGCCAACGCGCAGTTTAAAGGAAACGTGTGGGGTTCTCAAACCACGGCAATTCATCTTCCGTCGACGCCATGCGTGGCAGCTCAGGGCCCAGCGACTTCGGCAACATCTTGACCGGCCGAACGACTCCTTTCCAATGTGGCGCGTGTCATGCATGCGCCACCGTCGATTTCTATTTTTTTTTTTTCGATTATGTTTGGTGTTGTTTGGTGGTGTTTGTTTGTTTCTGATACTGTGTTTGTTTGTTTGTAGTTTTGTTTTCATTTGTTGTGAAACTTGATGCGTTTCCAATTTCTTGGGTTGAGGTTTCATTTACAGTTTGTTTGCACAATAATTGGGATATGTTAGTTGGATATTTTTGTTTGCATATCATCTTTCTCATGCAAAGTGTGAACTTTATTGTATGAGAATTGGTCTGATTGATCATTCCCTTAGCACAGATTAGTGAGTTTGTGTAGTGGGTGTATACTTTATTTGCATAATGGATTTATTGATTTGTAGATGGGCTCCACAGAGTGTCAATTTCACCAGCCATTAACAACCTTGATTCCACCAATAGGCCATTTTTGCATTCTTTCGCTCTCTCCTCTGAACCATACATACTGTCTCTGCTCGCCATGGGTTGCTCTTCCTCTATCCTAGGTAATCCTCGCTGGCATTTGATTGATTTTGTTGTCCTTCGTTCTAGGGTTTGTAGCAGTTCAGATTGATTGAGCCGGAGTTTCTCTTCTAATTTTAATATTGTTTAATCCAAGGCAAAATACAGATACCCTTATATGGGTTTCCGGAGCTTTTTAAATCAAGGTGCTGGAAATGGGTTTTCAGTAGGGCAATTGTCATTATGTGGGTTTGGTTGTGTGCGACTTTATGGGGGATTTTGGTTGAATTGATTGATTGGAGGGTTTAATGTTTGCAGATAGGAATTATGGGCGGTTGTCCGGCCCGAATTTGGAGAATGGCGGAATAGCCGACCCAAAAAATCTTCACGCAAAGGTACCTTTTTTCTTGAGGCAAAATATTCGAATGGATGTTTTGGTCATCTCTTAATCGATAGAAATTTGCAATCTCCTTTTTATAGTTATCGGTTTAATGAATAAATATAGTTATCGGTTTTGCTTCTTTCATAATCTTGTTTAACCGTGCCTGTTTATAGTCTTAGAACTTACTTTTTTTATTCCGCTTTACCATAAGATACTACAACAACTGTTTTTAATTATGAAAAATAGATAGAGTGATGAATTTATCTTTAGAGAAATGATTGTTCCTCGAATCTTTTACAAATAACCATTTTATAAAACTAGTCAAACGTGCTTTGCACATTGCTCCCGCCTAGTAGGCATAAACTTGAATCTTCTAGGTTTTTATTGATAATTTATCCACAACGCTTTTTATATATGGTTGATCTTCCTACAAAAAAAAAAATTTGAATAGTTTTGCATAATTAATTAAAACCTATTTCGTTTTTAATTAACTCATTATAACCAAACTCTACTTTTGAATAAAAATTTTAAAAGATACCTCTCCAGAATGTTCCATCAGCTCAACTGCTGAACAACCAAATGCCTCTTCTGCTACTTCACCAAACATAATAGCAGTTATCTTTCCAGTATTATCATCCAGTTCAACATATGCCCTAGCACTTTAAATGCATTGAATATATTATTTTAAATTTGAATATTGCGAAATTCAAAATTAAATTAGATATCAATTGTAAATTTAAATTGTAAGATACATACCGTGGTTTGCAGACTCCTTGACTTTTGCAATATATACAAACAAAGCTTTCATTATACCTATATCCAGTTCCTTTATTACAGCCAATACTTGACATATAATAAAATACTTGGTCCAAGTCAATCACATTTATCTTCGTCTCTATCCAGAATTTTAGTTTCTATATTAAATCATAATCAATTTTTAGAATAAATGTTTGTGTAAATATTTTAATTCATTACTAATAAAATAATATTTACCTCCATGGGTTGCAAACCCTTCATCAACTCTGCAATATTGCAATTCTTCACAATTTCTCGAATACTAACAAATGACAGAGGGGCAGATGGGTATGTCAAGTTTCTTGCAATGATACTCTTAATTATCAAATCATTATTATCCGCCCTTAAAATTCAGAAATGAAAAATAATATAAGGAAATGAAATTGTTAGATAAATTACATAAATCGCATAATTAACTCTAATATAAATGCATTAATATGTAATCTTTAATTTTTTAGAATTACGATTTATTCATTGTAGCTACCTCAGGAAGAAGATGATTGATTGTAAATGTACTTGACAGACGTGATGACAGAGACAATCCTTTGTCCAAAATTGAGATCAATATTAATGCTAACATATATAATACGGGAAAATAACTAAGCTGCATAATGATTATAAATACCGTTTTTTGATCGAACATATATTTTTGTTCCAAGTATTATTGTTTATCTTCAAGAATTTCTGATATTTTCTTACATTCATCTTGGACAAAGCGACCCCACATAGTCAAACATATGGGGTTCAAGCTACAAAATTGAAATAATTAAAAGAATTAATAGGATTTTCAAAATTAATATTGGAATTCAATTTTAAAAGAAATGAGAAGTTATAATAATTTTTTACCTTTCATCAATAACATATATTTCTTAGATTGTTGTTGGTCCAAATGTTGTCGTTACCTCTTTAGTTAGCTTAATTTTGATTGCAATAGCTAAAATATCTAAATATTCAAATAGAAATGTTAATTTATTGATAAATAATTTATAATAAAATTAAAATTTAATTACCTATTTCTCCAATCGTCTCTTTGTAGGCCTCTACGTCCTTGAATGAGACAATCTCATATTTTGGTATCTCTATTTGCTGTTCATTTTGTGGAACATCTTCTATTATTGTTCTTGAGTTCATGATCCATTGATATTAATATTTTCCAATTTTGTACTTTGGATCTACTGGTTTGACATGTGCATTACTAATATAATATGACTGAAAAATATTTAAAGTCTCTTCCCTATGGTCAATATCAGATCCAAACATTGTTGCTTGTACTCGATTTTCCTGGAACAACAATAGAAATAATTGTGATTAATAGTGTATTATATTTTATATAAAATTATGAAAATTATTTTATGAAAATATTTTTTTAATAATTCTTGTATTTTTTATTTCTTTTAAACAAAATATGTTGTAAAAGGATATATAAATAAGGGCAACATCATTAATATTTTTATATAATATGATAGAATTTTAGAACCTCCAAATAAAAAGATTATTAAAAATTTGAAACGTAATATATGCTAACAAATATTATACCTCTTCATCAAATAATGTCAGATTTTGGTACTTCACAGTTGTGCGTTGGCTTATTCACTTAGGTGATTTCTCCGTAACGATCATCTTTATTTTTCAGTTTCTTGTATTTGGAGTGATATCCTTTATTGATGTATACACCGTCCACATTTTTTGCCCTTTTTAGATAAAAAAATTTCAGATGCATAAGTATAGCAAGTGTTTACTTAAATTTTTAACATACCAAAACAATTGACGAAGACATTTAATTAAATGATTGAATATTAGTCATGTAGAGATTAATATTATAATAGATAGTAAATTGAAACTATGCAATTAAATATAGTTACCTGTATAACATTAATTTAAACATGATAATGTTAGTAATTTCGTGAACACAATATTTTTTGTGCAGTTATCTTCACATTGTTCATTGGACACTGGTCTTATTATAATCCTCACTGTAGATGCTGTATTTGCCCTTGATAAAGCCACATATAATTGACCATGTGAAAAACTGGTTGAGGTAAATCAATCCCAACATAATCCAATGTCTGCCCTTGTGACTTATTTATGGTCATTACGAAACTTAATCTTATAGGGAACTGAGTTCATTTAAATGGAAAATCATTATTTTCATCAACATTTGGTAAGAATAATATCCTTGGAATGAACACCATTTTTTCGATATGGTATCCAATTACAATTTCTGCATCTATGATATTTCGATCAAAAGCCCGACAAATTAAACGAGTTCCATTGTATAGCCCTTCTAAAGGATCAATGTTTCTAAGCAACATGATGTGACATTTTTTCTTGAGTAATAATTCATGAGGCGGAAGTCAATTTGGGGTTAGAGTATTCAAGAAATTTTCTATAATTGATTGTTCAGATGCATCTATTGTCTCATCAAAACTGTAATATCGTTGAACTTCACCTGGGAACCTATAAATTAACAATGCGTTTATTTCATCAACAGAACCGTTCTTTGGTGTTAATATGATCCGATTCATCATAGTTAAAATATTTGCTGAATATTCTTGAATATTGTGGAAAACATCTTGTATTAAATGATCTAAAGAAGTGTTGTCATCATCATACAGAACAAGCATCCGATTTGGAATTTTTATGGTTTCATCAATTGTGTTCTGTGGCATTCCGTTGCCTACTTCTAACACATAATCTGAAAAAATCGGATCCAATCTTACTCGCATATTTTCAGTTAAACGAAACTTGGTCAATGTAGACTATAAATAGGAATAAATCAAACTAGAATTAACATGTTCTTGTCTCGTTCCTTTACGAACCACGAGTAAAACCTGTCGAAAATCTCCGCCGAAAACAACAACCTTTCCGCCGAATGTTACATCCGAATCATTGATGTCTCGTAGCATTTTATCTAATACTTTTATGTGTTGTTTTCTTGTTATTGGAGCCCCATCCCATATTATTAATTATGCTGCACGAAGTAGGTTTGCCAGGGCACTTTGTTTGCTGACACAACATGTACTTCTTTTGTCAGTATCAAGTGGAAGCTTGAAACGGAGTGTGCCGTTTGACCTCCCGGAAGAATGGATGCGGCAACGCCTGATGAAGCAGTTGCAAGTGCTACAAATTTCCTTGATCGTACTGTTGTGAGAAGTGCCTTGTATATAAATGTCTTCCCTGTCCTACTCGGGCCATCTACAAAGAATGCAGAATTTTGGTTTGCAAATATTTTTTCCAGAACTACATTATAGACATGTTTTTGTTCACTATTAAGAGATTTTGATGCGGCAATATCTTCTTCTGGAATTTCAATGGCCAATTCATCGTCAATTTCTCTAGATTGAAATTATTCATCGTCAAACAGATGTCGTCAACAAGAAGATAGTAGGAACTAATGTCTTTATCCATCGATTCAATTGTGAAAGAGATTGACTTCAATACTTGGGTTCTTACATTTGATATAGAATTATCTGTTGATTTGAAATCAACTAACATGTCTTGCACAAAACGTTTCCAAAGTTTCCTCGAATTGGTTGGATTACAATAAACTAATATTGTTTCAAATAATTGCCTCAAACTGGACGACATTTGATATAGAGATGTTTCTTGTAAACAATATTCTAAGCTACTGTCTCTCTGTAGTAGACCATGCATTATTGCTGCTTCGCGAAATGTTGGGGACACAACACCATCAACTGTTCTAAGATCTCCAAAGGACAAGGGTCCTCTTACATGGTTTAGTAATATCCGCAGATAATACATCTCACATTCAAATGGATTTGCAGTAACAATACGACCTATAACGGTTTTCTTTTTTCGAGGAGTTCACTTTTGTATTGTTGGCTCCAAACATAATATTCTGGAAATTCTTTATACAGTAATCTCTTTGCATTATCATCTACTCGATTTAATGCAAAAAATTCTATTAACATCGATTTTATGGAATGATCTAAACTGACAATGTTAATTAGATTGTCATTAGCTCAGAAAGTCACTGGGTGCTGATACTCCAGATGTAAATGTAAACTATACACTGCTAAATACATTTCATTAATAACAAATTTATATATTCTCCACATAACTTCGGGGGGAGCAATCCATCGGGCTGATTGAAATTGTTGGATTTTATCAACTTGTTGATTGTTTTGTTCAGAAACTAGGTTGAAAGCAACACGATCATGCCCTTTATAAATGTACTTATAAAGATATTTGACTACTTGTATTGTAGAACAAATCTCGACATTAATGTGACAGTCAAATGTTGCAAGCAGATATGGATTATTTGGTACAACCCAACGATTGTCTAAATTTTTGCCTCTGACTTTGACAGTTACTCCATTATTCGAACGTCTATATATTGGGAAGGAATCATTTCCAACAGTCATAACAGATGCATAATTTTTTGGATAATTACTTTTGCAACAACCATTTCTTTTCATACAAACATTTTATGGGTTCAAGGCTCCACATGATCCATGTATAATATGCTTGATAACAACGTTATGCAAGTGCAGGTTTGTATTTTTATCAGATATCTCTGCTGATATGATCTCATCAAATGATTCAGGCGCATAGAATTTCCAATCCTTCTGTAAGATAATTAAAAAATGTGCATGTGGAAGATTTTTTTTTTTTTTTTTTTTTGTGCTCGATAACGTAGACATATGCTGAGATTTTACCAAAAATTTGCCTCTTGAATAATTGATCATTTGATTCTTCTAATTTTGCATGAAAGACCCAAGCAACCAAATCAGGTCGATTCTGACTTTCCTTGTGCAGACTTAATTCGTTTGTAATTTCTTGCCAGGTTGTATTGCACGTCATTGTTAAGAAAATGTCTGGTTTGTCATAACGCTGAAGTAAAGCCATTGCTTCCATATATATTTTCCTCGTGTCTCTTGGATCTCCAATAAATGACGAAGGCAGTATAATCCGCTTCCCAACATCAGAAGCGTTTGTTTCTCCAAGCGTAATGGTATCAACAATACATTGATATACCTTTGATCAAATATGTTGTTGATTATTTCTAAAATAATCTAATCTTGACGTCTCGAATTTAACATACATATCTACAACAAATTAAGCCAACCAAAGAGGTAATGACAGTATTTGAACCAACAACAATCCAAGAGATATATGTTATTGATGAAAAGTAAAAAATTATTATAACTTCTTATTTCTTTTAAAATTGAATTCCAATATTAATTTTGAAAATCCTATTAATTCTTTTAATTATTTCAATTTTGTTGCTTGAATCTCATATATTTGACTATGTGGGGTCGCTATGTCCAAGACAAATGTCAGAAAATATCAGAAATTATTGAAGATAAACCAATAATACTTAGAACAAAAATATATGTTTGATCAAAAAACGGTATTTATAATAATTACACAGCTTAATTATTTTCCCGTATAGTATATGTTAGCATTAATATTGATCTCAATTTCAACAAAGGATTGTCTCTGTCATCACATTTGTCAAGTACATTTACAATCAATCATCTTCTTCCTGAGGTAGCTACAATGAAGAAATCGTAATTCTAAAAAATTAAAGATTACATATTAATGCATTTATATTAGAGTTAATTATGCGATTTATGTAATTTATCTAAAAATTTTATTTTCTTATATTATTTTTCATTTCTTAATTTTAAGGGTGGATAATAATGATTTGATAATTAAGAGTATCATTGCAAGAAACTTGACATACCCATTTGCCCCTCTGTCATCTGTTGGTATTCGAGAAATTGTGAAGAATTGCGATATTGCAGAGTTGATGAAGGGTTTGCAACCCATGGAGGTAAATATTATTTTATTAGTAATGAATTAAAATATTTATACAAACATTCATTCTAAAAATTGATTATGATTTAATGTAGAAACTAAAATTCTGGATGGAGGCGAAGATAAATGTGATTGACTTGGATCAAGTATTTTATTATATGTCATGTGTTGGCTGTAATAAAGGAACTGGATATAAGTATAATGAAAGTTTCGTTTGTATATATTGCAAAAGTCAAGGGGTCTGCAAACCACGGTATGTATCTTACAATTTAAATTTACAATCGATATCTAATTTAATTTTGAATTTCGCAATATTTAAATTTAAAATAATATATTCAATGCATTTAAAGTACTAGAGCATATGTTGAACTGGATGATAATACTAGAAATATAGCTACTATTATGTTTGGTGAAGTAACAGAAGAGGCATTTGGTTGTTCAGCAGTTGAGCTGATGGAACATTCTGGAGAGGTATCTTTTAAAATTTTTTATTCAAAAGTTGAGTTTGGTTATAATGAGTTAATTAAAAACGAAATTGGGTTTTAATTAATTATGTAAAACTATTCAATTTTTGTTTTTTGTAGGAAGATCAACCATATATAAAAAGCGTTGTGGATAAATTATCAACAAAAACTTAGAAGATTCAAGTTTATGCAGATCCAGATAAATTAAAAGTGAAAAAATATAAGCATTATAATGTTATCTCTATTGAGGCAATGCAAGATAAGAAAAATGCTGGAATGTCATTCTAGAATCACAATTATCTCAAATAACTTCATAAGATTATAGACGAGATTTATTTATAAGATCATGTTATAACTTCAATTAATGCTTTTCTTTAGCTTGTGATGTTAATTTATATGACATAAACATTATTTCGTTAAATAATCATTTTACAATGTATGCATACATTGCACCACAAATAACCATTTTACAAATAACCATTTTATAAAACTAGGCAAACTAGGCAAATATGAAAAACACTGCTATGTACTTTTTGGTTTGACCGCTTTGTGAATTTTTTTTTTTTTTGTTTACTTAATGATGAAAGAAGTGATTTTAAATGTATTGACGTATTTTTTTATTTTTTAAAACTATTTAAATATATTAAAAAAAATGAATAAAAAAATAAAATAAAAAATATTTTTATCGCCAGAGTAGCACCGCTCTCTAGAGAGGGGGGGGGGGGGGGTTGAGGCACTAAGAGCCTGATAAAGTGATGCTATATATTTTTTTATTTTTTAAATAGAAAATCTAGATTCGAACCTCAAGGCATATTCATGCATGCATCGAGAAATATTTCTAAAGTCAAGAATTCTTATACAATGAACATGTTTTGCAGGTACAAACCTGGTGGTGATCTTGGCGTTCTACTCACCCTGCATGTTTTGCAGTTTATTGATAGAGCTATTCCTAGAAAAAAATGAACACGAAATGTTCGGGCATTTTTGTATTTGCGTACGCTGTTTGTTGTTACTGCAGCTATATATGCTTGCGATTCACGTTAATTAACGCGCGCTGTTCAGATCAGAGGGTTTTAATTTAGCCCATGCAGCTTAATGGTTATGACTTATCTGAGTTAACTCGTGAGGGCAGCCACTCGTACAGGGAATCGACATACATCAATATGCATGCATGCTACTTAATTATATATAAGAACTGCTCCTAGATCTGTTTTTTTTTTTTTTTTTTTCCTTAATGTAGTTTGTAGAAAATAATGTATGCTTTTGTTTTTGGACAAAAGGGACCTCGTATTGTTGTTATGGTTCTTGCTTTGGTACTCTTTATATATTTAATGAATTTTCAAAAATTAAATTTCTTTATATATTTAGCCTTTGTTTGGATTGAAAATTTACCTAAACTCATTTCATTTTATTATTATAGTTTTTTCAAATTCTCACACAAAATATAATGAACAATTTAATTTTTTTTAAATCTCAAATTAATAATATTCTAATAATATTTTATTTTATTATTTACAAATAATCTCAACTCATCTTTAAATCTAAATGGAGCCAATTATGAGTTATAGGCTTTTTTAGTAGAGTTTTGCTATCACCATTCTCACATTTTATACACCATGTTTATTTTTATTTTTTTAATTTTTTGTTTTATTATTTTTAAATTAATTGAATTTTTTATTTATTATTTATATACTGATAAAAAAATTAAAAAATTATGTATAGTGTGAGCGGAATGGTAAGTAGAACGTTTTTTTTCAGTATCAATGTTGCTCGACTTTTACGCATGATGATGAAAAAATATATTTATAAATTTCATTTTTTTTACACAATGCACAGTACTTGACTCGAAAACTTTTAACTTGATCTATATTAAAAAAATATATTAACATTTTAATTTTTTTTTTTAAGTTGAATAATTATAGGGTATTACTCTATTACTATTTATCTATTATTTTTTTGTATTTAATTTTTTTTAATTTTTTATTTTACTTAATGATTAAAGAAGTGAGTATTAGTAAAGTTATATATTTTTTTTAATAATCAAAGATGTTAAAAAAATAATTCAAACAAAATAATAAAAAGATAAAAAAAACTTAAAATACACTTAAGTAATAAATGAATAATAATGGAATAGTAAAGTCTATCACTAAAGTTTAAAGTTATATTGTTGTTTTTGTTATTATTATTATTATTATTATTATTATTATTATTATTATTATTTCTAAATATAGTTTCTTATTCCCGCGCATATCAACGTATCCTACAACGCCACTTGTCAATTATTTCACCGCCAAAACTGAAAGCAAGAAACGCCCTGATATCTGACTCAATATAATAGAACTCCAATGGCAATGGCAATGCCAATCTACTCTCATTTCCATTAATGGCTTCCCGAGTACACCTCCTCCTCTCTCTAATTCTCTTCTCCCTCTTCTCTCTCTCCTCTCCGCTCTCCTCTGAGACCATCTTCGATGCCGTCAAGATCCTTGCCGACTCCGGCTACGTCTCCATGTCCCTAACTCTTGAGGCCATCTCCAAAAGTACTCTCCTCACGAACTCTACCTCTCTCACCATCTTCGCTCCCTCCGACCCCGCCTTCATTCACTCCGGCCAGCCATCTCTCTCCCTCCTCCAATACCACTTCTCTCCTCTCCTTTCGCCCCTCCAAACTCTCAGATCGCTTCCCAATGCAGCCAAGATCCCGACATTGTTTGTGGGTCACTCGCTCACTGTCACCACGTCCCCTACTGATGATGGAATTTCGTTAAACAACATCAAGATTACCCGGTCTCCCATATTTAATCAGGGGTTCTTGGTTATCTTCGGAGTCGACGAGTTCTTTCACCCGGATTTTGAGGTTTCGGTGCCGGTAAAAAGCCCAGAGCCCAATCTTGGATGTGGGTTCCCAACGGCAAATGATACAACCAGTTTTTCAGGGACTAGTTCGTTTGGCAAAGTGAGTGGGCTCTTGGGGTGCAGTGGGTACTCTGTAATGTCTGAGTTTCTTAATGGTTTCTGCTTTTTCTGGCTAAGTGATATCTTGATGGCTTCTTGAGTATGGAATTTCCTCAGTGCGGGATCGATGTTTGATTACAATTCTGTTCCCTTGCTCTGTTTAAGTGATGTCATTTGCTCTAACAAGTTAAACCCTTTGAATGAGTTGAAACTCGGTATCTGGCACTGTGAGAGGTACTTCTGATTTGATGGTTACTTTCTGTGCTTGTTCAGAATTGCCTTCTTAATTTGTTCTGTTCTTTCTTGTTAAACGAAAGAACTTTTATTGATGACGAGATTGAGACGATAAAGAAGGAAAGTTAAGGACTTGTTATCATCAAGATTCAAGATTTGCTATAATTATACTGTTCAACTTGGAGAAGCATTCAAAGACAGGCATTTATACTCGAATTGTTGAAGTTTCGAAACCAGAATTAGCATTTCAGGCTGATCTGCAACGCTAGCTTGTGGGGCTGCATGCACTCTACATCTTGCTACTATTGACTTGTGCTTTATAAAGAAATCATGGGATGTATTTGTAGACATGCAAGCTCTACATTTAAAGCAGTATAATTGTAGATATCTTTGAAGCTGTGATACCAGATATAATATAACCTTCAGTTTTTCTCCATCATTGTTTTTGGCCTCATATTTCTCAAACTTAACCAAGCAAACCATGGGAAGTAATGTGCATTATGAGGAGTCGAACTGCATGCTGTGAAATCGACATGAACAAAAAAGTGGTTTTAATTCTATCTTTGTTGATGGAAATTGGTGCGTTAGTTTATTCTTACATAGCAAGCTCTCTATTCTACTACTGTGCGGTTACCTTTCAGCAATCAGTTTTAGTTATTTTATCTACAAGGTAAGTGGGTTTACCCTGGAACTCCAAAACATTCTCACAATCTCGCTACCGTTAGCAGAGGACAAAACCACGATCGACTCCAAATGCCAATCCCACCCTATTGACACCCACAAAACCTCCTTCCTCGACCAAATGCTGCATCCCTCAAATATATATATAGAAGGAAATGCATCACAGAAAACATCATCTATTTGGCAATGCCACACATGACTGTTCATCACCATGCCGTGCAGAGATGCTCATCAAACGCTTGTAGCCAAAGTTTCCACCCAGGGGCTCCCGAGACGGCTACCAGCTAGCTGTCTCGGAGCAGCATTATAGATTATTGTTTTTCTAGTTTCATGAAATTAGACGTTTGTCGATTAAAATTTGGCGTTTTTAACTAATGCAAGATAGGGCGAAGGATGTATGCATGGGCAAAAGGTGGAAGGAAAATGTAGCACCATCATCCAAAATTATATCAAGCAATATGCTGCATATTTAATTGAACTTCTACATAGCCTTCCAGGCCACGCAGACCAGCACTATGTTTTCTATTTTTGGGTTGGAACAAGACATTAGATTTTTACACACCAGCTGCATAAGGATCGAGCTATTTACTTTGGCTATAGATGTAACAAAATACACTCAAATTATCCCTCAACTCAAAATGGAGCTTCGCCCCACCTTGGTTTTTACCCCCAATAGGGGTACAATAAAACTCAAAATATGTGTCTAACATGTTACTTCTTTTCTGTGTTAAGACTACACTTCACTTGATGGATTTGATACTGGTGCCCCATGATTCCTGTTATAACTAAAACAGTTCTTGTAAGTCCTGCTTCCTTTTATTTGTAAGGATAGCTTGACAAACACTTCCTCCCTTTGGGGGCGGTTTGCATAGAGTATCCAAAGAACAAGGCAGAGCAAGACTCCAACCGATATCATGCCCAACCCGGCATTCACTATCTTGATATAATGTCCCAGCGGAGGGCAGTAGCTTATGGTAATTATTCTGAAAGTGTCCCTGACAAAATTACAATCCTGGAGGTTAAGTAAAGGTGGCGTGTAGTGCTCGAGTGCATAGCTCTCGTTAACTGCAGCCACCAACTGTGTGTAGATGTTTGGCGTTACCCTCCCAGCAGTGGTGCACAGACCATATGCCGATACTTCACAAGTATAGCTCTTCCATACCTGAAAAAGTAAATGTGGAGTTTAATTAAATCTAATTCCATGAAAGAGAGAATGAATTACTTTCCATTAACAATTATTTAAAAATTGTAAAAAATAACGAGGCCAACTTCCACATTTACGTTGTCCCTTCTTACATCAGCTAATGTTCTACTGGGATTTCATATATGGGAAGCCGGAATGCCGCATTAAGTTATTTTTAGTGTTACGAGATCACCCACCCTTCAATTATACTATTTTACCACGTCGAGTTCTTTCCTTTTTTCCAAGTAATCAAGTAATTTCCAGATAGGTCTTAAAGAAATGCAAATTCCCATAAGAGAAAAGTTACCAAATAATTAGAATTGATAAAACATACCGCAGAAGCATTTGCCACAGACACCTCCTGAGGCCCACACATGCGATCTTGCAGCTGAGAGTCATATGGATAACATAGTGGTGGCATCAGAGGACCAGACTGATTGTAATAATAAGAATTGTCCTGGGAGGGATTTGTGTCTGCATATGTATAGATAAATTCATTGACAACATTTACAATTTGATTGATAACTTTTTTACTCTGCGCAAGTGTTTGGTTTGTTGTTCTTTGGTCAACACATGGAAGGATGTTGCTAAGAGCCGTTTCTGCATGTGGAAATTCTACCCACTCCTCCATGGCCATACAGGTGTCAGAAACTGTACTGAAATGCCAAAAGTAATAATATACTATTGTCAGTAATGCCAAAGATCCTGGGGATAGGAGACTGTAACATATACAGAAGATCCAAAGACTGCATAACTTTCTGAACATCACTCATCTTTCACATATGAACAAGCAAACAAAAAGAGGGGGGAGAACACCTAGTAGGTAGTGTCCAAATGAAATCCAAATCTTACTTGTTGAGGACTACAAAAACTCCACAAAGCACAAATGTAATCGCAATGAGCAACCAACCACTTATTATGAATCTGCAACATTAAGTAAGTAGCGTCAAATACAAATGTAAAGAACATCCAACATATTGAATTAGGAATATCACTGGATGTGGCAAATGTCCACCAAATTGCAAACACAACTTACATATGGATTGCATGTTTGTGCCCAAGGATAGACAGGACTGCCAAAATAAACATCAGTAAGTTACAAAGAGGGAAGAGCCTATTAGAGGAAAAATAATAGATAAAATATATCATTGATTTCGATTTTTCAGCAATACATACTAAGACCAATCAGAGCCAGGAGAAACATTACAGCTGCCACAGTTATTAAAGCAGAACGCCTGCAACAAAGAACTCAAAATTAGCTAATTAACATCAGGATTTCCAAAAAAAAAAAAGATATAGATGGTACCAAGAAAGGCTAGCATATACTTTTTGTTTTTTTTTTTATATAGAAGTAAGGCTAGCATATACTTACACAGCATTGAAGACTTTCTTTATTTTGACAGAATTTGTACTTGTCTTCTCTGTCAGTGTATCTGCTGCAGTATTGAGATCCACATTCAATTTGTCAATATCATCCATGACATCAGAAGGAAGGAACACCTGGGCCACACTAATATTTTTTGCTAGTGATAGATATTCTGTGACATTTCTTAGGGTCTTCACAGTGTAGTCTGACTGGTTTACAACATAGTTCAAAGTTCGCAAAACTTCACCATGAAATTCATCCTGCCCAACAGAAAGAAGGATGCATCCAATCCTGTATGATAAAAGGGCCAGATGGCATTAGCAAGAGTTACAAAAGAAATGAATTTGTCAAACTTGTGATCCTGCCAGACAGAAACGGACATAAATATGTTCTTATATGCAAGTTTGAAATAGACTCTAGTTCTGTCAATAATTTCATATGAGTGACATACAAGGAAGGCAGAAAAAGCCCAGTTTTAGTAGACAATGTAAAGAAATAACTTTGATAAAGTATCAGCAAGAAAATGGGATAATGCAAAAGAAAAAACAAGTAAAACCTCCAATCACAAATAATAACAATAGTTGAAAATGTTTGAAGTTCAGAATATTACGCTGCAGCACAGGTGAATGCTATAAGCAGAATAAGACAAATTCTTTGTGAGTGGTGCGATTCTTTTCCTTTTATGTTTATCCTCCAACCACAGCAATGATGAACCACAAGACACAAGCCGAAAGAAATAAACCATAGGACAGCAAGAACGAAAGCAGGAGCACCGGTGAACCCAACAGACTGCAGATGGAATGGTTAAAGTACTGATAAGTACAAGTTAAGATATCAATGAAACTACAAGAATAATGATGATGAGGATAATAATTGAATTTATAGTTATAATCTCAACTCAGTACACAAGCATGCAGAAAATACAAACTGAAAATAGAAGAGGTGCCACTGAAGGAAAAGATACAATAAAACAACTAAAATAATAATTAAACAGCATAATCTAACACTAACCCTGAAGGTAATCTGTATAGAGATTCACATAAATCAGGCTCTATCAACCTGGATTTGACATGCTTGTACTCAACAAACTCGCAATATCCTGAGCCTACTGCATATCCAACCATGAATACTGCAGAAACACCAAGACACCAAGATAATTGTTTTTCCATCGTCATAGATACAACTTCTAACTCGCACAATCTATGGGACTTGAACCCAAGACCTCATCCACCCCACCTTATATGGGGTGAAAGTACCATTTGACCCCAAAGGCCATTGGCATTCCTTAAGAGATTTTGTCGATCTGCTTAATTCTTTGACTGGGATTGATAGTTCATACACCAGCGGCGGAATTCTTGGGTAAGATATGCACATTTATAACTTTATTTTGACAACTGAAATATGTTGAGTACATCTCCCAAATTCGAGCAGTTCACCATGGTAACACTACATAATAGAAATAAATAGATCGCCACAGGAGTTCATAAAATCTGCTCGATGCCATTATATTCATTTCAGACTTATAAACAACAATCGAGTTAAGCTTCCAACAATTTTGATTCAAGGAATGTGCTAGTCTGTGTCAGAAGAATACTATAAAAAAATGGCCACAATTGAAACAGATGTATTCCTCTTCAAATCCTGAAGAATCTCAAACTTTCATCAAAGCTTTTCCTTTCTCTTCGAAACCATTCAGCATAAAAAACATAGTTTTCAGTATAACAGTTCCACAAACTTCTCCAAATAATCAAGTAGATATTGATTTTACATGCACCCAACCAAACAGTTACGAAGCCTGCCGCTTAGCCAAAACAAAATCACCGAGCCTGCTGGGCAAAATTAAACAAATCGATCATACAACTACTGTGGTGTAGTAAGGAAAGCTAGACTTACAGCCCAGTAATGGCGATTGGCAATGTCCCAGCCACCTCGGTAGCGCCGAAACCCACGAAGAATGTCCAGCCTATTCGTCCGGTTTGCCGCCAAAGTAAGCGTGCTCTGAGTGGCATCATCGCTAGCAGGCCCTGGAGCTTGTGCAGCCTCCGATATTCCATTCTTCCATGGCCCCAAATTCTCTTGTCCTACATTCACAACTAAACTATTCAACCGTAAAAAGAGAAAAAAGAAACGTTTCTTCGTATTAAAGCGTATAAAGCAGCAGCACCGCCAGAAATTAATGGCTAAACGGCAAATTTTAAGACTTCATGAGTATTAAAAAGAACGTCTGAACGTCTCATTTAGTTGCTGAGAAAATAAGGGAAAACATTAAAAAAAAAAAAACTTATGATTTATTGGATCCCAGAAGAAGTTAAAAATAATTAAGTGATAGCAATATCTGAAATCTCCTTTTCGTTCCGTTTTCCTCAGTTTTCACAGCAACCAAACAAGAAACAAAACGACACTTAAGATCAAACCCAATACGCCGATCAGGGAAGAAAAACCAAAAAACGAGAAGAACTACTTCAGCCTAAACGGATGTCAATTGTAGGGAGTTGAGAGGGCGGACCTATAATGGACTTGAGAGAATCCGAATGGAGTCCATTGCGAGGCAGAGCTGAAATCGAGCTCAGAGAGGCCAACAACAAGAAGGAAAAAAGCCCAGGAACCAAGATTACCTTCATTGCAATAGCAAATCCCCCTCTCTCCTCTTTGTCTCTCACTCACTGCAGCCACCGCCTCAGACGAACAGAGCCCATTCCCAAGATCGTCCAGACATTTCACGAAGCTTCAGACCCCATCTTCTTTTTAATATTATAATTCATTGATGGGAAGGAAATGGAAGACTTATGGGACAAAGATATGGAGCTAAAAAGAAAGAGCGAGAAAAGTGAGACAGAGAGAAAAGAGAGTCACATGGCAGTGGGGGGGACTCGGTGAGGGTGATTAGGGAGAGCAGACGAAAAGGGCGGGTGTGATTTATTTAATGAAGTGCGGTTTCAGCTAATCAGATACTTTCTTTATTCGTTTCACTGTGAATGAACCAGAAATTAAGTAAAGCAGAGTCAATGCAGAACACGTTTTGATTATTAATACGAGTTTCCGTTAACAAGTGAATGGGAACAGAAAGAAAGAAAGTATCTTTGCGAGGAAAGATGGGCAAGTTGTTAAGTGGAGATAATCCCATTTACTTTTTTTAAGCACATAAAGTCTTTCTGACATGAAAAGAATCTACCGTCTTCAGTAAACAGTATTTTGAGATTTGTCATATTTGAGGGACAGCTTTTCTTTCAAAAACAAAAGGTGTCCAGACTCCAGACTCCAGACTCCAGAGTATATACACCGTCGAAACATCTGACATGCATGTAGGAATAAGAATGAATTTCACTTTGAGGTTACTCCTGCGTTAGTGTATCAAATTAGGTTAAAAGAATGCAAAATCTGTACACTTTAAAGATTTGCAAGTCTCGATCATACAAATTCTTTTTACTTGAATCTTATATATATATATATATATTTATATATATTTAAATAAAGTGCAAATGACTTGCATAATTAATGACTTGATAAATCATTTATTTAAAATAAACGCATGCATATTGCTTTCTTTGTCAAGGAAAAGTCCGTGCCTTTAGGGTCAAATTTCAGAAAGAACAGAGAATTTGTTCTTAATTGTTTCTTATGATAAGCAAGCAGCCCGAGTGCAGGTGACATGTTAGGGGCCGGGTTCGCTAATCTGCAAAATATGACAAAAAGAAGAAGGGTCTGCCTCTTTATTCCTAATTTGGTGACCTAATTAGGTATAATATAACATCAAAAACTCTACTTGCACCGGGGTTGGGGAAACTCCTTATATACGTCCATCCATGTGTAAAAAAGAAACGGAGTGTTTCATTCAAATTCGGCTAGTTGAAACTCAACACTCACTTTCTTCTCATCTTCTTTTCTTCTTCTTCTCAACTGAAACCCAACACTCTCTTTCGTATACCTACGGAATAGATTTGTCTTCGGGAGCGAGCTTCCCCACAGACAACCATGAAGACGAAACATGAAGACATGTTCTTCTCATCTACTGGTTCGCATCTTCTTCTCATCTTTTTCGTCTTCACTATTTTCCAAACAAGTCATGCCCGTTGGTAGTGTTTTTTCGCATGCCCTAAACCGAATCGAAATCTCCCATTTGTAGTGTTTCTTGAACCTATGAATACAGCCACCAGCTTCACAAGGTTTGGGCAGTGGTGGTGGAGGCGTGGGGTACAATCTATTTTTAGACCCTTCTGCAGGGTTTCCTTTCTTGAATTTACCGCTTAATATGCCATCGAATGTTCAGTTACCAATTAATGGGTGGGCGAGGAACTCATCCAGTCGTTATCTGTTTTGAGTCAAAGGAGTTTTGGGTGTTTGCATAATGAGATCTTTCGGCCTTGATATGGGAATTTAAGAGCTTTTTTGGAGATTTTTTTGCATTGGATGAGAGAGACTTTTGGTTAAAGGTTAGGAAATTCATGGACCGACATCATCGTGGTTTTTTGCATTGGATAACGATTCTAGCTATTTTTCTTTTGGGATGGGTTTGATTTTTGAGACCGATTTTGGCGCTGGCTGGAATGGGTTTGATTTGCTTCTAAAATCGATTTTGGTTTTTTTTTTTTTAAATAATATTGGCTGACGTCAGTCGATTCTCCAAAAGGTACCCAACATCGGGTACCTTTAGTAGAATTGATATAATATATAAATATATATTTATATATATATATATATATATATATATATATATATATGAGCATGTTCCAATGAATTTGAAGATACATGATTTTTAAGAATCTTTTTCCCAACTGACAAAGCAATTCAATTGATTTGCTTTGAACTGGATCCAATTATATTAATTATTCCAAAAAGATTTGAGTTTTAGAATCTCAAATTAACACCTGTCAACAAGAATACAAAATTGAGCTCTTTCTGCGTTTCTGATCATCATGTGGCTATTTGTATGCACTATAAACCGAATTAGGAACAAATTTGGTGTGTTAATTATGACTGGTAGAGTATATATGCATAATATAGTCCATGAATCATATCTAAGAGATAATTTGATTGATCTTTAAATTTTGAGTGAGATTGGATATGATAGAATGTATTTCCCATCATTATCTCTAGGTTAATTTAAATTTGAAATAATTTTGTATTTGAACTTTAAATTGGATAAAATATAGAGTCAGAGTTTGAATTGACTTTTATTTTAATAACATGTGAAATTATCACATATTTCAAAAGATTAAATTGATAAAAATAAATAGATTTAATTATTTATATTATATTCTTAACACATTCTAAATAAACCTTCTATAAATTCATTGCATGTAATAATCTAGATATGCCGTATCAATGAATTATATTTATGCATATACATTGTATATATACCCATAACAAGAAAAAGAGGCATCGGAGGCATATAGTCGGTAAAGCAATAATATCGATGATAGTATTGCGGCGGTTTATACTTTTAGGAGATGTAGACATAAATGTTAGGTAAGAACAACATGCTTGCGGATTGCTCGGAAAATGAGATGAAAATTTTATAAATAGTGATAAAATAATTTATGAATAATAATAAAATAATTTTAGTTATGTATTTATTAAGTTTTGAAAAATGAGAAAGAAAAAGTTGAATAAAAAATATTAAAAAGTTAAAATATTGTTAAAATATAATATTTTAATATTATTTTTATTTTATGATTTGAAAATGTTAAATTTTTTTATTTTTTATTTAAAAATTTGAAAAAGTTGTAATTATTAATTTAAAAAAATTATAATTGTTAGTTTGAAAGTGTTTGTATTTGAATTAAGGATAAAAATCGACTGATGCGGTATTTTTGTCAAAAACCAAAACTGACCGATAGGGAAGATTTTGAGAGGAAGACCGATCGAATCGGCTGCTAGGTAGAAGGAATACCGGTCGTACCGATTCCGACGATTTCTCGATCGGTTTTCGATTAGCGACGGTAGAGTGAAGCTTCGTCTGAGAGAGCGAAGAGAGTGAGAGAAATCAGACTGGAAAAGAAGAGGGGAGGGGGAAGAAGACGGGCTCAAATCGAAATGACTTCAGTTGGTTTAAAATGGCACAGTTTCACTTATATTTTTTTGTATACATTAGGTATAAAATGATGTCGTTTCACTTAATGACATCATTTTACTTAAGATATATATATATATATATAAAATATATTTATTTATTTAATCGGCCGGTCCGGCGGTTTGAACCAGGTTCAAACAGGAATCGAACCGACTAACGTCATTTTAAGAAATTTCTACTTCTCTACCGATTTCGTGCTCTCGCAGTCGGTCTATGTCGATATCATCTGGTTTCATCGATTGTTGTACAACTCTAATTTAAATGTTGTTTGGGAATAAAATAAAATAGAATAGGATAAGATAAAACATGTTTTCAAACATCCCCAATTAGCTAGGGATCAGCCAACGTGTGATCCCCAGTTAGAAGATGATGAGTTGCATGTGAAATATTGCTTCTCTTATTTTACATTATATTCATGCTTGCTTCTTATACATATGCTTTTATAAAGGTTTAGAATCCCGAGAGACTATCACCACTACTACTTCGGTAGTTAACTTATTAAAATCACGGTCGTTATTGAATTTTCATTCTGGTACAAATATATCGTAATTCATGTAATTATTTTACAACCTACGTCATATGTTGCATATATGTTTTCCATTAATAAAAAGAATTGAAAAATAAATTATTAAAAAAAAACTTTATACGTGTAGAGCAATAGTTTTAGATTATGTATTTGTATATGTATTTACATATTTATATAATATGACCTTATATTAGACTGTATTAAATTATGCATATCTAAAAATTTATATAGTTATAAACAATATTTTTTTAAATTAAAAAATGCATGGTTTGCTTTTTAAATTTTATTTTACTATTATTTTTTCTCTCCTCCCCTCTCTCTCTACCAACCGAAACAAATTCTCTCTTAAAACATTTTTTGCCTTGCTCTCTCTTGACACTAACGGAAAGAAATCTTTAAAAAAAAATTTAAGAAAAAAATTAATAATAATATTTAGGAAAATTTTAGACATAAATCTCACACGCTGTACAATCACTTAAAAATATATTATTTTACTCTTTTATCTACGTAATAAAAATAATTTTATATATGTTTATAAGTAAAATAAGATATAAAAATAAAATGATATATTTTTAAATAAATATACAAGATGTGAGACTTATAAGTAACACGACTTTAATATTTAACTCAGATACATAATTTAATGTAAAAAAAAAAATTATATATAAAATCAATCTCTTAAAAATGAAACCTCTTAAAGACTTTAATGATCGTGACCCGCAAATTACGATGTTGTCTAGCGTTAACCGTTATTTGTATAGCAACCTTGACGAGACATGGCAACAACTGACATTTCTTTCAGCGTCAGAGTTTTTTTTGCACGTGGACTTGACACTTGGCAATCTCCTTATAATATTGTCATGAAAATGAACTGATTGTTCATTAACGTCCAAACTAATGGTGATTTCTTAACTAATGGGAACGTTAATGCCCACAAATTTGCGTTGATGGATTGATTTCTGGGATGAAAAAGTAGGATTCTACAAAGGAAAGTTGGCTTTAATGGAATCCTCCACTGGAATGAATTTGTTGGATCTTGTCCATATTAACATTACTTGTTGGTTGCTGGTAACAACCTAACCACCGTTCAAATATACTACCACCCAAGATTTCGCCATTTCACCGTAAAATAACAGAAATGAATGGAACAAAAATATTAAGACATTGCTTGATTATATAGTTCAGATGAGATGAGTTGAAATATTTTGTTAAAAATTTAATAAAATATTATTATAATATAATTTTTAATATTATTATTATTTTAGAATCTAAAAAATTAAGTTGTTTATTATATTTTATATAAGAGTTTAAGAAATTTGTAATGATGAGATAAAATAAGTTTGTGTATCCAAACCTAGCCAAAGTAGGGTGAAGCTATATCGTCCCTCCAAGTTGCCTCCAAGTTGTCTCTAGTGCATTTTGATTTTTTTTTAATGTTAAAAAAATACATAAACTCACTAATGATAACTATTTTTAACATTTAAAAAAAATAACCAAAATACACTTGGAGGTAACTTGGAGACAATTTGGGAGGGCAATTTAGCATTTTCCTGTTAAGTATTTAGGCATCACTATACAACACGTATATATTCTTATTGGAAAAAAAAAATAATTTTATAAAAATAAATTCACAAATTGACATAGCTTGATGCAGTATACTAGATCTATTTTACGATAAAAATAATTTTACAATCTAACGTATCACATCAAATTATATCAATTTATAAATCTAATTTTGTGAAATTTAATTACAACTAAAGCATTTAACTTATTAAAAATGCTGTGGTCTTTACCGTTCTTTTTCCCTCTTTTATATGTTGCAGCATAAGAAAATTTTGGGTAGGATATACCCTTCAAAGTCGGACGTGAAAGTTTCTTTTCCTCCTGCTCAAGTAGTTACATCAAATATAAAGAAATTCCCACTTTCTTTTCTTTATCTTTAACCCCAAAAAATAGAAAAGATCAGCAGTACTTTACATGTGGTACGCATACCTGAAGATCCCAAATCAGAGACCCGCAAGGAAAAGCAACACAATGATCTCTCTCTCTTTTTGGTTCATCAGATTCCAACATCATCTCAGTACGAATAAGAGTTGCAACCCAACTCATCTCAACCCTTTGTTTCTTTTTTGCTTTGGCAATGAAGGATAAGGACGATACCTTCGGTTAATATCCTTTACCAAAGACTTATCCATGACCCTTCTATCTATCGCATCAAATTACAAGCCTTATTCTTTTTTTAAATTCTTAATTTAATTACGTAGTTCAGATGAAATATTTTATTAAAAATTGAATAAAATATTTTTTTAATATAATTTTTATTTTAAAATTTGAAAAATGTGAGTTATTTATTATATTTTGTATGGAAGTTTTAAAAAATTATAATAATAATATGAGATGAAATAATTTGATTTTGTATAACCTAATCAGCCCTTGACCCTTCTCTTTAGTCAAATTGTCGTGAATGCTAGGAGATTAGGCAGGCCTAAGAGCACTAGCATTGTTCAAAGTTTGGTTAATATATCACTTTTTAGCTATTGGCTAATCACTCAAAATTTAAATTTTACATTAGATTAGTCATTGCACTCTATTTAATAATAAAATATTATTGTTTTAAATTTTGTTATCTACTTTTTAATGCAATTTTTTTATTTGTTTAAATACTTTTTTATTTTCATTTTCACTTTCACAATCTCCAACAATCTTATATGCTGTGAAGCAAGAAATTGTGCTACTCTCTGGGATATATGCTGTTGAGCAACAATCATGGAAATAATAAAAAATACATATGATTTTGCTACAGTGGGATAGATTTATTGTAACTAATATCGTGGATGACTTCAGTTTAACTAATCCAATGTAGACCAAATTTGAGTCACAATAATTAAATTAAGACTGTTATTGACATCCGACTAAGCCCATGTCAGTGCTCGGAGATCAGGGGAGCCCAAGGAAGTTAGCCCATTGGCCTTTCAAAATAAGATAAACCCAAAAGAAAATTCACAATGCCGGCATTCTGCAATCTGCATAGGTTCATTTCTTTCACGGTTTGTCTGGGACCAGGGGCAATTTTTGTTGGGATTGGTGGGTCTTGCGCAGCTTTTCCGGGGCCCTTTCACGTGCCATGTTCAGGCTGAAGATTTTAGTAGATGCGGATGCCAATCTTACACAACCTCTTTAATTTTCTATATTATATTCTTTTAAAATTTTTAATTTTTTAATTTCTTTTAGTTTATTCTTTTTAAATTAATTCAATTCTTATATTAAATATTTAATAAAAAGAAAAAAATAATAAAAATTAAAAAATATGTATATAAAAATTGTGTGAATAGTAAGAAATTATGTAAATTTTTTCTTATTGGATTACAAAACGGCTTCTGACGGAGCGTTCAATTCTATGCAGCTTCCTGAATTACATCCATTGAAGTTGTCTATAAAAAGGGTTGGAAAAAACTACATCGTTAACAGTTATAAAGCTCTATATTTTCTTAAACAAATTTCAAAACGTACTTATTTATCTATGATACATGCACTGTACGTTCGGTCAGTGAAGTAATCTACTTCATTATTATTCACAAACAAATAACTACTATTCACAAACTATTCTTTATTTTTCACAGATTATCTAAGATCATCTTAACATTTAAACACACTCCTGGAGGCCCCAATTTACTCTCCTTTGACAACAGCTACACAAAATAGAACAAGCTTTCCAAAGAAGCATCACAATTGACAATTGACAATACAGGACAAAAGCATTGGTTGTAGCTTCCAACCATGCTCATGTTAACTAAGCAGTCTATATATGTATACTACCTTCAAAAGCTCTAGAATCTAAACTTCTAAAAGAACAATACAACGGTGGCTCCATAGGGTTCTAAGAGCCTTGAATAAGTGTGCCGCGACAAGGTAAATGTCAACTCCCCCCCCCAAAAATGAATAGTTGGATATTATCAAAGCAGTCATTGAAAGAAAATCCTTAGTGTTGAGTATTCCATTGGTGCATAGTGAACAAAACAATCACTGGAAAATGACTTGTGAATACCATATATCTTGTACTAATATCCACAAAGGTCTAACAACACAATATTACGAGCAGAACTAAGACAATCACACAGCTGAAGTATCAAACCAGGCTGTGTCCGAGAGCAAGGTTCTATACTGTTATAACCAGAACTATACCCGACATGGATATAGATAAAATTAAATGAAAAATCATATCAAAATTCCAGTCTCTTTGTCAACCAAAAACTCAAAAGATGTGTAACGGATAACTAGCATATCTCCGAAGCCCAGTCCGACAACTACAATTGTTCGACATATATTAGATACACAACTGATGAAGGTAGCATTGTTTTTAGTTGACACAGGCCACTGCTACCCACCCCCTTTGACTCCAGTGTGTTGCTTCAGAACGCTTGTGTAAAACCTTCCTCTAGAACAGAACCATGATAGACCCCACAGACGTTTGCAAAAAGAATTACAGGTCGGAAAAGAAACAGTAGCAAAACATATGTCCATGTCTTCTCATCGTTGTAATAGAAAGAGATTGTAGTTATTAAAAAACATATTACATGCATATTCAGAGAAAAGCATGTACACCAATCTAGCAAGTTCCACATACAGACTGAAGACACCAAGGAAAACATGAATAGCTCCCCAATCAATTGCAGAGCAACCATGCAAGACTGTCACTATAAAAAAAAGTCCTAGCATCCATAGCAGAAAAAACCAGTAACGACAAATGAGAAAAGAAGCAACATTTCATTTTCAAAAAAGCGTTACAGGGCCAACATGCCGGTCATTCATCTGTCAACAAAAACTAAAACTCCTAATTCTTTCTTCCTATCATTTATCTCCATACTTGAGGAGAACCTTCCCAAAGTTTCTACCATGTCAATGGTTCTAGCAAACCAACGACTTCCCATCAATACAAATAATCACCAATTACTCTTTTCCCCAATTTGTCTCAAAGCAATGAATTTTCAATACTCATTATTCCTAAATATAAATGAAGTTAAACAGTGATCATAAAATCACTTGGGCTTATTCTTGACCGTGACGCCGAGCTCCCCGGCCACAATCACCGTTGTGGCCATGTCAAGGAACATCCCGTGCTCCACAACACCAGCTAGCCTCAAAATCTCATCGCTCGCGGCCTTCAAATCCCCAATATCCTTCTTAAAATACAAATCCACAATGTAATTCCTATTATCTGTCACAAAGGGTTCTCCGTTTTCGACTGAAGTCCTGAGCTGGGCAACGCAACCCGAGTCCTCAAACAGGGTCTGCAGCCTCTGCGCGGTGAACTTCCAACAAAAGGGTACTATCTCGACCGGCATGGCGAGCCCACTAGCACCCAGATGCTTAACGAGCTTGGACTCATCCACAATGACGACGAACTTCCGGCAAGAGCTCTCCACCATTTTCTCGCGGAGGAGGGATCCACCGCGGCCCTTGACGAGGTTAAGGAAGGGGTCGACCTCGTCGGCGCCGTCGATGGCGAGGTCGACGACAGGATGCGCGTCGAGATCAGATAGAGGGATGCCGAGGGAAACGGCTTGATCGTGGGTTTTCTTCGACGTGGGGATGCCGACGATACTGTGGAGCTTGCCTTGGCGCAATAGCTCAGCGATGCGGTCTACTGCGTGCTTGGCAGTGGAGCCGGTGCCGAGTCCGAGGACCATGCCGGACTCCACGTACTCCACGGCCTTGTATGCGGCAATCTTCTTGAGCTCGTCCTGGGTCAGAATAACCGGAGAGAGTGTAGCAGATGATGGAGAAGAAGGGACGAGAATCCCCGTCTCCATGGCAGACTTCTCTGAACCAATAAAATGAGGAGGATAAGGGATGGCCATCTCCTAAAATCTGGGATTGCGATTTTAGTCTATTCAAGTGGCTATTTGTACGTTCATTGTGATGTAGGGTTCTGATGTACGAAGAAAACCCAGTAACTTGAATGAGTTAAAGAAGGCTTTTATCGGCAACAAAACAAAAGCCAAAAACAAATTGGAGACGAATAGTCGAATACCTGAAGAGATATGGGTTATCCCGGAATGTGTGGTGAAGGAAATGAGGACAGGACGAGAGAGAGAGAGAGGAGGCTCGGACACTTGAGGCTTGTGCGGTTCTCTTTATAAAGGAAAAAAACTGAAGGTGGGATGGATGGTGAAGGGAAGATGACGGAGCAAATCAGGGGAAAAGATTTCGAATTTATATATATATGACATTGAATGAATTGATACGAAAGATAGAACTTTGGCGTATTTCACGCGGCGGGGGCAAAAGAGATTCCTCGAAGAAGCATGACTCTTGGATCCATACCCCTTCAAGCATGTTTTGAATCACTTCTGATTCTTTTGAACAAAAATAAAGTTTCGATTTACGTTGATTCACATTTGAATTGTTTAAAAATTAAACTAATTCATTTTATTTCTATCAATTAAAAATCACAAAAAAACTAGAAAACATCATATAAATCGACTTGTCTTGACAAGGTATATTAAAATAACGTAAACTTGTAAAATAATTTTTATAATTCTTTAATAGAATACTTTCTTTTCCATTCAATTTTTTATTTATTCTAGAGATCTTTTATATGACGGATTGTTAATTAGTTAATAAATTAATTAGCAAAAAACATTATTTTCTATCTATATATAATATAGTTAATGATCGGAATTATTAACTGTTAATGCTATTTAGCAACAAAAAAAAGCTCTGTCACTAAATATCGAAGGCCGATATTACTACAACTATATTTGTATTAGATAAGCTGACAAAATAATTATGCGAAAAATAACCACATATTAAATGGAAGGTATAGAAAATAGCCAATAAACTTGGTCTCCTTGATCTTTTGGATAGCTACATGTAATGTTTTTTTCATTAATCTTAAGAGTGCTGTTAGGGTGCCGCCCAGTAGTAATCGTCGGCATGCCTTTAGGCAAAATTATTTTTTTTATTCATATTTTTTAATATTTTAAACATTTTATTATAAATTTTATTACTTTATATTTTCTTAATTATTTTTTAAATTCCTTTAAATAATTTTTAAAAAATTTCACAAACTTATTTAAAATTTCTTTTATAATAATTACATAAAAATATTAAAAAATAAAATAAAATCAATGACTCCCTCAATAGAAATATCATTTTCGGACACAAAATTAATTATAAGTCACGTCATTGGGCATCCATACGTCATGGACAATTTTTAAACCCATATATAATTTTGCTAAATTAAGATTAGAATTAAATGCTCATTTGGTCATTATCTTTTTTAGAAAAATTATTCTCTTACTATTCACCACTTTACACTCTACATTCTATAAAAAACATCCACATATATTATAAAAAAATTATAAATATAGAATATGTGAATAAATAACGACTAATACATAACATTCATCTATTTTCTATTTTTACACCAAATTTATCTAAATCCAATTAAAACCCTTAGGTGAGCATATATGTTTCGTTTTTATATTTATAGTTCAGGTGAATTATAAATGGCTTTTATTATGATGAGGTTCGCATCATTTAAAAAATAAAATCTATATATCACAAAGTTATATTATTTTCAATTTAATTAAGGTTATATATAGTTATGGAGTTAGTAAATCTCACGTATTTCCTTTAAAAAAATTAGAGTTAGTGATTAAACAATAATTTTTTCATGTAGATATGAAATATATACTTTTTTTCAAAAGAAGTGTGTGAATCTTAAAATCCCTAATACTACAAAAATTATTTCTCTTTCAATTAAAATTCACAACTAAAAATAACTTATAAGAATATACATTTACAAATTCTCAATGTTGTAAGACTATATAGAAGATAATACATTTGGTTTTGTTATCTTTAGAAAAATAAATTTATATATATTTCATTACAAAAAGGAGTTATTTTAAATACTTTTATTCTATCATAATATTTCATTTCACTAAATATAAATATTCAGATAAGAAACTTTAATGATATGATATTTTATATAAGAATGTTACGTGATTTATATTTCAAGAATATTCAATACTTTTCTCATAATCGTATAACCACTAAAAATAATTTTTATCATCAATTATTATTCATGACTTCACGTCCTATATATATTCAAAAAAAAAAAAACTATCAAATGTGGAGTGTAGGAATAAATAGTTAATAATGTATAGTAAAACCCAACTACTAATATTCCATTCTCTATATAAAACAAGTATACATTTTAATATTCCATTCATTTAGCCGTGTCGTAGTTGTATGGGATGAGGAATATTTAGATTTGAGTGCTGTTAATCATAAAAATATTACATAAAAGTAATCTTATAAACTGATGTAGTTTTATATAATCCGTTAAATCTATTTTATAATAAAAATAATTTTACAAATTTACAAATAACATCATGACACTTCAATTTATATAATTTATTTGTGATTAGAGTATTTTTTTTTTTTTAATTTTAGAATATAAAGCTAAAAAAGGCTGTAAAGAATGGAGGGTTGGGGTAATGAGAGTTGCTTGGCATAAGCCTACTGTACATCGCACTCTCCACACACCTCATGTAGGTTTTTATTTTTATTTTTATTTTTTCAACCCAACGTTAAGTGTGTTGGGGGTTCTAGGCTGTGAAGTAGATTTTTTCTGAGGTAATATGGACCATCCATTGTGGCCATCGTGGTGGTCCATTGATTGTATTTTAAGAGGTGGGCCAATGTGAATGGAATCGATCGAAGAGTTAGATTTATAGTTTTATAGACGTGGGAATTAACTGAAGGCGTGGAGCTTGCTCCCTTCAGTCTTCACGATTCTCCGCATATTCTCAATCTCTCCCTGTCTGCTGCTTTTTTTTTTTAAAAGAAACCTCAGTATATTATAAAAGTGTTTCATGTATACATCTCCTGTCAAAATCCAAACTATTGATTATGAAGTCTGAAACTTCTTCTATAAACTATTTTATGATCTAAGTGCAAAGCAGCCTTAGCCAAATTGTGTGCAATAAAATTTTTTTCTCTATAATCAAACTGTAAATACCAGTCCTTCCTGAGCTTAAAGACATTTCTAATATCATCTATCAAAGGACCAACATAAGACAAAATTTCTTTATCACTTTTCATAGCCATGATGACTATCTTCGCATCCCCTTTAAATATGACTTGCTAAATATTGAGTTCATTATAAATCTGCATTGCCTTCCACAAAGCTATACTTTCTACAACTTTCAGAGAATGTACATTCCTTCTACTATCACACATCGCAAGCAGTGCCTCTCCCTCTTCATTTCTACTGATTATCCTCATCCTCATTCTCCTGTTCTTCAAGTCTATAGATGCATCCCAATTAACCTTCACAAAATCTCCTGTAGGTCGAACCCATTTAGACTTATGAACAAACACCATAGCCTGTTGATCTTCCGTAATAACCCTTCCATTTTCTTTCTTGAAATCCTCCATCGTCTCTATGGCTGTGGATAGCAGTCTTCTTGGACATGTGAGTCTATTATAAAAAACAAATGTGTTTCTTCTCAACCAGACTTTCTTAAAGATAACAGTTGTCTCTTCTAACTTAGCTTTCTCGAGCACTTTCATCATCTTTCCCCATAATGTCAACAGATCAACACCCTCCCTCTTCCACTTGTGTATACCACTCAAGCCATTTGCCCATACATCGTTTGCTGCAGGACATTCCCAAAGTGCATGTATAACCCATTCTTCATCATTTTATACCTGTTGCTTTTCATTTGCCCATCAAGCATCACTTCCTTATTCTCCGTTAACATTATTTTTTAAATGCTATAAAATAAGAATAATTTTACTCAACATCTCATATATTACACATTATATCTTTTTTATTTATTTTTTAATTTTCTCATAACAAGTATGTGGTATATGGATGATGAGTATAACAAATCAATTAATTTAATAAGAATAAAATAAAATAATAAATATATAAAATGCATAGTATGAGATAATGAGTGACATCATTCGTAAAATAATCCTATAACTAAAATATACAAGACCCCCCTTTTTCAACCTTGGAATGATTGATAGGGTCTATTTGTGAGCTTCAATTATTATGTCACACGCTTATGTTTGAAATTAGGATATACTTTTTTTTATAAAAGATCTGTACTAATCTTTGCATACATAAAATTTATACGTAGTACTACTCAAATTTTAAATACTCTTATCTGAATTTTAAATACCATTGAAGTCCTATTTTCAAGTATGATATGAGTTTTTACTTTATGGGGGTTAGTAGGAAACATATTACTCCGAGGCCACGTAACTTTTTAATTCCTAATATCATTCATGATGCATGTCTAGGAGTAGGCGCAGCATAACATTGGGATGTTTGGAGCAGGAGCAGCATAACAAGATCTCTCTCTCTCTCTCTCCCCTCAACCACTATCTTACACATTGTGTTTGTACGTACTTCACCCATCAGCCTGAAACTTCTTAGCAGAAAACGCGAAAGGATTTTCTTGCCACACAAGTAAATTAATTCGGGAAGAATGTGAATTTAGGGATTGGGAATCATAAGTATAGGATGAAATGAAAGGAAGTTACAGGACTTTCGACTAAAAGAAATGAAATTCTAGCATCACAACTCACAAGAATTGAGCGATGGGGGAGAGATTTCGAACTCATTAAGGCAGATTTCAAACCAACCCATCTCCCTCAACTCGATCTGGAACTAGCTTGAGAGATTTCAACAAATACCTGCATGTGGTTTATTTGTTTATTCTGCATATAAAGTATTTTATATTGCATGTATGACTTGGGTAAAATTTGTTACTTGCGTAGAATTTGTTATTTTGCATATAAAGTATTTGGTTATTTTCCCCTTGTAATGCTGCTCAATGTGGGTTGTAAATATGATCTGGGTTGGTTACTTTCTCCTGTTTTTGGCTACCAATGTGGGTTGTAAATATGACCTGGGTTGTAGAAAATTGACTGAGGGAGGAGTAATGCTAGAGATAAGTCATTATAGCAGTGCATACTTTACACTCATTGGGTAGCTGCTTCTAGTTGATTGTTTCCAACACTCACTTGGGGAGATGTGTAGTCTAAATGATGTCACATCATGTATGCAAAATGGATGCTCCCAATAGTGACTTCTATCTATATTTATTCTTATAAAAATTCTTACGTGTCTTGTGATTATTGGTGGGTGTCTGCTAGCCTATCTATGCTTGGAAATAATTTTCATCTTATCTCATTTTCTTCTCAAATATCATTCAAACACAAACACTTTTAAACTAATCATTACAATTATTTAAAACTAATTATCACAAAATTTTCAAACTTTCGAACAAAAAATAAAAAATAAAAATGAATTCAACTTTTTCAAATTCTAAAAAAAAATTATATTCTAACAATATTTTAATTTTATAATATTTTTTATTCAACTCTTTTTATCTCATTTTCCAAAACTCAATAAATATTTAACTCAAACTATTTTATTACTATTCACAAATCATTTTATTACTATTCACAAAATTTGAATTATATCTCATTCTCCAAACATGGTTGAAAAAAATTGGAAGCACTATTGTAAATCAAATAAAAATTAAAAATAAAAATAAAGAAAGCCCACCTATAATAATATGCAATATGAACAGAATCAATCCACAATCCCTTACACATGATCACAAATAATTGATAATTGAATGAAAAATGTTTTAAAATATGATAAATTTAAGGTATTTAATAACTTTTTTCCCATCCCTTTTCGGATGACGCACCTCATCAGCTTGACTTAAATAATGACCATGGTCTGAGGAAAAGAAAATCCAGTCCAGGATATATGTTAGTTTGGACGTTGAAGTGAGTTGAGTTGAGTTGAGTTGAAATGATAAAATATTATTAGAATATTATTTTTTAATATTATTATTATTTTGAGATTTGAAAAAGTTGAATTGTTTATTATATTTTATATTAGAATTTGAAAAAATTATAATGATGAATTGAGATGATTTTATGTTCTTAAGAGAGTTTGGAGAGACAAGCAACAAGAATAACAAAGTTCAATTTGACCACGAAACAGCCCACATGCTTTTCATGGTCTTGACCAAGGCTTTCCCCCTTTGGAACGAGGAGGGAAAACAATGTCAGCTAAGAATGATCGGAAAACCTTGACCATGTAAATAACATAGCTTATTAATCTTCCTATTACAACAACCTTGACCATGTCATAATGTTTGAAACTTAAGTATAGATGTAGCGTGCAAGTTCCGTGCAATCTGTTTGAAAAAAAATTGAGAATTGTCATAAATAAAAAAAAAAAGTGAATTTTTCAAATGAATCATTTTCCGGTCAATTTTTTTTTAAAGAAAAAAAGGTTTGAATGTAATCAACTGTTGATAACTTGATAATGCATTTGAGTCAATTGGACGTTCAAGTTGCTAAAATAGAATAGGTTCAAAGTTCAAACAATCAAACCAAATGAAAGTAATTAAGGATATAAGCATAATAACAAAGCTTATCAGAAGCATCATGAGAAATGCAAAGGATAAAAGTTTTTCATGTGGAGGTGCTCTCGATCGAAAATGACATGATAGGGCCACCGAGAAAATCCACCGGAAATTTGTACCGACTGTAATTTCTTTTTCTTTTTTTTTTAAAGCATTTTTTTATGTATTTAAAAAAATTAAAATAAAAAAATACAATATTAAAAAACACAAATTCGGAAAAAAAAACATGATCGGTACAATTTCTCGAATTATCAATCATTTTCCTTACAATAATTCCAAACCAAAATATTTTCTTAAACTCTTATTGAGAGGTGCTCACTACTATTTATAAATTTTAACTCATAAATCTCACTACTATTCAAAAATCATTTCAACTTATTTCATCTCATATTAGAATCCAAACATGGCCTTAAGAGAAGTATATCTATTTTCTCTTTGTTTTCTAACATAACCATTGGGAAATATCCTCGAAATTTCTTCGGGGTCACCTTTTCCTTTCTTTTACAGGACGCGATGTCTCAACAGTATCAAGACTCATGGACTGAGTTGGATTGAAAGCCAACCGCACTTTTACAACCGTACATCAAGAAAACCAAATTGTCTGAATTGACAGAAAGACATTCAAAGTAGGATAGCATGTTCGAAACTTAGAAACTCAGCCCCAGTATTCATTTTTCAAATGGTTTTTGAAGCTTATATCTGCCTACTAGATCAATAATCAAGTCTTATTCACACGAAACAGTTTATAATATAACCATCAGTAACTTCCACTGATGCATTCAAGAAACAAGAAGAACCATATAGAATCATTCAGCAAAATCAACCGTCATAATATAACCATCGATCACCTCCACCACCAGCACTCGATAGAGCACCGTAGAGCAAATATACAAGTAAATCTTATTTGAGCAATATAGTGCAATGGAGAGAGGTAACGATAATGACATTTACACTAATCAATAATTGTGAAGGGCTTCAAGGCAATAGAAATATCATACAAACCTCAAACATATGAGATTATTTTGAAATAAATCACAATAAACAATGAAAGAGAGAGGAGGGCAAACACATGCTGCCAGAAGAGAAGTGCTGAAGCCTCACCAACCGCATATCCCCTCAAGCTGGCAATTGCTCCCAACAAAATGGCACTTGGCATTGTGTACTGCAACAAAAGAACAAATCTGTACATTGCATCACCCTGGACCAGAAGATTCATCTTGTCAGATAACGCTACTATACCGATTCCAAGCACGGGAAGCACTAAGAGCCTTGCAATGCTTATACCAACTGTCGTTCGAAGCCCAAGTGTAGAATCTATTGGTCCCTCTGCAAGCATACCTCCAAGCATAAGCATCACAGGAGGCACCATTGCACCACCTAAAATCTCTAAACTGTCTGTGACAAAAGATAGTGGAGCATCATATCCAAAGAAAAAAGCCTTTAGCTGAGGCACTGTGCCAATGATGATAGCTAACAAAGAAGCAATCATTGGGGGTTGAAGTATGTGCCGTATTGGCGTTTGCTTGGCAACAATTCTGATCCTCCTGAAGACTTTAGGCTCAGCCAAACATCTAATGGACCTGGGGATGTTTGCACCACCTTCTCCCGAAACCTCAATATCAGGAATAGAAGACTCTGAAACATTTGATATGCTTTGGAAAATTCTAGCAATAAAGGGTATCTTGGAATGCTCAGTTTCTTTATCCTCAATACCCGGCCATTCAGCCTCAACAAGGAGAGGCCTACTGGCATCATTAACTGCTTGCTCTTCCTCAATCTCAACCCCTTCTTCAATAATCTCATAATACTCCAATGGAGGCTCCATCATGTGATACACAAGTGTATAAGCAAGAATCACAGAAACCCAGGAAGAAAAAGAGACATAAGCCACCCCTCTCGAATGACAATGGGGTCCAAATGGGTTATCCGCAGTGTGACAAACAGATGCAACAATGGCAAGAGGGAGATTTCCGGTATTGCCAAATGCAGTCATGATAATGGTGAATCTTTTAAACTGTGGAGGTGGGCGGCAAATAATCACGACTAAGTACCCAAGGAAACAACCAATAGCCGTACTGATCAACACATTAATGGGTATAAACCACCACTGAGCAAAGTTCTCAAGTGTAGTCCTTTCACCAAGTTCGGTAAAGATTAGGCACGGCAAGAACAGAGCAAAAACAAGCTTGCTGAGGAGCTTAAATGTCGCTCTCGGGATTATATGGGTTTTTGGGTGGGCAAGAACCAGACCGATAGCCGTGAGGGAAAGGAGCTTCATCAAAGGGATTATTGCAGTTAGCAAATCTTCACCACTAGACTTCATATTATTTTGATATAGCTCAGTCAAGTAACGCGACATTTTTTCCGTTTGCACCAAAAACCAACAATTCTTTCTGCAAATAGATCAAACAAAAAATCGACAAAAAATCAAATGAATTCAAGACAACCAAGATTATCAGACAACCAAGATTAAGTCACAGGCTTTGACTTGGCAGACTATCAAGAATTGCAGATGAATTAATAATATTACCATTGACGATATCATCACAGACTACCCCAAATCAAAGAAATCCAACATACATAGGATGACACGAACCGTAACAAACACTATAATAAATGAAACATGGGTTTGTTTCTCCACACCAAAAAGTAATAATAGAAAAAGTATTGCAGATTTTTTCACTTTAACTCGAAGAAAATCCACGAGAATATCAAGTGTTTCAAGCACTCAACAAAAACATCAAAAACTAATTTGCATGAACTAGACAAGAGGCAAAAGAAGGAGATCTTACAGAACATGAAAGAGTGATAAGCCGAGAGGCCTAAGTAAGCTTGTGGCCAAAAACTTGAGTTGCAGAGAGAAGATTCATGAGGTTCCGATACAAAGTACCGAAGCCGAAGAGAGTCCCACAGGAAAGAGTCAAAGACCTCTCTCAAATCCGAACAAGTAAATATCATCTTTCCAGAAAACCACATAGTTGGTCCCACAAACTGCGCCTCCACCGAAAAAAGGAGCTGCGAAGAATTTCGCCGTAAATGCATTGGGCTTAATAGTGAATACCATCGGGAAATGCCGCTCTAACCAAGAATCTCATCTAACAAAATAGAAAGCCCTATTATCTCTGTAACTTTGGGCCGATTTGGTCTTATTTATCTTGGGCTTTAGCTCGACCTTGGGCCCATTATCTGCGTATGTAGGACGCGTGTCACATTTTTTTGGATAATTATTTAGTATTTTGGATAAATTACCCTCCCGTAAATTAAACACTAAAAATTTAATCAATTAGAAATATTTAAATATAGAAAAACACCAAAAAAAAAAAAAAATGGTGGCTCATTCAACTCATCACCAAAAGGTAATTATGAGATAATTTTAAATTATAAATATATGATATTCTTGATTTATTATAATATAACATATTGCTAAACATTTATGATTATGAAAGTGATTTTAATAATATAATATTTGAAGAAAAAAATTATAATTTTTATTTAAACCTTATTTAAAAATATTTTTAAATTTCTAATTGAGTTTTCGTTTTAAAATATTATTTGACATTTAGCTTAGTAGTTGTTGTTTCAACTAACGTGTAACTAATAATTTATTTTTATATCATTAACATAAGAGATATATTAATTATCAATATATCAATAATAAAACATTATATTTTATATTTCATTATATTTATATTTTATTAGGTTGATGTAATATTATCAAATAATATTTACTGATCAAAGAAAAATATTATTAAATCAAAATAGTATTTAAACTTATTATATTTTTAAAAAGGGAAATAAGTTAAAAGGCAATTCCCTCATTGTATACTTTGCATGACTTTAAATTTAGAGTATTTTTATATATAATTATAAAATATATAAACGTTATATAATTATTTTAAAAAAATATATAATTTATTATTAAAAAATTATTATTTTTTATATAAATTTTATATTTTATTTATTATTTTAAAATTATTATACAAGAATAAGATAATTCGCGATTAGAAATATCTTTTCCCATCTAAACAGTTCTTAGAATTTTCCATGACCCACTAAACATTGGTTTCCGCGTCGCAATCCGGAAATCCATCCCTTTTTTTCTTCTTCTTCTTCTTCTTCTTCTTCGGTTTGAGCTCGGCTCCTCCCCAGTACCTAAACCATACGCAGATCTTGCCATGTAATCCCAAGGTGCTTCCCACCTGGGCTTTCCTCCTGGCTTCCGAACTTTCAACAAAATGGCGAAAAACTCCAAAGAAGAGCCCAAGACCGCTCCTCAGTCCGATCGCTGGTACAATCTAACCTTAGGCTCCTCCTTCAAAACAGATTCCTCCAACAAATACTGCACCTTCCGATGTAAGTTTATAAAAAAATTTATATAGATTTTGTGGCTCTAATGTACTGTTTGGTTCCCCGAGAAAGTGCGACAAAATCAATAAGAAATAAAAACTGTTTTTATTTTGATATTGTTGCAGATGAATTCAAACCGGCTTCGATCGATAAGAAGAAGCCAGGATCGCTGCACAAGACCAAGGAAAATAGGGTTTCTGTGGAATTCCAGAACAATCAATTGGGAAAACCCAAAGTCACTTTCGAGGGAAGCAGTGAGGAGTACAAGGAACACGACGCCGTTCTGTTCTTCGATGGCCAGACTTTCCGATTGGAACGGCTTCATCGGGCCGTTAATAAGCTCCGGCACCTTCGGCAGCCCGGTGAATCCGCGGCTGCTGGCTCTTCCAGCGTGTCCGCGCAGTCGGTTCCAGAACCGAGGTTATCTCCGGTTGGGAAGGCTGCAAAGCCAGCAAATTTTAGTAGAAGCACATCTCACTCTGTACCGGTGAGTTTTTTAATTATTGGTTGAAATGGGTTTGCTTCGATATAATTTTTTTTTTTTTTTTTTTTATAAGTAATGCTTGCTTCGATATACATAGAGGATTGACGCATTGCATTTTGCAAATATATAATTGTAAACTTGTTATCTTATGGAATTCTCAGACGTTAAAATGCTTTTTGGGAGGTTGTTATTGTTTTCACTTCTGGATTTGAATCCAAATAAATGTAATTAGGGAACTCTAGTTGAAGCAGATAGTCATAGTTTTATCTACTGGCATTTGGTTAATAGTAGAAAGCAATGTGATCACTGTGAAAAACTTTAATTTGTTTGCACTTTATCCAAGGATGAAAGAAATCCATGAAGTTTTTGTTCACGGAGTAAATGACTCGTGATGATGTGTTGATTCTGATAAGTTCCTTAATCTTACGTTTAGGTCATAGTCATATTCAGATCAAGAAAGACAATAATTCTTATGTTAGTTTAGTCTACATTTTTAACTTCTTAGGATTAATACCTTGATGGGTCAAGCTTGAGTTGAATAGTCTAGAACATATGTAACATTATAAAACCTTGAGGGAAAAAATGTATCATTGATAATCATTTTTTGAATGATACATTTGGCATATCATTTCTGAAGTTGTAAATTGGAAACCCCATCATAGTACATCGAGGCTATAGCACATTAGATTATCAAAAATACCTTTTTGGTCCCCATAAATTCTTATCCGATTGTCTCCTGAAGCAAAATGAGAAAGTCTAAGTTGTTTAGGCCATTGGCTTATACTTGCCTAGCCCTATTGAATTCAAGTTCTTGTGGAAATATAAATTAGAGGTAACTCCAAAATTTTGAGAGAAAAAGTAAATGGCCATGGTTATCTATTCATATATCTTTGGAATCTTGATACTAGGAGATATGTTTTGGTCATATTCAGATCAAGAAAGACAATAATTCTCATGTTAGTTTAGTCAACATTTTTAACTTCTTAGGATTAATACCTTGATGGGTCAAGCTTGAGTTGAATAGTCTAGAACATATGTAACATTATAAAACCTTGAGGGGAAAAAAGTATCATTGATAATCATTTTTTGAATGATACATTTGGCATATCATTTCTGAAAGTTGTAAATTGGAAACCCCATTGTAGTACATCGAGGCTATAGCACATTAGATTATCAAAAATCCCTGTTTGGTCCCCATAAATTCTTATCCGATAAAGCAGATGGCCATGGTTATCTATTCATATATCTTTGGAATCTTGATACTAGGAGATATGTTTTAAGTAGACATACATTAATTGGAACTTTTGTGAATCAACTAATGTCCTTAGTTTTAAGATACTGATACCGTACGTATTTTTCACTCTCAATCAAACCTTGTGAATCATTGGAGTTTTTGTTTGTCTCTGCTTTAGTTCTAAAAAAGAAATAAAAAGGAATCGGAATTGTTGATCGACTATTCCTCCGTTTGATATTTTTTGGCTCTTATGTGCTCTGGATTTGTATAGGTTGAGGTGGAACGAATTGATATTGGCAAGCCAGAGAATCCAGGTATCTGTAATATGCTTATATAGGTTTCCATTATATATTCTGATGCTTATAAAAAAGTATATATATTTCCTGATGCAGCAATAAGTTGATAGATTGAAAATATATCAGCGCACTTGTGTTGGTTAGATTCTGAAAATAACCTACTATTCTGACTGTCCCTGGGGATTTGGAAGATAGGTTTTCCATCATTTACCAATAAAAAAAAAAAAACAAAAGCTTTTCTGTCCTTGCCACCTTTCAGGTGTTAACTATTGGACCAACCTTTATGTTATTTTTTATATATTTCATATGATGCTGTTGCTTTTATCCATCTGTATGCTCATATTGTTATTGTCTCCTATAAGCACTGTCAAACATTACATTTAAAAAAAAAAAAAAATTCAGAATCGGTTTATTAACAGGTATGCACCTCAGCCTTTGTTTACTTTGCCTCCCTTGCCTAACCGAGGGTAGCATTTTTGCCATGATATTGGATTGGACAGCCTATTCACTGAATGTTAGGTGTAATGCTCTCTATAGTCTTAAAATGGTACACGACTGCCTATTAAACATACAAACTTCTTTCAGGCCAAAAGTAAATTAATTAATCTAATGTTATCTTATCTGAAAGACGTTCAGTCCTTAAAAGATTCTTATCGCTCATAAATCTTAGATTGGGGTCCATAATTTCTGGCTTTTTTATTTAATGTGATTTCTATTGTCAAATGGTACTTATAAAAAAAATTCTCTAGGATATGAGAGCAGGGACGAAGGTAGGCGGGGGCCCCGGGGGGGTGCAAGTTCCCCCAAAAATTAAAAAAAAAAAATATGGGATTACTAAAGAAGTTAAAAATAAAAGTTGACCCTCCAAATTTGATTGTCAGTTGCCTTACCCCAAGTTCAATAAAGCAAATCATGTATTTTTTTAAAAAAAATAATAGTAAATAAATAAAGCAAATCATGAACATGAAGATACTTATCAATCATTTAATGTTGACAATATATGTGGGTCTTGTAGAGATGTTTTATCAGAAGATTTTACTGAACACAAAAAAGATCAACTAAAATTTTAGCTACAATATTACAAGCACAATGTTCCTTATCATCCAGATCTACAAGACTTCTCCACAATTTCTGATTTTTGTCGGGTATTGAAAACTACTGAAATGACCAAGGTTTATTATCTGGTTGACAAATTGATTCAACTTGTCTTGACACTTCAAGTTTCAACGGCAACTACTGATCAAGCTTTTCAGCTATTAACATTGTTAAGACAAGGTTTCGAAACAAAATGGAGGATGACTTTCTTGAAAAATATTTAGTAGTCTATATTGAGAAGGAAATTGCTGAAAGATTTAGGATGGATGCCATAATTGATGAGTTTTATTTAATGAAAGAGCGATGAGTTCAATTAGCACAATTCATTATATTTTATTTTTTTTATGGATTCAAACTTGTACTCAGACAACATGTATTTTATATATATATATATATATATATATATATGGAGTTATGTCATAATTTATTTACAAATTTTTACATGTGCCTTGGCCCCCCTAAATTAGATTTCTAGCTTTGGCCCTGCATGAGAGTGTACAACACATGTCAGGACCACAGATGATAGTTTGTAATGGTTGTCTAAATATTTTGTCGCATGTAAGTTCAGTTACAAGTGATCAGCTCCTTATTGGGAGCTTATAGTGCTTGGGTTTCAACAGTCTTTAGTAGAAAGTCAGGTATCAGGTGCCTATATTTTTAACCATCTTGTCTAATGTTGAGACAATTAAACAGCCGCATACTGGCTACTTGTTGCCTGTTTTCTTCAAAGGTCAAAGGACAAATATTTTTAAGGCATTCTGTCCTCAATGCTATTTTGAGCTTCTCCTCATTTCGCTGTGAATGATTTCATTGATTAATTTATTTAATACCTTATGAGAGAACTGGGGCACTTCGCTGGATTCTTTTTTCCTTTTTCTTCTATGCCATGTTGCCTCATAAAATGAATGCAATATTTATGTCGTGACAGGTGCAAAACATACGGGTAAACGGATTGCTGATTATCCATCTGATCCCCCAAACGTCTCCATGGCTTCACCAGCCCCTAAGAATGATGAAGTTGAGGAACATCAAGATATAGATATTGATGATCTTTTTGGTAGTGGAACCCCTGAAGATGAACCTGTTACTGAAGAAAAAGACAACGTTGCAGTTGATATCAATGTACCACATCACAATGAGTCTGACGAGGAGATTGCTGATGTAGATGATAGTGATGATGAGGTGGACAAGGGGCCCAATGCTGCAGAAGCACTTAGAGCCCAGGTGAATGCCGAAGAGAGGGAGAAGCATGCTTCTAGTTATAGTAGTAGCGGGAGTGGAAGCAGAAGTAGCGGGAGTGGAAGTGGCAGCAGCAGCAGCAGCAGCAGTGACAGTGAACGAAGTGATGAAGATGAGGTTACCTCTATATAACATTGGCAAACTACCTTAAACCTGAGGATAAAGCAGTTGAAGACAGAAAATACAGAATCTATATGAAACCAAAAGAAGCATGGCTTGCTTGCAAACTAAAAACAAGCCATCCTGGTTTTGAGGGAGACATTTTGTTTACCTTCCTTTTCTTGTACCAATGGGGTTTACATTGGCATGGATCGTCTTACATGCTGTAGTGTTTATGAGAGATTTTATTAAGCTACCCTTTCTGTGTTACCATGCCACTTTTGGAAAATGTAATAATGGGTATATTCTCATGAACAACATGAAACTCTTTTAGATCATTTATCATCTTCTCTTTCACTTAGTATTTATCTTCCCAATCTCCGGAGTTTGACTGAATATGGAGGGAATGCACCATCTACCTTTGAGAAAAGTGTTGGTCTGTATGTTGTGGGATAAAAGTTGGAGTTCTTATCAATTATGATAAAGTTTGATAACTTCCAATCATTTATCAAGTGCAATCCATTCTCTCTCCTATGTTGCTCCCGTTTTTTACTCTTAATAAATTTCACATAATATATTTGAGTAATGTTACATGCAGTCGTGGAGTGTGTAAGTACCGTGCAGTCGTTTTGAAAAATAATGAGATTTATTATTAAAAAATTAATTTTTTTAATGAGTTGTATTTTTTTTTAAAGTGATTATACGGTACTTGAACATTCACAACTATAACTATTATTTTTCAATATATTTAGTACGCCATTTAAAATATAAAAAAAAATCAAAAGAAGGTAAGATTTTTTATCGGCATGCGATTTTTTTTTTTCAAGGCGACTTCCTGTCTTCCATTTAGGAGTTTTTTTTTTTTTTGAACTGTTGTAATAGAGAAATAAGTATGACAGCGATGAGTTGCCTAGTGTGGAAAAAAAAACCATGTAATTTGACTGAGAATTATGATTTTCCCATATATTAATTAATATTGGATTGACAAATTATAATTGGGAATTTTAAGTCTTGCCGACCTTATTTGATTCATAAACTTCCTGATTTTGATGGTTCGTTGATTTTAAAGTCTTGCCGACCTTTATTATTTATTTATTGCTTTGACTGTACAATAATACACTTCAAAAACATCTTTTCCTCTCTCGTGGCTGGCCTATTGCCCAACACCAACATACACAAATATTCAAGATATTTGAATTCTTTTGGTGTGTTTTTTTTTAATTTTTAGATTTTAAAGTTTTTTTAAAAAACTATTTAGTTTTTATTGTCATATAGCTTGCTAAATTATAACAGATAAATAAACACATCTGATTTATAATAAATTATATTGCATCACCTTAATTAATAAATCATAAATTAATGCTATATTTTTCCACAACATGGTCTTGCATAGTCAAACAGTGTTAACAAAGGTGATTCTCATAAATAGGAAATTATTCCTTTCTAATTATTATCTTATATATGCATAAATCCTCTTATATGTATATATAATATATATATATATTTTAAAGTTATATACACATATAAATTCGTATGTTGCCAAGATGAAGTGAATTAAAGGTTAGTATTAGAGATAAGCCAAAACGATTATCTTGATTGAGTTTTTCTATTTGTAAGTCCGGAGAACACACAATCCTCGTCACTTGTTTTATAAGATTTAATTTGTAAAATTTATATTTTAATATTTATCTTTAAAATTAAATTATGTCATATAAATATTTCGTTAAAAACCTGTTTGAGATTGAATTTGAAAATTTAAAAAGTGCTTTTAACTATTTAAAAGTTCTTTTAAAGAAAAAATTATATGTTTAGTAAATTTATAAAAAAATGTTTTAATCACCTAAAAAAGCTGTAAGTCTACTTTTTAAAAAGTACCAAATTGAACCTTTTATACAAAAACTCATTAAGATAACTATATATTTTTAAAAAAATAATGTAATTAACTTTAAAAGTGCTTTAGATACATGTTTATCAAACAGTAAACAACTTTTGAACTATAGAGCTTATTATTTAAATTATAAGATATAAGTCTTAAAATTATAAATTATATTTTTCACCACAATCTCAAACACGTACTAAGTATGTTATCACATAAGTGCTTTGTTAAGACTAATTAAGCACTTTTAAGACTTATAACGCAATCTCAACCAACTCGAAATAAAATTTTTCATATGGAATATATTAGTATTATAATCAAGATATTTAATTTAGAGATTTATCTTATCAAAAGATTTCAATTTCATAATTTATCTTATCCGATTTAAATATAAGTTCCACTTATCATAATTCATCTTATCTGAATTTCGACTTATTTTTTGTATTTAATCTTTTGATGATAACAAACATTTAATTTCGAAAAATTGTTTTCTCATCCTATTTTATACTTTTCCATTTTAGTTTTGATTTGATTTTAATTCTTTCGGTTGCCTCTAATACTAACATATATTATTACTCCCAAAATGGAATTTTTATTATTTGTCTAATTAATACTCCCAAGATGGAATATAAGCCAAGGGACATAAATGTTCATGAAGTTATTAAAATTTTAATTTTAATAATGCGAATCCTTGTTTCCACTTACATAATTAATATTTCCAGCACTCGCATTGGCGGAGATCATTCAAAGCATTTGACCGATAACTGTTTATTTACTTTACTAATGCAAGTAAAATGGAGTAATTCACACTCTCCCATTGATCTTTCTTTTTCCAGAAATCAGACCGAATCAGTACACGAAGATCAATGGAGAATGAATGAACTCCATTTTCTTTCCAGCACCACAAATCTGACCTGAAATTCCCAACCCTAATGTCTGTCACTTGGTGATAGGATAAAATCTGTAGAAGAAAAGGTTAACGAAAAGATTCGAAGAGAAAGAGATGGGGAGAGAGAGAGTAATTACCTACGGAGAGAAAGATTAGACAGTTTCTGATCTAACGTTCCGGAAACTCAAATCCAAATCCACAGAAACCAAGATCCTCGGTGACCCACTTCACCAAACTCCCTTAAAACTCAAATTCAGCCACACCCACCTCGCCAAATCCTTGTTTTGACTCTTCCCCCAGAGCTGACGGCCCTGCTAAAAGAAGAAAACCCAACACCGACAGCGACAACAAGAGAAGCAGCGTTATGGGAGCTGAGAAGAGATGGTTGTTCACGCTCTTCGCTGCCGCATTGTTCTCTGTTCTCCTTCTCTTGTTGCTCACTTCTGTCTCTTCCTTCAGCTCCCCAAAGCCCTTCCCTTCTATCGTACACCACGGTGCGCACTATACGCCCGCCTTCGCCTACTACATCTCTGGCGGCCGCGGAGACGGGAACCGGATCCTCCGCCTCTTGCTATCCGTCTACCACCCGCGCAACCGGTACCTCTTGCACCTCGCGGTTGAGGCCTCCGACGAGGAGAGACGCCGACTGGCCGCGTCTGTCAGGTCCGTGCCAGCGATTCGGGCTTTCGGAAATGTGGACGTGGTGGGCAAGCCCGATCGTCTTACCTACATGGGCTCCTCGAATATCGCTTCCACGCTTCGCGCCGCGGCGATACTGTTGAGAATGGATGGTGGGTGGAATTGGTTTATTACTTTGAGCGCAATGGATTACCCTCTTCTTACTCAGGATGGTATGCCACTTCGGTAATTGCTTTTCGGTTATGAAGTTTTTCTGTGTTAATTTCTTTTGGATATAGTGGATTGGTCATAACTTTTTTATGTTGGGTAATTAATAAGAGGATTCGGGTCTCGAAATTGTTGGACAATTCTACTTCTAGAAACATTTGGCAATTTTTCTCATTTGATGCTATATATCCCCCAATCTTTTTGGAAAATTAGCATGTTGAAATCTTTAAAACACGATGATTAAGTTGTATTGGAATTGGTCAGGAAAGTCTAAGATTTGATTTTGGTCCTTGAATGAACTCATAATTAGAGAAAACACTTTAAAATTTTAATCCTATATAGTTAGAAGCTTGTGTTGAAGCCTCTGCGCTTTGATGATGCCATCCCACCTAAGAAGAAATTTTTGTACAAGCGCATTCATATAGGCCATATTGAGTCCCTAGGGGCCATAATAGATATTCAAAAACTGTGTTCAAGATTTTTTTTCATTTGATGTTCTTGAAACTCAGATTGTTTCCGATCTGGCCAGTATTTTTGAAACTTGAGGCATAAGTTGTTAAAGGTCTTGAGTGTGTTTTTTGGATTTCAGATTCAGTTGTGATCAGGTTGGATTGGATCGGTAGATGCATGAGGTTTTAATTAAGGTTTCTTTTCCTTTTTTTCCTTTTTAAATGGGTATGCGAGTGCTTCTCCTAACCTTTTACTACTGTGAACAACACTTTTTCTCCAGATCCCATAATTAGTCTGTATGTTTTTTTTTTTTTTTTTTTGATCGGTCATAATTAGTCTGTATGTAATTGTGCTAGCATATGCTATAATCAATTCCCTCTTCGGAAGTCTTTTTGCACCAATCCTTTATGCTGAAATGAGTGCATTTATTGATCTGTATAAACAATTAGCTATTTGCTAAAACCATTAAGGTTGATGCTTTGACTTTTCTTAGTTGTCTTCTGCATAAATTTATTGAATGTGAGGTGCCCTTCAAGTTGGAATTGGGCATCTGCATAGGTTTCTGCAGAAATGTTGCTTACAAACTTCGTGGGTACTCAATTATCTGAATTTTAAAACACATTTATTGTTACCAGGGTTAAGTTATATTTTGGGACTAAAACACATTTATTAATCCCCTAGACTCAGTTCTCTAGGGGATTAATTCTTGAAATAACATGAACTAGCACATGTTTTTTGACGAAATCGTAGGGCTGGTTTGGATTCAGAGATGAGATGAGATGAGATGGTTTTAGATGAAAGTTGAAAAAAATATTGTTAGAATATTATTTTTTAATATTATTATTGTTTTGAGATTTGAAAAAGTTGAATTGTTTATTATATTTTGTGTGGGAATTTGAAAAAGTTGTAATGATGAGATAAACACTTTCCAAATCCAAACGGGGCCTAATCCTATTTTTCTTATTTTTCTCAGTCGAACCCAAGATTATATAGTGCATTCCTTTTCCCATTCAATTATTTCTTTCATAACTTAAAAGCAATCGTGTTATAAGAATTACCTTTAGATTAAGGCAGTTATCCTCTATTAGAAGGAATGTCTATATAATAGGTAGGATATAATGAATTTTTGAATTGGAGTGAAATTTCCGAGGATGGAACTGTTGCAAGGCTATTTGGATATTGGAATTCCACAAGAGCAATAGCAAACCTGCTCAAATGCAATAGTGATAAAAAGAAGGGTAAAGTCTCTATTCACATCCCAAAGCCCTCAACATATTATATATTTTAATACCCTGTCAAGATCTTTCTGAAACCCTTGCGGTTTGAAATTGTTGTCTTTTCTTAATGAGAATTTCAAACCAACTTGATGCCTGGTTTGTAGTGCATAACTCAAAACTAGGCAGCAATAAAGTATAGCACATAGCAGCGGCTTCCTGATTCCTGATCAAGTGAAGGGTTCTTTTAGATGATTCTTCCAAGTGAAATACATTTACCTTTTTTTTTTCTTCTCCTTTTGGTGGTGGGATTTTTCTTTGGAGATTGGAGGGTTTTTTTTGTTTTTTTTCCCAAAAGCTTGCCTGGGCAACTCATGGCATATTGATTTAATTACACCTTAAAACCTCAGATGTCATGGCTGGTATCTTTCATCTTTCTAGTTTCATCTTCCACCCATGGAAAATACTAAAAAGAAATATTATAACTATGGGTCCTCCTTCTTATTTTGTATTTTATCTATATTCCGATTCTGTTGTTTTTGTTTTCTTCATAGTTGTTCGTAGTTTCTGATGTTGGCTTCTTTTATCCACTTTCAGATCTGTCCCACGTGTTTTCTTCTGTCAGTAGAGACGCCAATTTCATTGATTACACCAGTGACCTTGGATGGAAAGAGTAGGCAAACCCTTCTCACTAATTTTAGCAGCTTCTTGAAAAGGAATTAATTTTTAATCCAATCTGAATCTTGATGGTCTACTTTCTGATTTAGAGCTCAAAGGTTTCAGCCTATTGTAGTCGATCCAGCTTTATACTTGGCCCGAAGGAGTCAAATTTTTCATGCTACAGAGAAGCGGAAAACACCAGATGCTTTCAAAGTATTCACAGGCAAAGTCTATTCTCCATAATAGGCTATATTTGCCACATGCAATACATGTATGGGTATGCTTTATTCACCGATCTTACTTTGCAGGTTCCCCATGGGTGATTCTGAGCAGATCCTTTTTGGAATTTTGTATACTTGGTTGGGATAACCTACCCCGAATGCTTCTCATGTATTTTACCAATGTGGTTTTGTCCCAAGAAGGATATTTTCATTCTGTCGTTTGCAATTCACCAGAGTTTATGAACACCACTGTGAACAGTGATTTGAGATATATGATCTGGGATAATCCCCCAAAGATGGAACCACTCTTTCTCAATAGCTCTGATTTTGATCAAATGGTTCAAAGTGGAGCTGCTTTTGCAAGACAATTCCATAAAGATGATCCAGTGCTGAACATGGTTGATGCCAAGATTCTAAAGCGTGGGCGTTATCAAGCTGTCCCAGGGGCTTGGTGCTCTGGGCGGAGGAGCTGGATGATGGATCCTTGCTCCCAGTGGGGTGATGTCAATGTCCTGAAGCCTGGGCCTCAAGCAAAGAAGTTTGAAGAGTCCATCACGAACCTTCTTGATGACTGGAATTCACACACAAATCAGTGCAAATGAATGTGTTAAAGAGAGATCTTTTGAGATGTGATGCAATTCATTTGCATCCGAAATTCATGACCCGTTTGAAAGACTGGCACGAGTTGAGATACATTCTTTAGACACTCGGCCTAATTTGTTGGGAGTTCTAGTCCGCAGGCTTTACTAGTGTTCATAACAGGACATGGTCGAAGGCAAGCAAGTGAATTCACTTGAGGTTTCGGGCTGAACTGTACCTTCGGGGGACTAGTATTTATCACAGAGCCACCAAATCTTTCAATCAATAAGAAAATCTACCTCTTTGTGCTGCCAATTGCTGCTGTATGTTCGTCCTGTCATATATATTTTGCACCCTTTCGAATGCTGAGAATATCATTTGTTAAATTCCAAATTATTGTTTTCATGGTTCTCGCCCCCCTCTCTGTCTATCTCAGCAGCCTCCTTAACTCAACAATGATAAAAGAAAAGCAGATGCAGCTATTGCATTAGATGGCAGCTCGCTGCCCCCCCCAAACTAAACTTTCCATTTCGGCACCAACAAGATCAAGGAAACAAACAAAAAGTTTGGTGCACCAGTTCTCACAGTTTTCCTTTATGCCGGAAATTATGAGTCTGTTCAATGACTTGAATACTCCGAGGGGATAAGCACAGATATGATACAGAAGTGGAGATGGAATCTGTAACAATTTTGTTAAACCTGTCAAACATGAATACAGTGCGAGTCTCTGACGTTTGAATATTGTCGATTGGAGCTGCACATGACTCACACGTGCAGATCAAAGTGCGCATGAGATCCATGCACCACAACACTGAGAAGTACTTGTTGCCACCACGCGCAGCATTTCTGGGACCTCAAATTCTTCATATCCGATCGACCTCCATACTCCTAGAGTGGCACGTGTCCCCCACGCACTGCCACAGTCCCTAACCATCGTGCTCCGGCAATTTGACGTATCTCCTATTTGCTATCTACCTATTTTTTCGCTTCTCCTAACCACAGATCGTGAGAAAGAGGAAGTTGAAGTCTCCTGCAGCCAGTCCAAACCAGCAAAATGCAATACAAATCTCTTCACTGCAACTTTTAGTCGTAGTATTACAATCCTTTTACTGGACTGTATTAAAATCGGTTTAAGCGACTTCCCCTTGTGAGGGTAGGGGTCAAGTCATTGACCCCAGATCCCTCTCTTCTTCTTTTTTTTTTTTTTTTTTTTAATTTCTTGTGTTGTATTTGCTGGTTTGAATTGAATGTTAGAACCTATTACCCTGTTGACTATTGTATCATGTAACTGTTAAATATATCTATAATATTCTTGCTTTAAAAAAAAAAGATTGTAATTTTTAGAGGATATATTATGATTTTTACTTCTTCATTCACTGGAGACAAATGGCATATAGAAAGGTTTAGCATCCTTCTATGCCATGCCAAAGGCATCTCCTTTTTAACCAAAACCATTACAATTTAGAATGACCTATGCTTCCTGAATTTCACGTTCATAAGCTTCACCTCATCCAGTTGAAGCAAACTCTCAACAATCTCATCCCTTCCTGGTGGGGTCAATGAAATATCGATATTTCTCAAATGGGTGTCTCTCACTTCCGCAATTTCATACCAAGAGCATCTAAAAGACCCACCAATTAACAGACTATCGCTATTAGCCACGCAGGATTTATTGGATTTCTTAGGTCCCGTTTGGATACAAGAAGTGTTTCATTTCATCTCATCATTACAACTTTCTCAAATTCTCACATAAAATATAATAAACAATTCAATTTTTTCAAATTTCAAAACAATAATAATATTAAAAAATAATATTTTAACAATATTTTATTCAACTTTCATTTCAAATCACTATCCAAACAGCATCTTAGTAAAACAATCTTATTCAACTAACATACATGACTTCCCACTATCTAGGTCATTCTTGTCCTATTCTCAGCAAGTAAGATGCTATTATAACCACGCTGAGGGAGGTCAGGTTACCTCATCTCATCCGTTTTATCCAAAAGAAAAAAAAAATTGCCAATTAACACATGGAAAGGAAAAGTCCACTTGATTGTGTGTCATAGCTAAGCTTGTTCAAGATATTCAGTACCTAGTGCTCATGGTCGCTTGGCAAAGCATAATGACAAGGCTATCAACATGCAGGCATTGGTGCATACTAAAGACAATTGAACACAAGTTGTTTGACACAATGTCTCACAAAGCGTGCGAGCATATTGGAAAGCCTTTCAATATATATATATTTATTGTACAGATGTGAGTAAGGAAAATATGTATTATAGTCTAACGTTACAATTGAAGAATAATTGGAAAATAGATGAGAATCAGTCCTCTGTTTCCATATTTGCATTGTAGTCGTTGGGTGTCTTTATTTCCATGTATGGCTTTGTAGCCGTTGAGTGCCTTGGGTCTTTGTATGGCTTAGTTTCCATGTATGGTTTTGTAGCCGTTGGTGTGATTTGCTGAGTATCTTCAATAGTCCTCCCAAAATGGTGCCTAGGTATAAGGCCAAGTTTGGTTTGTAAAGAGTGAAGCGCAAGACGTCCAAGAGGCTTGGTGAAAATATCGGCAAGTTGAGAAGATGTCGGAATGTGTGGGTATGGAGAAGACCGAGAGCAACACGTTCTCTCACGTAGTGATAATCAATCTCGATATATTTGCTCCGGGCATAGAAAACAGGATTGGCAGTCATATGTAAGGCACTAAGATTATCATAGAACATAATTGGTGCCGATGGGAGAGTAACACCAAGATCATGTAGTAGAAATGAAATCCAAGTAATTTTTGCAATGGTGCTCGCCGTGGCTCAATATTTTACTTCAGAGCTAGATCGAGATACTGTATTTTGTTTCTTGGTAGACTAGGAAATGTAGTTACTTCCTAAGAAAATGCAATAGCCTGTGGTGGAGCGATGAGTATGAGGACAACTTGCCTAATCTGTATCAGAAAATGCATGGATGTTAAGTGTAGAATGTGAACTAAAATGAATATCGGTATCAAGAGTACCATGCAAATAACAAAGGATACGCTTTACCATTTTGTAATGAGCCATAGTAAAAGAGTGCAAAAATTGGGATACAAAATTAACACTAAATGCTAAATCAGGGTGAGTAAAAGTGAGATATTGAAATGCTCCAATAATACTCCGATAATGACCAGGATCTGGAAAAGGGACATCACTTATGAGTCCTTTAGTTTTTGGCATCATAGGTGTACCCATAGGTTTATAATCTTTCATCTGAGCATGATCCAAAATCTAAAGTGCATACTTAGCCTGAAATAGTGTAAGGCCATCTAAATTGTGGGTCACTTGAATCCCCAAAAAGTAATGCAAAGGACCAAGATTCATTGCAAATTGTTGCCCAAGAGCATGAATGAAAGTATTGAGATACGTGGGGTTGGAACCCATGAGAATTATATCATCAAAATAAATTGTGTTTATAGAGGAATTATAAATAAATAGGGAGGGATCAATGGAACTACAAGTAAAACCTTTATCAAACTAAGCACGAGGTACTTGTTTTAACCCATATAATGCTTTATTTAATTTGCACAAATGAGAGGAAAGAGTTGGTGGGATAAAACTTAGAGGTTGTTCCATAAATACGTAATCTTGAAGGTCACCATGGAGAAAAGTATTCTTGACATCGAGTTAGTGAATGGCCTAATTATGAACAAGTGCAAGGCTGAGGACGACCCGTATGGTGCATGGTTTTATGACATGAGAGAATGTCTCTGTGTAATTAACACCATCAATTTGGTGTGGCAACAAGACAAACTTTAAGTTGGTCTAGGGTACCATCCGCCTTGATTTTTGTTTTGAATATCCATTTGCGTCCAATAACATCCATTTGAGGTTGGTGAGGTACATGAGTCCAAGTTTTATTCTCATGAAGAGCTTGAATTTCTTCTTACATCACTTTGGTCCAACCTGCATGGTTAAGAGCGGAGCAGATTGTCTTGAAAGGCTCTAGATACCATAAAGACAATTGAACACAAGCTGTTTGACACAATGTCTCACAAAGCATGAGAGCATATTGAAGAGCCTTTCAATATATATATATATATATATATATATATGTATGTATTTATTGTACAAATGTGTGTACGAAAAATATGTATTATATTCTAATGTTACAATTGAAGAATAATTAGAAAATAGATGAGAATCAATCCTCTGATTCCATATTTGCATTGTAGCCATTGGGTGTCTTTGTTTTCATGTATGATTTTGTAGCCATTAAGTGCCTCGAGTCTTTGTATGGCTTAGTTTTCATGTATGACTTTGTAGTCGTTGGTGTGATTTGCTGAGTATCTTCAATACATACATTGGGCCAAGATTTGCGACCTAAATTAGTGAAAACATAGCTTCTTGTAGTCTATCTTTTGAACCCCAATCAACTGATCAGCCCATGTCTGAGAGTCTCGTTTAGATACCCAAACATCTCACTCACTCATTGGTGTCATCCATCGAATACATTTTCAATACAAATAATATTATAATAATAGCATACATTGGTATCTTATAAACAATATAAAGCTCCCTGGCTATAATTGCCCGCAAGATACGATTAATTATACTGAACTCAATAAATATATTTTGCTTAAATTTAAAATTTCTTGTTAGGCCCCAGAAATTTTCCATTTCTTGTTGGTCTAATTACATGTTTTTTCAAATGCTGAAACTTGAAGTGAAGAACACGTACATTTGATTAATAATGCCATATCAACCCAGTTTGCCAACCACGTGGCATGTCTTAATGACTAATCCAACCCCCTACAGTAGTTGGTCAAACTTGGGCTATTTTCTTGATTTCAATACAAAACTTTAACCTAGTTATTGGGCAAACTAGGTAATTATGCACAAGAAGCATGATCATAATGTTACCAAGTTATCCATCCAGATGAATATATATATATATATATATATGGACTCTGCTACACCCACAGAAGATTCTTACAGAGAAATGAGAGAATTCTCACCGAAATGTAAAATTTATTTATTTTTCCAATTATTTTTTTAAACATTTTAAATATTTTTAAAAAATATAAAAAGAATTACAAATTCATTTAAAAATACTTCAGTAATCATTAAATAAAAAAAATACAATTCGATAGAAACGTTATGTGAGAATAGTATTTTCCTATATATATATATTTATATTTTGCTAATGTCGAAAGATTTTTTACATTAATAATGAAAATACCTGTTTTTTTTTTTTTTTTGAGGTGCCTCAAAAAAAAGTCACACATCCAGCCTTTGGTTTCACAGGCCAATACGTTGAAAGGACAAGTAGAAGACAAGAGTGATGACTTGTTATGGTTAATAGCCTATAAATAAATAAATAAATAAATAAAATTGCTTGTAACATTGTCTATAGTGACAGATACAGAAGATGTATACAACGACGTTTACCAAAACCTCAGCTAACTGGCCGCCCAGCTGGCGTTTTTACTTCAATCATCGTCGTTTTGGAGTTTTCTGCGTGGTTTTCAATGAAACTTAGTTCGATATCTGGCTCCTATAGTCGTACCGTATCTAACCGAATCAAATACGATCTAAGTTCTCAAAAAAAGAAAAATGTGATGTTCACACCATGTTAGATTTTTTAAATAAAACAAAATGTTACGTGCAGTTATTTTTATCTATTTTATTAATAATTAGTTGTATCATTTTTTTTAATATAAAATAAATATTTTAATTAATTATATCAATAAAGTACGTAAAAAATATGTAAAAATGATTATATATAATATAATTTTTTTTAATTTATAAAATTATTTAATTAATGATATTATATTATGCCATAAAATGACATGCAGAACACGAGAGGGAGGTTTTTTACAATTTTCTGATTTATATACTTTCTACAATTTTATGAGATAAATACAGCTATTAGATTAAAACAATTAATAACATTTAATGCAGTAAGATCATCGTAAGACAAATTTTTTTTTTAATTAGCTAGGATAAAGTACTGTGTTACATTCTATTATACATGGATGATCAGCTTATGCACATGATCGATCTAGCTAGGATTTATTTTCTATGCAACATCTAGATCATCATCTGTTCCTATCCCAAAGATCACTTCTGGTCTTTTCACACACAATAAGTGGAGACATATATAGAAATTGTCCAGACTGAAAGAAAATTAAGAAAAAGCAAACTAAGTAATAGGCCGATCGAGCCCCATATGTCGCACCAGAAATTATCAAAGGGTTATGGTTGAGTACTCATGCTAGCTAGCTATCAAGTTCGTATATAATTCAAAAAGGAGGACAAAGATAAATTTATGAGGCAAGAAGAGCATTGCAGACCATGAAATTTCTCCCGCTCGACTGCTTGAGAAGAAAGAAATAGACTTGACGTGCATGGGGTAGCCGAGAGCTAGCCCGGCCATCTTCTACAGAAGTTTTACCTAATCCTCTTAAATGATAGGACCCCCTCTCAAAAGAAAACAAAAAAACGTCTATTTCCTTATTAAATACAATTCTTTTATATACAGTCATTAGATACAATCGATATACAATCATCTAAGTCATTAGATACGATCGATATATAGTTATCTATGTCACGTCAGATTTAAAATAAATTCTTCATCTCTTATCAGCTCGGTCTCTCTCTCACATTAGCTCAGTCTTTCTCTCATTAAGTGTCTCCACGTCAATTATGTTTACACGTCGTTTACACCAGACGCTTGCAACAAGCGTTTTTCTATGAAATATATATAGAATAAATAATCTGATGGTTTTAATTTTTTATCTTTTTCAAATTATATTATATATAGTATTAAAAAATTATTATTTTTATATTTTATATTTATACTTACGTACTCATAACTGTAACTATCCTTTATCATATTATATATATATATATATATATATATGCGTGTGTCTATGTGTTTGTTGCTGGCCTGTGCTAAATATTCTGAACTAGTTTTGGCAGCTCTCCAAAGTCCAACCCCATTAATGAGTGTCTTCACGGCCTCATTGTCACCGACTATTCACAAATCTCACTCCTTAAATGATCAATATTTTTTGAAAAATACTTGTCTTAATGAACCGATTTTTTTCTTTTGAAGAGTATATTGACTTCAAAAATTAAATTTTTTTTTATGGTCAACCATTTATAAATTTCGAGGGGAACATTTTTCTTTACATAAATACGGTTACAAATTAATTTGTAGAATTAAATGATCTTGGCGTAGCAATCTTTTCAAACTAGCTAGCTAGCTAGCAAATTATTGAAGACAGATGGGTCCAGATCATTTATTAATTATTTGATGTGCTTCAAGTACTAATCTTTGTATATATATGAATATTCCCGATAGACTCATGTCTTCATCGGTACAGCGAATTCCAAATGCATGCGAAAGAAACCTCACCACAAAAAGTAAGATCTTCGAGAAAAATTAATTTACAATATTGATTTGCGACCATAGGAGTATATACTAATATTCAATTTACCTACCGATCGAAGAACGTGATGATCATAATTTAGTAATTTTTATTTGCATTAAAATCATCAGGATATATATATTTTGTACTAAAAAAATGGACAATTTTGGGCTTTTAATTAGATATTAACACTATATATATATATATATATATATTATATTCCCCAAAACTTGAAGATCCTTTTGACATTACTTTTTACAGAGAGAAATGATACTTGCAGTCGTGAGTATGTAAATATCATACAATCATTTTAAAAAAAATAAATAAATACGGGATCTATATGAAAAGAAATTAATTTCTTAAAAGTGAACTCTATTCTTTTTTAAAATAATTGTACGATACTTACACACTCTATAATTGTATATAACATTACTTTTTTACGAATCTACAAAGAATTTATGATTTTGTTTTGTTTATTAAATATTTATAGACCAAGTACGCCAAAAGCACAAAATCTCCAGTTTTCCGGCATGATGTTTGAGGCATGATTCGGGGACACAGCTAATTAGTTAAGAGATCCCCTTCAGGCCTCAGCTTATGGCCGGAAACAGAAAAAAGAGTACGGCTCCATATTAATAGAATATTTACGGTAATTCATCTCATTTTATATAATTATTATAATTATTTTAAATTTTTATATAAAATATAATATTTAATTTAATTTTTTAAATTTTAGTATAAAAATAATATTAAAAATTTATATTATAATAATATTTTATTAAATTTTCAAAAAAAATCTCATCTAATCTAAATTATATAACCAAACGACACCTTAATTTAAAAAAAATAAATAAAAAGGATCAAGTAAAAAAACACAAAAATGTCCAGTTTTCTGGCATGATGTTTCGTAAAATGGCATGATTTGGGGGACACATGAGCTAATTATAAACTAAGTGCTATATATAATACTTTTATTTTAGTGCTAATTAAAGCACAACTTGTACTCCAAGTTCCTCTCCGCATCCAGCGTTTTTATTCATTTACCCTCTTGTATATATAGGACCAACTCACAATTCATGTCCTTCACACTTCTCTCAAAAGAAGCCTCTCTCTCTCTTCTCTCTCTTCTCTCTCTCACGAAGACGCACTTCTAATTATTAATCTGCTCGTCTTTGTTGATAAAAGATCCAAATGGGTGCTCTCGACTTTCTCTCAGATTATTTCACCATTTCCACCCGAAGAAAGAAACGCAAAGTAGTGCAGGTATTTTCTTCAAAAACAATATCATCTCTCTCTCTCTCTCCGTTCCTGACTGATATCGGTCTCCTCCGTGGCTTAATTCTTCATGTCAAATCTGATCTTTTTTGTTGCAGACTGTTGATATCAAGGTGAAAATGGACTGTGATGGCTGTGTAAGGAGAGTTAAAAATACTGTTTCCAACCTGAAAGGTTCAGACTTCAGACCCCTCCCTCTCCCTCTTTCTCTCTCTATATTCTCTCTCTCGTTCATCACCATTAAGGCAACAAGATCTTGGCTCAAGTTGATGATAAAATAAGGTGGGAATATATATCGTATAGATAATAAATTCCACACCTACACTAACAAAATACTTACTTTCCAACGTACATATATAGATGGAAAAAGGTCGGGAACGAATTTCATGTTGGAATTATGAAGGCTACAAATTGAAGGGACTACCATCACCACTCCCTTCCCTTTTATGTAAAACTTAAACCGTGAGCACCTCACGAAGATTGGAGTCGGTCTCTTCTCTTTTGAAACTTTCAGTATTATGTTTTAGGAATTTCAACTTTGGTCAAAAAGCTAGGAATATGCAGTACTAAACATTTTGAGCTCCCTAGCTAGCTAGCTCGTTGGTGAACTGGAAGAGGTAGCTGTTATTAATCATGTTAATGTTGACTACTCTCATCTTTTTTCTGGTGTACATGACTCTTGCAAGGTCTGAAATCATTCATTATCAGCTGACTTCTTTTGAAATTTCTGATTAAGCTGATCTGTCGTTAAAACAAAAAATAAATCAAATGTAGTCATCTTTTTTATGAGGCAATTTATGTAGAGCTTTACTCCTCGATCTCTCTTTTTCCTTGAGCTCTATCCCATCAGTCGTATGTTGGAAAAGTAAGTGGGGAAAGCATTTAAAGCTCCTACACTGACATATTAAATGCGTTGCAAATTCCCGTAGACCGGACAGGCCCTTACCATAATGGTATAACTAATTAGCTAGATTATCTATTTATTATTTCCTTCAGATCTTTTTTCTGAGGCAAATATGGTGAAGATACATGCAGATATCCATGCAAAATATTTAATTATCAAGGTATAAAAACTGCATGCAGCTTGTAAAAATCTCCTTCATAATCTCATCTCTCTCTTTTTTTCCTCTTTTTATTCCATCCGTCGCAATCTTACTGCCAAAGCCTTTGCTAATTTGTACGTTTTTTCGTCCGTTTGTTTAATAAAATCATCATGACAGGCGTAAAAACTGTGAATGTCGACCGGAAGCAAAGCCGGGTAACTGTAACTGGATATGCGGAGCCAAACAAGGTCTTAAACAAGGTGAAGAGCACCGGAAAGAAAGCTGAGTTTTGGCCATACGTTCCATACAACTTGGTGGCTTACCCCTACGTGGCTCAGGCCTATGACAAGAAGGCACCGTCTGGTTTCGTGAAAAACGTAGTCCAAGCCCTCCCTAGCCCAAATGCAACAGACGAGAAGCTCACTTCCCTCTTCAGTGATGAAAATCCAAATGCATATTGTTCGATCATGTAAGCAATAGGAACTTGCATGTAGATTCTGTGATCTTCATAACCAGAGAGTACTTATCGTTTTGAGTAAGTAAATGTTTGAGCTAAGTGCATGCAGACAAGTTTTGCTCGTCTTTCAGCTAGCTGTAGATTTCTTCGAGACAGAATTAGTCGTATGCCAATTAATTACCATGTTTAATAAATTATCTAATGAAAAATATCTTGTATTTTTGTACACATGCATGAACGTATGGCTATGATGATCTACCGACAAGTAAGAAATCAGCGGTCCATTTTTCTGAAAGATCATCTTTAGGTCAAGTTTAGCAGCCAACTGCATGGGAATTATGTACTAATAATTTGCCTCATAAAAGAACGTGGAAATTATTAATATAGATATATATAAATAATGGTCAGGGTGAGAGTGGATGATCATTAAATTATTCACTTCTTAATTACTTAAATGATATGGTGTATCGATCACTTCAATTTAAGAGTTTCCAAATACTTTTTCAGCATTTAGGTACTACTGCTAGTTGGTAAATTGACAAAAGATTAATTGCCATGGATGAAGCATACATATATACTGAAAAAGAATAATGTTACGAGAAGTCATAAAGTGCGGAAGTATTGTATAATCATTTTAAAAAAAAATAAAATTTATTATTAAAAAATTAATTAATTTTTTTATATAAATTTTATATTTATTCATTTTTTTAAAAATAATTACAAGATATAACTTACTCATTCACCACTACATCTATCATTTCTCACTAAAAAACTATATAATTTACAAGGTGAGAAATTATACTTACAGTTGTGAGTGTACAAGTGTCATGCAATCGTTTTAAAAAAAGTGAATAAATATGAGATCCATATAAAAATAAATTAATTTTTTAATAGTGGATCCCATTCTTTTTCAAAATGACAGTATAATATTTACGCATTTTATGACTGTATGTAGCATTACTTTGAGTACTGCTAAACCACCCCTGATGGCTCCACTGGAAGCTACCTCTGGTTCTAATATATATTTTTTAATGTGTTTTTTAATTAATTTTTTAAATATTTTAAAAAAATAAAAATAAAATATTATTAAAAAATACTTTCTTAATTATAAAGTAAAAAAAAAATTATTAAAAAATATTTCCTTAATCAGAAAGTGAAATAAAAAAATTACTTTGTGATTAAGAAAATATTTTTTTAATAATATTATAAATTTTTTTATTTTTTTAAAATATTAAAAATTATTAAAAAAATTTATATAAAAAAATACACATAAAAAAATATATATTAATACAAGCAGTAGCTCCCAGCAAGAGCTGAGAGCAGGATGCTTAGCATTACTTGTATATATTGGGTGGCTCTACCGCCGCAGACTCCCAGCTCCAATAGCATTTTTTTTATATGTATTATTTTTAACATTTTAAAAATTTTTTTAAATAAAAAATATTTTCTTTATTATTAAATAAAAAAAAATTAAAAAATTCTCGACAGAGCCACCAGCGATAGCCCATGCAGCAGAAAAAGTAGTTTTTTCCATATATAATTGGAGGCAGGATAATATATAACATGCATGCATATTTAGGAGAGAATGAAAAAGTGGACAGGTTTTGTGTGATTGGATTGTATGAATAATATTTATTGATTAGATGATAAACTTTACCCCCACCATCATGCACGATCATCATTTTTATAAAGGAAGATATTGCCAAAGGAATTACTTTTTAATTAATTAGCCCAAGTGATAGATACAACATTTATGAGAAAATGACTGCCACTTTGGTACGTAGTAGTACTTGGACTATTTCCAATCATCTAAAATAATGCATAATTTAATTCAGGGATTAACTACAAATCAATAGGCCAGGGGGGAATTAAAATCATTCGTTTCCTAATTAATTAACTTGGCTGGCTAGCTAGGTTTGAACCTAGCTAAAACACATGCATCAAATTAAGCACCTCGGAATCTATATGGAGAAGGGACATTAATTAATAATTCTTAATTATGCTAGAATTAAAATAGGTCAAGGCGGTGATGAGTAAAGATAAGGAGCATATGCGTAGCGTCACCATCCACTCTCAGTGACACTCGTAACCTTTGGTATTTCACCGAGTACGACGAAAAGTTTTTATCAAATAAAATGAGATGGATTGAGAAATTTATAAATAATAATAAAATAATTTGAATTAAAATTTTTATTAAATTTTGAAAAATGAGAGAGGAGAAGTTGAATAAAAATATTATAAAATTAAAATATATAAGTTCCTATTTTTACTGCGATACTATAAAAGTTGCGACGTTGTTTTTGCATTGATGCAAAAGACAGATCAAATTTTAACGACGCAAAAGTTATATTCTAACTATATAATTAGAATATAATTTTTTGTATATATGAAAAAAAATTAAAAAGTACTTATATTTGATTATTATTTGAATGTTAAGATGATCAGATGAGTTGAGATCAATTACGTATGTATCACTACAAGAAAAATAGATTTTTGTAGTCATTTAATTGCGACAAAAAGACTATTTGTGACTAAAATAGATTATTTTAGTTATAAATAATCATTTCGTTGAAATTAACTGATCACAAATAAGTCTTTTTCTTGTAGTGTATATATCAAAACGGAGCCTTAGCCTCCAGTTCCTTGGACGACGGGAATCGTGCCATGATCTGCAGGCAGGCAATTACATGCATTTGGGCGAAGTCCATCAATGGTATTGATCTTCCTTAAATATTTTGCAAGCTGTTTGAAATGAAAAAGGGGAGGGAGATGCCATGCCATCCACGTACGTACGATTTGGGTTTAATAGAAGTAGATAGCATTATATATTCTCTCATTTATATATGCATTTCTTATCTATATAAGAATATAAAAGGCCTCCAAACCGGCCATTAAAAAAGGGTGTTTCTTCAACCATTAATCCTCTCATTACCAACCACAAGTAGATATATTTGACATTATTTAATATTTAGTTCTGTTCTTGGTCAAGCATTGCATCAATTCGTTTAAAAGCATGCACAGTACCGATGCTATATATGTGTCAGATCTTAACTTCTGAGTAATTAATATCATATTTTTGTTTCTCAGTTGATTGATTTAAAGGTTGTACTATATATATATATATATGACCTTATAAACTTCTCATTCCATTCTCAATTATGGCTATAACATTGTAAATAATGTGTTTCATTACACTAAACGTACGAATCACCATGTGATAATGAAGGAACGGTGTTGGTCGCCTTGTGTAAACTTCGATATTTAAATCAGTAACAAAATGAAGATGGGAATATATATATATATATATATCAAAGTGAAGATGGGAAGGTTTGTTTCTTCTGACAAGTTATTTATAGAAGAATGTGGTGTGATGATGATTGATTCTAATTACCAATCTTGTGTACTTAACCTTCATGATCCCTTATTACTTAGAGAGGATATCTCCTGTTTTGTAAGAGTTATCTTGCTCAGGATATTCATATCCAGTTGTTGACCTCATCTCTAATTCTTTTGGATTATCTCATCCTGTGATTGTGGTTATAAGCTCTCTGTCCGTGGGGCTTCTAATAAGCCTTATTAGACTTGAGGAGTCTAAATGTCTCCTCCAGGTGTGCTGATCATAAAGTGGGTATTTGAATTTTGATAATCTTAAAATTAGCTAGCTTTGAGACGATTTCATAACTAGGTTCGATGCCTTTGATTATGTCCAGCTGTATATATATGAGATACATGATAACATGTGTTAATGTACCTTTTTACGGTCACTAAGATGATAAAATCAAGATTAATAAAAGACACTTAAAACAGTAGTGTCACATCTATGAATTAATGTGATTGAAAATAACAAAGATATAAAATAGCATTGCTCATTAACTACTGATCTAACTTAGTTTAAATGCCTACATAAGTTATATTTAAAGAGAATATCCGCACAACATTATCTTTATCCCAACATGGGCTTAATAAGAGGTGGGCTAGGGCTGGTGTATTATAGGCACGATAAAAGTAAGTTCAAAATGTCAAGCTTTTATAATTTTTTTTTTTTTTACCGAATTACTCGCATTATAATATTAACAATTTTTTTTTTTGTTAAATAATTTGGGAGTCGTCCGGTATGAATGAAGGTCAAGATGAGCGGCTGTTTACAGCATCTTGTCATTTCACAAAAATCTTCTGGTCAAAGTGAGTTGGTTTGGCCCTATGCTGATGGATTTGTGTTATGTAGCACCTAACCTATACTTTAAAACAAAGGAGAACTGACACAATAAATAGTTGGTGCTACTGCTACTGTTTATTTAGTAGGTTTGTGTCTCTTGTCGTAAGGAAAACAATCATATTTTGCCTTGCCTGACCTAATTTGTAAAGTGGACCAAGCTGGCCCAACTAATTGGTTTGGTAGATTTCTTTAAATAGCTTCATTACTAGAGTCCATCCACGTGTACTATGGGGCACAAGGACAGGGCTTTTACTAGAGTCAATACCCACTGCAAGGCCCATCAAGGCCCACCCACCCTCTCTCTCTCTCTCTCTCTCTCTCAATGTTTGTTTCTTTTGTTTTGTTTGCCATCGGGATTCAGAATCCAAAGCTGTTCAAGTGTGGGACCCATCCAAGAGACTCGCTGGATTACCATTCTGGAGCATGGATCCCAAAAATTGTGGGTCCCAATGGATACCAGTACCATAAAACCATCTTCATCTTGATCCTGAGCCTGATCATATGATCCAGATCTATGAATAATATACAACATCTTCAGATTTTCTCAACTGCTGGTCTCAGATAATCTCAATCTCATTTAAAAGATTTTCAAACAATTGTTAGAAAAAACAAACAAAAACAGTGGCAGTTAAATGTGGAAGAAAATCAGAGACTTCGTGAACAAGCAAAGGTGGTGTAGCATTAAATAAAGAAAAGAAAAAGAAAAAGGGTACTTCTGGGTTGGGACAGGATGCAGAGAGATTTTGCAGGTGGCTTGGGAGCAAGTAATGATGACCCAGCCAACCCAAGCCAACAACACATCCTCAGTCCCTAGTTCTTACATATTTCGCTTCACTTTTATCTTTCTGTGATTGCGTGCTGCGCGCCTCTCAAAATCAACCCACAAAAGCTTTGGGAGGACACACACGAGAGGTCCGAAAGTCACATCTTCCCCTGCATTTTGCTGTTGGTGGCATTATGTATTATGCCAAAAAAAATGGTTAAAATATGAGAAAGGATGGATGTTGGGAAATTGTGAAACTTAGAAGCTAAAAAAGTGGACTTTTGTTTTCTCAGATTTTTATTTTTCTACCTCGGAATCGTTTGGTTATGCATTTCGGGTTAGATTTGATGAAATTTTTTGTAAAAAATTAAATAAAAAATCATATTTTAATAAATTTTTAATATAATTTTTATTTCAAAATATTGAGTTATTTATTATGTTTTATATAAAAATTTCAAAAAATATTAATAAAATAAAATGTGATTGCATCTAATAAACTACAGCAGTAAGCGCAGTAGGTTTAACCATCTTTTTCATTGCACAGGTGACCATTCAATTCGGTGTTATTCTGAGCACCAAACCCAAAGCCAAATGGGTTCTTTTTTCTGTTTGGCCTTTGGATACTGCATATTTCAAGACATAAATCGCGTGAAATGCAGAAGAAACTGAGCTCATTCATAAGTTGGAGTTAACCAAGGAAACCTACCGAGCTAGCTTCTACAATCAGAGCGGCTATTTAATTGTACCCATTTTAGATGGACTGCATAAAGATTCCTCATTTGTTTGGTTAATTGCTAGTTGCAGTTGCAATTGCATGGATAATCCTCCATTAAAATGGCTTTCCTAGCAAGGCCATCGTTATTTCACCATATTACCAGTGGATTGTGTTTAACGAGAAGTAATTATGGAAGAAAATCGTTCAAAGTTTCGGAAAATCTGATAAATAAATTAAAAAAAAACAAAAAAAATTACAACGAGCGAATTGGACAACACAAAGCAGGTATAAATGGGGAGTCCAGTCAAAAAGGAAAGGAAAAGGTTGGGGTTTAATATGAAAATAATAAAAAATAATATGGAAACTTTAAAAATTGTGCTAAATTAAGGAGTGGCAGTGAATAAAACTCGTCATCGGAACTGAAACCCTACTTGTCCTGCTCCCCACAATGGACTGATGTTTGGCCCACCAGTCACGGGGATATGTGAACTACCAATTTTTTAATTTTGGTGGTACCGATCCTAATTTTTTAATTTTTTTATCATCTTATCGTCGTTATTATTCAATAATATGTTTATAAATAAAATATAATAAATAATTATTTTATTTTATATTCATTAATCACCGTTTGTTTTATTTTAAAAAAATAAAAAATAAATTATCATCGTTTGGTTACCATTTTGGGTGGTCTTTTGTGTTTGGAGGAGATCATCAATGCTTCTTAAAAGATACAACACGATAAATTCGAGAAGTGGATGCCCATTTAGCTCAACCACCTCGTATTATTGCTTACCTTCACCTATTACATAACATGATAACAATACATAAACGACGAAAGACATTAAAGAGTAGAGATGATAATACGAACACAAATCTCTTTGAAGGAAATAGTAGGAGAAATGTTGGGAGTCAGGGGTCCTTCCATTTTGCGTATCCTACAATCTTGTGTGGTACTTTTAGGTTGAGAACATAATTATACATTTTTAGATTATTTTATTGTCAAAAATTCTATAAGCAATCAATTTTGTATACTCTTTACATATTTCATTAATGTGATTAGTTGAGTTATTATTTTTTAATATAAAATAATTACTTTGATCAATCACATCAATAGAGTGTATAAAAAATAATTATACATAACAAAAATACAGAACTCTAACATCCAAACGGCGTCTTAATATCCATAAAGATGATCCATCCTTTGTTGAATGTAATATACCACTTAAACCCTAGGTATGGATAGGAATCAACTTTGAAACTAAACTACAAGAACCATATATATAAAACCTAACCATACGCACAATTCGGCCATGTGAAGAATACCGACATGCAGTACATTAGTACATTACTAATAGGTCAATGAAAAAATGGCTACCATCCCGAGAAAAATAAATTTGCATGGCACAACCAAGCAAATTAAGATGGTCCATACTCATAGGAGACATTATGCAGTATAGTCTTTAATGGCCAACCTACAACGACAAATAGTAGAATGGACCCTTTACCGGACATGAGCGACCCATGATTTGAGGTGATTTTAAAAATCATCGCTGAGGCTCTCCCTATGAAGTAAAAAACAGCACTCTTAATAATCACAAAGACCATTCCTTTTAGGCTAGATAGGTTGATTTCATTATCGAATACTGTCATAAAAGCCATCCAAAACCAAAACCATGCACAAACCTGTAAAATGGTGAATTACATCTATGATTTTTACTGATAAACGTCGTGTTTTCCATAGTTTTTAGCTGTGCATGGAGCTTGTCATGATGAAGGGAAAGGACAAAAGATGGAGTAAAAAGTGCATAGGACAGCAAATGCATGTGGCCATAATTCATAACCTCGACACATGATAGGCAACTATTTCATAACCTACCCTGTGTTTAATTTCTTTGGGTGGGGGTCTTCACTCCTTTTCTCTATGAAACTCGAGGTAAAGCATATTGACCATGTAATGCCAGTTTATCAATGCAGAGTTGGTGCACACCTACCTGTGTAACACATTACGTTTAGACAGTGAAATATTCTCAGGTATTTTATGAATATTAATAAAAAAATAATTATAGAATATTGAATAGTAATAAATAATAATAATAAATAGATAAAATAATAATAATAAATAATAAAATATTATAAAAATATTTAAAATATTATCAGTATCCAAACTATATTTCAATAACCCATTATCCTCACAAAAGGAATCATATACTACAACAATTTTTATAATATTTTATTAAACAGAATGTATTTTTGTAAAATTATATTATTTTTATAAGTTATTTTAAAAAATAATTTCCATTTAAAATAAGATTATGTAAAAAATTGTATGTGCGTACTTTTCTTATAAATAAATGTGACAAATTTCTACCTCAATAATATATTTAATATATTAATTCTTATTAATATTTTAATTAACTAAAAATCCATTTCCAGGGGCTTAGTTGCAGACTTGTAGTCAATAGTTTGGACTATAGTCCTAACGACCAAACATTAAAAGCCAACATCATAGAGGTATGATTATAAAGCTTCCCTATTAAATTCGAAAGTTTTTGAGCACAGAACTCAAGAGAGTACTATTTGAAAAAGAAAAAAAAAAGGAATATTTACAAATTATTTATGTTTTAGGGTTTGTTTATTTTGACAGTTAATCTCATAATATTTAATTGTTATAATTTTTTTAAATTTTTTATATAAAATAAAATAAATAATTTAATTTTTTTAAATTTTAAAATAAAAATAATATTAAAAAATTATTTAATTTTAATTTTAATTTATTTCATTTTATAAACTAGACCTTAATAAAATAGACAGGATAGCCCTTCATAATGTCCAATATATACGAGTGAGTGTTCGTTAATTCCAAACACTATAATCTAGCTTGTTCGTATAGGATATTTTATAATAGAATTTTGTTATATAATATTCACCACACTTTATATTTTATATTTTTTTAAATTTTTTAATATTTGTTTTAAAAATTTTTTTTTGAATTTTTTTTAAAATTTATTATTTATTATTTATATAATAAATATTTGATAAAAAAATAAAAATTAAAAAAATATAAAGGGTTGAATCTGAAGAGGTTACGAAGATATTATTCTTTATAATATGGATTATGTACTGTTTGTGCTAAAATATCTACCAATTCTGCTTCATCTCGCACGTGCTACTTTATTCAGCAAATAGAAAAAAAAAAAAGGTGAGAGTACATAACTTTGAAGTTCGAGACAGACACAAGACAGATTTAGCTCTGTTCAAAATAATTTATCACGAGAAATACAGGGGTAGCTGTGACAAATAGGACAGATAGAAGTCGGCCTGTCAAGTCGCTGTTCTTCTTTTATTGTTTTTCCTCAGTTTTTAACGTTAAATCACATCATTTCAGAATTCAGAGCAGCCATCCCCTCCTCTCTCTCCCTCCCTTATTTTACTCTTTCAGTTCTGACTTTCATCTTACAACACACTTTATCCTGTCATTTTCGTTAAGTGATTAAAAATTTGCCTTCTGTTTGTCTCGGCATTTGGTTAATCTTTTGTAAAGCTTAAGACCCATGTGCTTTTGTTTTGTTTGGTCTTGAAAGAAGAGACTGAGGAGAGGCCAATGGGAGAACGGAAAGTATCTATAAGTTACGGTAAACTCGCAAGCTAACCCTTTTACCCCCCAATAGCTCAGCTGTTATGCTTCTTTTTCTTCATTTATATAGCCAGAGAGAAATAAAGCAATAAAACTTTCATCCCCAACAGACAACAGCACTGAAGAAATGACTAAAGAAGAAGACTTTAAGCTCCTCAAGATCCAGGTCTCTCTCTCTCTCTCAAACCACATTCCTTCTGTCTTCATGTCTTTCTTTTTCTTTTATATATAATTATTTTACTATGAATACAGCAAATTCGGTGGGAATCTTCTTCTAGTATTGTTGTTTACTTTGTTTCTTTATCTTCATCTACAGACTTGTGTGCTCAAGGTGAATATACACTGTGATGGGTGTAAGCACAAAGTGAAGAAACTCCTTCAGAGGATTGAAGGTGCTCAGACTTTATTTTCGTCGTTATAGTTTTTTATTACGTGTTATCTTTCTCTCGTTGGAGTGTCAGTGTAAACTGCATTGTTTGCTCAATCAATGCACATATATTTTGCTTCTGATGTACGATCTTTTAAAGCTTGTTTGGTTGCTGAGAACATAAGTAAAGTGTAATTACCGAAAATACCAAAATCATAAAGCAAACTGTGCTTGTACTATGATTTCACTTTCTAATTAAGGTTAGCATCAAATTCAGATTAACGTCAACTTGAAGAAACTCCGCTTTTGTAACTCTGTGAGTTATATATATATATATATCACTCTATGGAAAGAATTATTTTCGTTGCGGCCGAGTGAACTATTGAACTGTCATTATCCCTTAACTGTTCAGAAAAAGAATAAAACTTCATCTCGCTGCCTATGACTAGCTAGTTTATTTACTTTTGAGAAAAGACCATGTCCATTTACTGTTCTTCAACTAAAGACAACACAGATAGTTACGGTTTTCGGGAGTAGACAGGCATAACTTTGGGGCAGTCTCTCACTAATTAGCCTTAAAACTTGAATCCAAGCATTTGTACTGTCTTTTTATGTTTAACCGTTTTACAGGAGTGTATTTAGTAAACATAGATGCGGAGCAGCAAAAAGTCACAGTTTCAGGAAGTGTAGATGCTTCCACTTTGATCAAGAAACTTGTTAGAGCTGGTAAACATGCAGAGCCTTGGTCTCAAAAGAACACTCAAAACCAAAAACAGATGAACAACTGCGTCAAAGATGCCAAGAACAACAAAAGTCAGAAGCCACTGTTGTTCAAAGGTCTTGAAGCCTTCAAAAATCAGCAAAAATTTCCTGCTTTTAGCTCTGAAGAAGAAGATGACTATTTTGATGACGTGGAAGAAGATGAGGAAGAGGATGAGCTGCGGTTTATCAGGGAGAAAGCTAACCAACTGAATCTCCTCAGGCAGCGGGCAATTGATGCAAACAATGCCAAAAAAGGTGTTGCAGCTATTGGTGCTGCTTCCAATAATGGAAAAATGAACAATGTCGGCAATGGGAATATTGGAAATGGAAAGAAAGCCAACACAGAACAGAATATGGGAATGAGGGCTAGTCCAGCTGGGATTGATCCGAAAACCCTGGCAGCTCTTAAAATTAACAGTGCTCATTTGGGTGGTGGGAACGTGAATGCTGGGGAAGGGAGAAGGGTGAGTGACCTCAATGGCATGATGGGTCTGGCTGGTTTTCATGGAAATGGGCTTAATGTTGCTTCTGCTGGTGCTGCTGCTTTAGGAGGCAATTCCAATGGTTTGGGAGGGTTTCAGGGGTCTTCTGCTGGGTTCCCTACTGGTGGATATGCCACCGGTCAATACCCATCATCCATGCTGATGAACATGAATGGCCACAACCATCCATCACCTATGATGATGAACATGCAGGCCAGGAATGCCATGCAACAACAACCCCAAATGATGTATCATCGGTCTCCCCATGTTCCCCCTACCACTGGCTATTACTACAATTATTCCCCTAGCCCCAACCCATACTCTTACACTGATCCTAATCACACTGGGCGTAACTCTGCAGCCTACATGTTCAGTGATGAGAACACAAACAGCTGTTCGATAATGTAATAGAAGGGTAAAAAAATAATATGTAGAGATAAAGTATGGTATTGACTTCAAATCCTTTGTAAGTGGAGTTGGTGGTTTTTGACTGTATTCTGCTGTCCGGAAGGGATGGGTTAGGATGGGATGCTGCACAAATCCTATCTGTGTATTGTGTAGTTGTTAAGATTGTGTTCCTTTTTTTTCTTTTCAACTCTTCATTCCTGTCCTTTTGCTCTTTAGCCGTTTCAGGACTGACTTGAGTGGTTTTAAGCCACAATACTTCTACTAGTAAATAAACCAAAGGAATGATGATTGATATAATTAATTCTAAGGGTGTTCTTGAAGACCATGGTCAAGCTTGAGTTCTTTAATACATCTATTTTACAGACGGGGAGACAGTGGATAGTGGATGTTCTAGTAACATGATGGCAGTGTGCAAGAGAGTTAAGAAAGCTTTGGTTAGACGATGAATCATGCTGTAAATACAGTTCTAAATGCAAGATTGGTAGGTGTGTATGACTTGAATGTGTATGGAGATTTCAACGACTGGACCACTACATTTTTCTCTGATTTTTTATGGTCCTTTTAGATGAAGAAAACAGACAGTGGTCCATACTAGAATATAGTTCCTTCCCTATTATAATGGTGTTAGCTCTCTCTTGTTTTATTGATTTTAAATGCAGGCACGCGACACCAAAGAAAAGAACGCTTAAAAATGGGACATGGACCAATAACTTGTCCGATCTATTATTTTATTCACCATAACGCCAATAAATTGACTGCAATTTTTGTGAAGCATCTTGATTCGGGTGGGGACTCTTAAAATACGGTGGCTTTCCCATCTCCCGACATCAATTGTTCTTCATGGTTTTTCTTGTAGTTTCAGTTTGTTTATTTCCCATCAATGGTTTTTCACGAGCCTGGTTTTAGGTTTTCCATCTGTTGCCAACTTGCTGTTTTGTATAAAGTATCCTCAGCCACGAGTGAGATTCTAGTAATAAAATTGGGATGGTGACAGTGTTGATAAGGAAACCCAGGTCGTCAAAAAGATGAAATGATGAGAAAAACCTCTTGTTCCCCAGCTGGCAAGCTGCGGAAATATATTGTAGTTTGTGTTGACGAGAAAGATGTTAAATATTTTAACATAAACATTTTTAGTTGGATCTTCAATTTTTTATGATCCACAGTAATAAATAATAAAAGTTAGAAAACGTAGGTCCTTCCATTATAGTTTGATAAATAATCTGACCTAACTATGAGAGAATGATCATCCTAACAACTTTACCTCCAAGTATCTTCCGATAGTTAGATGCGCAATGATATTATAGGTGAGAACCCTTAATCCATTTGTACAATTTATAGACTTCTGGCTATAAAAAAATTTAGAGAGTTTGTGTCTCACTATGATTAGATATAAAGTTATATCTTATCTCATAGAAGTTAATCTTATCCTATTGTAACTCATAAATTAAGTGATAAGTATTAATCTATTATAAACCCATTAGAATATGAGTGAATGAGACATAGAATTTAAATAAAACTCTTACAAAAGGTTGGCAAAATCAAGCATTGACATTGTATCTTCTTTGATTTTAGAGAGTTGCAGCAAGTAGAAAGGGGCAGCAATGTCGGGAGCAAAGGAGAAAAGGATACTAGAGGAATTTACTTGATGTGTATTTTGCATATCAGGAAAATTTATGAAATCTGTACAGAGACAAGTATATATGAAAATGAAAACGTGACTTTATACACCTGTGGCTTATTAGTCTGAAAGTATACTTCTTCTAACAAAGGCCAAGGCAAACTATGGATAACAGGGCAAAGTGCAATTATGCATGAATGTCCTTTGGTCCTAGCATTAAGGGTACGGTTGACAGCATCTAAAACTTTCATGATCCATGGAAGTAATCATGAAAATAGGTAGTTTGGTCTTTCTGCATTCTGAATGCAATGATGGCTGGAAACATCTCTCCCTTTAGAAAGAGCTGCAGAGGGAGATCAAATGTGAGAGAACAATGGCTACTAACCTCCAAGGATTCCTTATGTTTCTGTGTCCTGCATCTCGAATACTTGTTTTTCAGGAGTTGTTAGGTTTCTGTGATCATCTAGTTTATAATCATTAAACACCAAAAAAAGGTAACCAAGAGTTATTGTATTGTCACATATTACTACTAGAGCTTGTAACAGAGGTTCAACATGGTGGAAGTCAGCCAACTGGGTTTGTGGGTTCCATAAATGACAATTATTTCAAAAAGAAGGTTGCTGCCAGAGACTCCCGGCCCAGAAGAGAGACTGCCAAAGCCCTGAGAATTATCCCAGAGGGCCTACCAAATAATCAGGCTTCAAAAATATCTTAGAATATGATCTAATTAGTTCAGACATGATAGGTTTCCAATAAAATAAAAGTAAAAATAAAAAATCAGACATCATAGGACATCAAATGATAACAATTCTAGATCTACTACATTTTCTATCATTCCATCTTAAGGACTATTTATATATGATCAATCTATGTACCATTTAACGATCCAAGACTTTATTTCCTGCTTCTCTTTTTTGAGAATTCATTAAATTAAATTAAGGAAAATATTCACTTTGCAAAAAAATAAAAATAAAAATTATAAAAGTAAATTTACAAAACGATGTGCTTTAATATAAAACATTATATTTTAAAGTTTTTTTTTTTATTTATTGTCAAGTAAATTTGACATCTTACATCAAGTTAGTCAATTGTTAAGTTCAGTTTTATAAGATCTCTGGTAGATTTAACAATTTTATTGGATTAAAAAGAAATATAAGGAAAATGATCGAGTAGGTAATCCCAACAGAATATATACCTGTTATAATAAATATAGTCATAAAAGTAAAAATAAAGAAAAAACAACAATAGTTAGTTTGAGACCCCGATTGGTTTCACAAGAATCAAGACAGTCTCAACCCATCTCATCTCATTTTAACATCTAAATACGATTTAAATATAAACACTTTAATTTCAAATTTTTTAACTTTTTACATTTTTCATCTTATCATTAGCTAACTATTAAAACTTTTCCAAAATTCCAAACAAAGCATAAAATTCAATTTTTTCAAATCTCAAAATAAGAATTATATTAAAAAATATATATTCTAATAATATTTTAACTTTATGATATTTTTGTTCAATTTTTTCTTTCTCATTTTTCAAAAAATCCCATAAAATATTTTAACTCAAATTATTTTACAATTATTCACAAACTATCTTATTATTATTTATAAATTTCTATCTCATCTTATTTGTGTAATATTCAAACGAGGCTTGAGTGTATGCTCCTCAATTGAACTGAAAACAAACATTAAAAAAATAAAAAAAAAATCAGTTTTTAATACAATCCCACCAAGTAATTAATGATCCAATAGGTGTTATATGTTAATTCAAGATCTCTCTTTATTAGCCATTTATCATCTTATTATAACCGAATAGGTGCTAATATCCTAGTTCTAAAAAATAAAAGAGACATTTATTAAATGGCTGAGATGTTTATTTGGTAATAAATTAATAAAAAAAAATGGTCGATAATGTTTCACCAAACATGGCACTTAGTTCTCACAACAGCTAGCTAGTGCTTTACACTTTGGATATCCACAAGAAAATTAGGAAAAACAAATGTTAAAAGAAAAATGAAATCTAACTCATGACTATGGGCCAAGAAAAAATAGAATAATACTCATGGCTATGGAACAAAGATTTAGAAAATATTACCTAACTACAGTAAACCAGCATTCTATCTACTTCAGTCATTTTCACAAGAAGCCCCACCAAAAGTGCTGGAGGAGCACTTCTAGTTAATATAGACTTGTTTGGATAGAAAAGTTATCTCTTTTTATTTTATTATTGTATTTTTTAAAAATTTTTACACAAAATATCATAAATAATTTAACTCTTTTAAATATCAAAATAATAATAATATTAAAAAATAATATTCGAACGATATTTTATTCAACTCATCTAAAACCATCTCATCTCATCTTATCGTATCTCACTATCCGAGCCCATAATGATCTCCATGTCCATATTTAAGTAATTTTTCATTTAGTTGTTTATATATATATTATTTTTCTTGAGTAAGGGAAAAAATAGTTTTGAGATTGCAAATTAAAGAAAGAAAATATATTTGCAATAGTGAATTTTTCCAAACTTTCAAATAAATTACAAAATTCAAAATTTTCAAATCTCAAAATAAAAATAATATTAATAAATTATATTCTAACAATATTTTAACTTTCTAATATTTTTATTCAAAATTTTCTCTCTTATTTTTCAAAAAATCTCATTAAATATCTTAACTCAAATCATTTTGCTATTATTCATAAACTATCTTAACTATTTATAAATTTCTATCTCATCTCATCTATGTACCCAAATGAAAGCTTGAGTCTATGGTCCTCAGTTGAACTGAAAACCACCATAAAAAATTAAAAATCAGTTTTTAATACAATCCCACCAAGTGGTTAATGATCCACTACTTGTTATATGTTAATTCATGATATCTCTTTATTAGCCGTATATCATCTTATTATAACATCCTAGTACTAAAAAATAAAACAGACATTTACTAAATGGCTGAGATGTTTATTTGGTAATAAATTAATAAAAAAATGGTCGATAATGCTTCACTAAACATGGCACTTAGTTCTCACAACAGCTAGCTAGTGCTTTACACTTCGGATATCCACAAGAAAATTAGGAAAAACAAATCTTTAAAAAAAAAAAGAATGTAATCTAACTCATGACTATGGGCCAAGAAAAAATAGAATAATACTCATCACTATGGAACAAAGATATAGAAAATATTACGTACCTACACATCTGCATTCTATCAACTTCAGTCATTTTCATACGAAGCCCCACCAAAACCGCTTGAGGAGCACTTCTAGTCAATAGGGTTTGGATAGAAAAACAATCTTATCTCATCAAATATTATTATTATTATAATTTTTTTAAATTTTTACATAAAATATAATAAATAATTTAATTTTTTTAAATCTCAAAATAATAATAATATTAAAAAATAATATTTTAATAATATTTTATTTAACTCATCTAAAACTATCTTATCTCATCTTATTATCCAAACAATTACATAACGATCTCCATGTCCATATGTAAGTAATTTTTCATTTCATTGTTTTTATGTATATTTTTTTTCCTTGAGCAAGGGAAAAAACAGTTCTGAGATCGCAAACTAAGGTTGTGTTTGGATGTTGAAGTGAGTTGAGTTGAGATTATAAAATATTGTTAGAATATTATTTTTTAATATTATTATTATTTTGAGATTTGAAAAAATTGAATTGTTTATTATATTTTGTATTGAAATTTAAAAAAGTTGTAATGATGAGTTGAGATGAGTTGAGAGAATTTGAGGAACCAAACGAAGCCTAAAGAAATATACATACAACCTTTCGAATTAATCCCCATTTTGACAAAACAGGAGTTTATATTTTCAAAAGGAAATGTTTTGGATTCCGAATTCGAAATCTAAAATGTGTTTCGAATGTAATTTTTTTTTATTGATGATTAAAAAAATATTTTTTAATGATGTTATAATTTTTTTATTTTTTTAAATAATGTTTATAATGATTAAAAAATATATAAAAAAATAAAAAATAAAAAACCTATTCGGGACACAAAATGGATTCTGAATTCGGTACCCATAGCAGTTTCCATTTTCAAAAGCACACTGCATTGTCTACACAAACCAGAGAAAAGTCTGGCCCCCACATGTAGAATCGAAGGATTGGGAGGACTTCTTGTGCTGATGTGATGCTCTTTGCCCCCACAATTTTGGCTGTATTTTGAATTTTCTGTGGACAATTTAAAGACTCGTATACAAATGATAAGAGAAGATTCAACCAAGCTATGACATTTTAATTTATAACCAATCATTGTTTTGGTCCCATCAAACATGTGGCCTGTTTTCACCTTGATATTATTTGAAGAATAGTGTTATATATATTTATAATTTTATTTATACTTTTATTTACAACTTACAATATGTCAATACTCATTTTATTAGTTTTTTTTTTTTAAATTTAAATTTTATGATTTTTAGCATATCAATAACTGACATGTGAAGAAGTAAATTTTTTATAAATTTTTTTTTAAGTACATTTAACATATTCCTTATTTGAATTCTTCTGTTTGATGCATGTACTTACAGTTTTATTTATATTTTTACTTACAAGACTCATTTTATTAATTTTCTTTTGAAATTATGAAATTTGAATTTTAAATTTCATAATTTTCAACATATCAATAATTGATATATGAAAAAGTAAGTTTTTTTTTAAGTACATTTAACATTTTCCTTATTTGAATTCTTCCGTTTGATGCTTCAAAAGCAGTAAGCAAACATGGAGCATTTGATATTCAATTTTCCCAAATCTCTTACTCACAACATCAAGCTCTGCTAGTACTTAAGCTCCATTCTTGACTTTCCCACAGAGAGACCAGAAAATTAATGAGTTTGAGAGGAAAATGCATGATATTTTGGCACTAGCAGCTATTACTATATCCTCCACATCCAAACAAGATTATTATTTCATTTGAAAATCAACTTTCCTTGATCTTGCCAGTGATTGATTCTTTGTGGTCCGTCTAATCAATTACATTCACATTCTTGTCTTCCACCAAGTGCATGTCACCCTCGTCATCATTCTCCTCTAATGCGATTCACTTTTTTTTTTTTTTTTTGGTCATGTAAAACCTTTTCGTTTATTTAATTTCCATTTTTTAAAAAATCTAGACAGAATCTAAAGTACTTATTTCATTTATAACGTCTTAATAGAAGGTCCAAATCATATATCTTATATTTTAAAAAGATTAGTTAATGATATAATTAGACTGTTAATAAAAAATTATAAAGATCAATAAATTCTTCGAAATTAAAGTGGATCCAATACACCAACTACTAGTATTCTGTATCAGTTAATTATTGCATTGTTACGGAAAGAATACAACCAATTTTCTTAACATACAAAATACAAAAAAGGCATATTGTTTATAGCTCCGAAATACAACAACCATTGGAAAGCGGAGGTCATGAGGACTCGAACTTGTTGGAAATTAGAGATATTAAACTCATTAATTAACTTGGAATTAGAAAAACAGAAAATATCGACGAGTTTGTCCAGCGAGCATGGCCATCATCTCTCTACAGAATCGAACAGAACTTCGTTGTGCAATTAGATAATAAAACAAAAAGACCTGTCCAAATTCCCACCATTCATTTATTACACAGGAGAAGTACTATTAATCACATTAGGAAAGTCACCTGATCGTATTGATCTCAAGGTTCATACTCCAAAACAAAAATGCAGAAAGCTAATTCAGTCATGTTGGGTTTTTGGGTCTCCCTACTAATCCTTGCATCAAGTAAGTCATTGTTTCTGATCTCTCCTGTGTCTTCAATACGTCACATGCATTGCATCCTGTGTGCACAGATGGTTTAAATTACTCTTCCTGGTTTTGAAAGCAAGAAACTTCTTTATATTCAAGATTTTTTGCTCTCTTTTCCGAAGATTATAAACTTAGCTTCTGATATTTGCAATTTGTTGGGAGCCAAGTTCATGATTTTGACTTAGTTTGCGATAAATGGAAGAATTTAGATGTGGGATTATTGATGTAACAATCAATGCATTAAGCTCCAAAATCTTTTAGAATTAAAAGAGACGCCTTTCGCAATGTAAAAGTCCAAGTAGTGTTACAAGTCCAAGCTACAGATGTAGTCCACTCTAAAGTAATAGGACTAGACCAAGTGTACCCATCGAAGAACATGTAATGGAAGTAAAATTGGAGAATTTCATTGGAATAATTGAAGTAAAAAAAGAAAAAAGAAGTGCACGAGAAGATGCCACGGAGGGGGGAAAGTGAAAGTCACGGATGTTCTGGAAATGAACAGGTCTTTAATCTTTATTCTCTCGCTTTCCCTCTGTGAAACATCAAAGGTCCACCAACGAGAAAAAAAAGAGCCTGCTTTCTTCTCACACTAAGATTCCCTCAGATAATAATGCAAAAAATCTAATTTCGAACATAAATACCACAAAAACCTCACTCACTCTTCCATCAAATCTCTCTCTCTCTCTCTCTCTCCGGTGTTCTAGCATGCAAACAAGAGATGATCATCACTGAGAGAATTATGCTATCTAATCTTCTTTCTGTTGTTATTTTAGGACTGCTCACAACTTCATGGGGAGAAGACAGGCTTTTGGACCCATCCAGGTTGGAAATGTTTGTGGATGAGCTTCCAGACATGCCCAAAATCCAAGGCTTTCATGTTGTGTCTGGTGTTCTCAAGTCCAAATCACTGAAGATTGGCATGTTCAAGAAGAAATGGGTAAGTAAGACACCTTTTTCATACGGTTTCAGTTTCTACTGTCAAAACTCAATATAGAAGAAGTTCATTTCTCGTCCTTTCTTGGTTTAGATACATTCTAGGATAGCACAACACTTGAGATAAATTAGTCACCGGCCCGCCACTTTTGAGGGCATCAATCATCGTGGCACTCAATGTTCTTGATTGCAGAAAAAGCAATCTCCATGAAGCTTTGAGACCATCAATATCTCTGTTGCTTAGCTTTTTCTCCATGTTTTTTATTAGTTTCCTACTGACTGAGAGAGGAATAGAAAACTGTGTCAAAGTGACTTTTCTTCTCTCTTTTCCTTCTTCCCACCAAATTATAAATGACAAAAACCAATGGCCAAACCATTCCGTACACATATCACCCTGCCCCCTTCCCTCCTCCCCCCACCTCTCGGCCACTGGTAAAGCTACTTTGCCAACTGAATATCTCTAGCCTGGATCATGAACTAGCCCATGATATGTTGCTCCCTTCCACTTTACAGCACACCTCTGCACTTACCCATGAGGTTAAATATTGCAGTACTTGATTCACTAATCCTTTTCCAATATACAACTTCCAAATAATAAGAAGATTAGTTCTGTTGACCCATGACTATGTGAATCGTTGGTTGTGGTTTGGTTTTGCAGAAATTCCATCGAGATCTACCCCCGACCCCGGTGTTTGCCTACGGTCTGACCAAGGACACGGCAACTGTTCCTGGTCCAACAATCGAGGCCCTTCATGGAGTTGACACATACGTGACGTGGAGAAATCACCTCTCTAGAAAGCATATACTTCCTTGGGACCCAACCATCCCAACAGCCATGCCAGCTAACAAGAAGGGGATTCCCACGGTGGTTCATCTCCACGGTGGCATCGATGAGCCCGAGAGTGATGGAAACTCAAACTCCTGGTTCACCTCTGGATTCAAAGCAAGAGGGCCCACCTGGACCAAGAAAAAGTATCATTATCACAACCAACAACACCCTGGTAATTTATGGTACCATGATCATGCCATGGGATTGACTAGGATCAACCTCCTAGCTGGCTTGATTGGGGCTTATATTATTCGTCACCCGGATGTGGAGACGCCACTTGGACTCCCTAGCGGCGATGAATTCGATCGGCCGTTGATCGTTTTCGATCGAGGCTTTCGCACTGATGGTTCCATATACATGAATTCCACCGGAAACAATCCCTCCATACATCCTCAGTGGCAGCCTGAATATTTTGGTGATGCCATCATAGTAAATGGCAAAGCTTGGCCACGTATGACCGTGCGACGTCGGAAATACAGGTTTCGAATTATCAATGCAAGCAACGCTAGATTTTTTAGGTTCTTTTTCACCAACGGCTTGAGATTCATCCACGTGGGGTCCGATTCAGCTTATCTTAATGAGCCGGTGACGACCAATGAGATTTTACTGGGGCCATCTGAGATCACTGACGTGGTTGTTGACTTTTCCATGTCAGAGAATGACTCTGCTATCCTGGCCAACAATGCATCCTATCCCTACCCATCGGGGGATCCAGTCAACGAAGTGAATAGCAAGGTCGTCAAGTTTGATATCCTCAATCATCAAGAAATCGACACGTGGCGAGTTCCCAAGAAGCTGATTGAATACCCAGCTCCATCTTTATCCAGTGTATCGCGCACACGGTATATCGCTATGTATGAGTACACGAGCGATATCGACGAGCCAATTCATCTGTACTTAAATGGGAAACCGTACGAGGCACCCGTTACGGAGACTCCTAGAGTGGGGACCACCGAGATCTGGAACATAATCAATCTGACAGAGGATAATCATCCTCTGCACATACATCTTGGACTCTTTAAGACGTTGGATCAAACAGGGCTGGTGAATTTGGAAGAGTTCAAGAGCTGCATGACGAAAATCAACAATGCGATCAAGTGCCAAATAAGCAAGCATGCCCGCGGCAAAAAGATAGAGGTGCTGGCTCACGAAAAGGGGTGGAAGAACGTGTACAAGATGACACCCGGAGTAGTGACAAGGATCCTAGTCAAGTTTTCTTACATACACTCGAACGCATCGTACGCCTTTGATGCAACTTCAGAGCCTGGATACGTATATCATTGCCACGTAAGTATTCATCTGACATCTTCTCCGATATTTAGAAAAAAGAAAGAAAAAGAAAATAGGAAAATCTGCGTTTTCCAATAAAATTTTGCCGTCACGGGTCTCCTTTAGTTTCTGAAAAAGCTCATTGGCTGTGTCCTTTGCGTGCCTCTAAAATGGCCATTGGCCCGGCTGGGCGGCGCGACTACCAAAGTCAAGCTTCGTGTGTTAAGGCGCGTTTGGTTACTCGGACGTTAAATTCGATTCAGATTAATACCTTTTTTTTAATATTTAAATGTTTAACTCTCAAATTATTAAATTTATTTTAATTTAAAATTTTTTTATATATAAGACCTATAATTTTTTTTAATTTAACACCTTTTTATATATGAAATTTATAATATTTTTTAACTTCATATAAATACTTTTAAATTCATCTTAATATCTAAACATATCTAAAATCATCTTAAATAAATTTCACAGAATTCATTCTACCATCTTAATCCACGGGATTACACATCTTGAGACTAGAATTTGGACTCATGGGTAGAAAGTAGCACCACCCTTGCTTGAAATGCTGCATCGAAATAGATATGTTAAGAATGTGAAATATTTCATGTATTTTATAATAGAAAAAAAAATTTACACATCAAGTAACACCAGTTTCTAAGTTTATTTATATAAGATTTTTATGTAAACTAAACATTAATTTCTGTTTACTCAGCCTCGTAAGCTTTCGAAGCAAATTAAAATTGAATCGGGAAATCTTCATTTCCTTTTTATTGATGGAAAAATCTTCTCTTCGAATTAAATTGCAGATCTTGGATCATGAAGACAATGTGATGATGAGGCCCTTGAAATTCTTGAATTGAGAAGAATATCCACAGATATAGTATGTAGAGAGCCAATGCATATTGATTTTTGTAAGTCATTTTTCTTTACTAATCTTGCTATGTTCTCTTATTTTGTTTTTAGAGACAAATTCCTTTTTCCATCTTTAAGCTTTTCTTACTCTAGATCAGCTTTGAGAAACTAAGAAATAATCCTGTCAATGGAGTGGTTAGAATGTGTGTTTCTTTAAGGAATGGTGGTTTTTTTTAAGAAACAGAAGATATTGTAGTTTCAAGTTTAAATTGGGGGACATTAGCTGTTAATCACTGAAGTAAAAACTCTAATGTCAGACCGATTTATATTGTAACAAATGAGGCACCATTTGACCGGGAAATGCTGATTCAATGATCAAGTTCATCTTTGGACTCCGCATCCTGCCCGGCTTCTTAAGTCTAAAGTCATATCAGAGTTAGATTCTACGTTTACGTGTGATCCTTCGCCAACTTGAAACTGGGGAACGTGATCTTTTGCCAACTTGAAATTGGGAAACAAATCATCAATGAAAGATTACTCATTCAATTATAATAAAAAAAATAATATTAGATACAAGTTTAGGACTTATAAATTCTATGCAGTTCTTTAGAAGAAGTAGACCTCATTGTAAAAAAAGTCTCTTTTTTTTTTAAAAAAAAAAAAAAAGAAAAGAAAAAACTATGTGTACATATCCGCAAAACATATTTCACCTCTTATATTTATAGAAACTATTGAGTGGAGCCACAATCTTCATTATATAATTGATGTTTCATTTATAACTATTGCCATGTCTTTACCATCAAGTTGGTAGCTCAGTTTGTATGAGCTAGCATTTCATAGCTTCGAGGTTAGGAGATCGAGTCAGGATATAAGTTGAAACTACTTGTGGTAGTAAAATTTGACCTTTGGGTCATAAGATGGGCTTTAAATCAGCTGAATATTTTAGGGGTGCTATGGTGACGGGCTCTCCCTTGGGACAGTAGCCACGACTCAAACTGAACATTCCACAGGAAGAATGGGGCTCCTATAGTCACGCTCAGAGATGGTTGTTACGTTGGTTGCCTCCGCCTCCCCATTTCTTGAGAAAAAAAATACTAATGTCATGTCTTTGAGCACCAGTTTCAATTTGTTTTCCACAACTTGTCCCATAGGCTATTTTGTGGAGAACGAATTACCCATGGACCATGTTGTTTAAATGAAGAGTAATGCTACTCATCATCCCAATTCTCATCATCTTATGATGTGAAATTAGATGATTGAATATTATTTATTATTATATTTAATTTGTGAACCTATCATGCTGGTCTGAGTGGGTTTGGCATGCTGCGTTACCCAAGAAGTATTCGGTTATGATGTGGAAGGCGTTTCATGGTCGTCTCAGCGTTGATGCTCTTGTAAGGCAACTGTGTATTCATTTGGTTTCAAAGTGTGAATGTTGTGTTGGGGGGGGGGGGTTTGGAAGACTTGATCATGTCTTGGCTAATGGAATGGAATGGTTGCAAATAGGAGTGTAATCGGTTCGGTTCGATCCGGTTTTGGATAAAATCTAGAACCGAACCGGTATGTACCGGTTTTGTATTTTTCAAAACCGATTATGCACCGGTTACCCTCCTAAACCGGTACTTCCGGTTTTACCGGTTTTCGGTCTGGTTCGGTTTGGTTTTTCGATTTTTTTAAAATGTAAATTTCACAATTTGTTATTAAAAATTTGTTTATAAAAAAAAAAAATTGATTTAAAAAAAATTGTTTTATATTTTTATTAATATATTAGACTATATAATAGTATTAATATTAGACTATTGGTATAGTTATAGGTTATATATTAGTATTAGTTATAAACTTTTAGTGATTTAATATTAACATTTTATGTAATAATTTATAAATTATAATAAGAAATTATTTCATATATGAATATATATATATTATATATAAAATTTCACATAAAAATTTATAATTATATATTATATATAAAACTTATATATATTACTATTTAATATATATAAAATATTTTGTATAAAACTTATATATAAAAATATTTTTTTTTTTATTTTTTTTAATCAACTGGTCTGGTCCGGGCCAAAAAATCTCGGAACTGGAACCAGCCGGTTTTTATATTTTAAAAACCAGTTCCGGACCGGACCGGACCGGTTTTCCGATTTGAGTTTACACCCCTAGTTGCAAAGGAAATATGGCGCCGAGCTTCCGTGCAAGTTGGCATTCCTTTTGACCCTTATTGACCTTAGAAAGAAAAAGTTGAGTTATGGTTCCGTCATGTTACAAACTCATCACAAAAATGTAATTTACTTGGTCTCTGGCCTTCTATTTTAACATGGGATCTCTGGCTTTGGCGTTGCAAGGCACGCATGGAAGGATATATGGCTTCAGTGGAGTCCCTTTGACATTCAATCATGGCTATTGTTGCACAAGTGGGGATTCGGCTTAAGGCTGGTAAGAAGCTCTTAATGGGGGATGAAAAGGTGTTAGCTGATTTTTCTATTCCAGTAAAAGCTCCAAAAAATAAGTGGGTGGTTATTGTTAGATGGAAAAGACCGGCACAATAGTGGTATAAGCTGAATGTTGATGGTAGTTGTTTGGGTAACCCAGGTCAAATGGGGGCGGGGGGAGTAATACGGGATGATGTCGGTCGGTTGGTGTTGGCCTTCTCGTCTAGTTTGGGTCATGGTACTAGTAATTCGGCGGAGCTTAAGGCTCTTCTTTTTGGGTTGAGACACTGTAGGGAGCTTGGCATAAAAAAAGTGGAAGTTGAATAGGACTCACTTTTGGTGGTATATTGGCTACAACCAAAGCGATGTGGGATATTGTATCTTGAGGATTATTGAGATGAGATTCAGGAGATTCTTTCACCAATGCAATGTGTGGTTTGGCGTGTTTTTAGAGAGTGTAATGCGAGAGCTGATCACTTAGCTCGATTGGCTACAGATTTGGTCTCTAGGACATGGGTGCAGTTCGGAGAGCTTCCTCATCTTCTCAAAAGAATTTTGAATTTAGATCGGTTAGGGCTAGGGGTGTCAAATCGTGTTAACGGGTCGTGTTCGTATCGTGTCGGAATATCTACATTATAGTTAATGGGTCAACATGAACACGACCCGTTAAGGGTTTCGTGTCAAAATTTCAAACACGAACACGACACGACCCATTATGACACGTTAATCATAATAAGAAATAAATTGACACAACATAACACGACCCGTTCCAACCCATTTACGTTAATGGGTTGAATAGACACGATACGACACATTGTAATAATATATTAAAATTATATCCCAAATATAATAAGCAAAACACACATAGTAAATATATTAATGTTACAATCTCAAATATAATAAAACACAAATCTAAACAAATTTAGAGCTTGAAGAGGAGTGGAGCTTGGAGCGCAGGGCGGCGTGGTTGCGATGAGTTTCTGAAGAAGAAACACAGAAAGTGTGAAGGGGGGCTGGTTAGAGACTTAGGGTAGGTTTGGGGGGTGAGATGAGAATTTTATGTTTTGTTTTGAAGTTTAAAATATTAAGTTTTAATATTATTATTGTTTTGGGATTTGAAAAATGTGTATTGAGATTTGAAAAAGTTGAATTGTTTATTATATTTTGTATGGGGATTTGAAAAAGGTGTAATGATGAGATGAGATGAGATGAGAATTTTGTGTTTTGGTTTTGGCCCCAAACCTGCCCTTAGAGTTAGGGTTTTTTACTTTTTTAGTTTTAGGTCATAAGGGTATAAGGGTAATTTTTATTTTCTTAACGGGTCATAACGGGTAGACCTATTAGTGACTTGTTAAGCAATCATGTCTTAACGGGTCGACCCGTTTTGACATGAACCCATTAACACTCAATCCTAACCCGCTTTATCATGTTGTATTCGTATTATGTTAATGGGTTGTGTCATATATTGCCACCCCTAATTGGGGCTGCCATATTTGCATTAGTAGTTTTAGGATAGGCTCCTTTTGTTTCACTGGTTTGTAGTTACTATGGGTAGTTTTTGGTACATGTGGTCTTATTGTTGTAATTTTTTTCAAGTGAGTTGGTCTGTTTCTACGGTATTTCTTCGCCATAAGTGAGAGTTTTAATAAAATAGGAAGGGGGCCACTCTTAGACATGTGACCCACGACTTTTTTTTTTTAAAAAAAAAAAACCTATCATCTAATGCCACATCTTGAGATGATGAGATGATGGATGATGAATATTTTTTTTCTCAAATGAATATCATCAAGTACAAGATCCCATCAGTTTTGGTCTGGAGAGGTCACCCTCACAAACGAAAAGTTGTATTCCCCAAGAATGCATCTAATAGGTTCCTCATCTATGCTACTTTATGGCCTCTGAGGTTAGTTTAAAGATCGAAACTTTAGAACAAAGAATAATGCTACTTATCATCTCAATTTTTATTATCCTCTCATTATCCTATGATGTGGTATTAGATGATTGGAGATTATTTATTATATTTCACTTGTGAACCTATCATCTAATGCAACATTATAGGATGATGAGAAAATAAATGATGAATATATTTTTTCTAGAACAAAAACCCACCTTTTCTCACTAGGTTGCCTCCAATCTAAGTGTAGGAAGCCATTTGCTGATGTCTGCTCTCATACGACGTGATTATACTTCTGATTTAACTCACAGAGAAAAGTTAGATGGATACAAAGAGATTATACAAATATAAATTTATAAACTGATTTGGATTTTTGTGATCTGTTAGATCTATTTTACAATAAAAATAACTTTATAATCTGACATGCTACATAAAATTAAGTCAGTTTGTAGGTTTGGTTTTGTGTAATCTCTTTGTGTCTAAAGTATTTCTTTTAGATAAATCAAACTTTAATCAACTATGTAAAATGTGACACTTTTTATCATTTTTAGACTAAATTTTATTTTTTTAAACAAAACATTAAAGATTGACTGGCGATGCTCATCATGGTGAGATAAGAGTGTGGTGTGTGTGTGTATATATATATATATATATTGTAAGTATTATTCATCTATTTCCCACTTGTATCTCTTTTAGACAGGAGCTTTAATTTAAGAGATCTAAATTCTAAAATCATATTAACTTTTTTTTTTTTTCAATATGCTGTTTGAGACTTCTTAACTTACAGACTTAAAAAGTAAAAAAAAAAAAAAAAAAAAAAAAAAAGAAAAAAAAAGTGGCACTAACTACGAAGCAAGACAACAACTCCAATAACACGTTCATATTTTCTGGCTAATTAATGAATTCTCCTTAAACACCCATATCTCTGCAGAGGAATTATGCTCAATCAACTTAGTTTTTAATGCCTTGCCTAACTTGATAACTGGTAATTGGGAGTGCTAGAACTAGGTCGAGCCAACTCCAATTAAAAGACAAACTCCAGCATCCTTCTTTGAGCACTTTTGGTACTTGTATAAGGAAATTTACTCATTCTCTGACTCCATATCGACTGTGGGCATCGAAAATAGGCAAAAGTTTTTCATAATTTCCATGACAGCTTAGCTAAAATACAGCCATATAAAGTCACGTAGAAATAAGGGGGAGAAAATAGCAAAAGGAAGGAAGAGTTTTAATTGTATCGCAAGTCTTTTGCCAAAGTCCTCAACAATCGGACTTCATGGAAGGAGTGCAGATTGACAAATGGTTTGCAAATTGAGTTTAACTTGATGGTGGTGCTTCCACTTTATATTGAGTTTAGAATTCTTGCATAAGCTAAAAGAGTATACGTTTCACCTCTTTAGTTGGCTTTGAAAGACCAACACATAGCTGTTCTCTTTGGCCAGTGAAGATTAAACTCTTTCCTTGCAATTCAGCGGAAGTGGATGCAATGAAGCTGATAAAACGAGATTTGAATATGCAGACGCAAATGGTTTTTTTTTTCCTCACATCGAAGGCTTTATTCCATTGCCCTCTAGGGCCCATTCCTCATATAGCAAAGAGGTAGTTGGCTACCTAACCTACCTCAGATCTAAGTACGAAATTTATTAGAGAAATACTTTCATTACAACAGAATTTTATAAAAATAAACTCTTGAAATATTTTGATTTAGTATGTTAAATTATAAATTTATTTTTATAAAATTTCTTCCTAACCATAGCGTTTTTCAATTCATTATATACTATCAAGTCAACAAAATATATCAGCGAGATATTAATACAATGTTAAAAGATTAAATTTTCAGTTTTTTAATTTTAATTTTATCATTTTTAATTACACTAGTTAATATATTGTATTATATTATATTTATTTATTTTTGAAATAGTTAATTTTCCATATTAAATAACAAAATAGGGGATTGAAGCGTTACTTTTTCTACCCGTTTAGGGTCCGGATTATTGGTTTCTTTGGAGGAAGAATATTCAACCTTTGAGTCGGTTCAACCCAAAATAGCCCTGTCCTTTTGGAAATAAGCAGGGTTAAACTGGTCAAACTGTTTTTAATCCCTCGGTCTGTTCCCTCCTTTAAAGGGCGGGAGGCCTCAGGCCAGCAACAGTTCACGCTCGCTCCGCCAAAAATGGCAGTCCATCTCGGCCGTCCACTCCCCTCCTTCGCCGCCCGAAACCCGTTGGTTCCAAAATCCCAGCCGTCCACCAAATTAAGCGTCTCCTGCTCCGCTATGAACCACTCTGTCAAGGTCAGTTTCTCAGCTCCTCCTTACTTCTGTCTGTACATACGCAGAAAGGCGGGGCGGGGAGTGAGATTATGAAAAAGCTTTGGTTTTGTGTTTGGACGCGCAGTTTAAGAGGGACTACACGAGCGTCATGATAGTCCCGACGGGGATAGGAGCCGCAATCGGTGGATTCGCAGGAGACGCTCTGCCCGTAGCTCGCGCTCTCTCCTCCGTCGTCGACTGTCTCATCACTCACCCTAATGTAGCGTGCCTCTCAACCTCTGTTTCATGTTTTGTTTGTACGTTTTGGATAAGGGACTCTGGCTTGTTGAGCTTTGCAGGTGCTCAATGCGGCGATGCTGTACTGGCCCATGCCCAATGTTTTGTACGTTGAAGGCCACGCTCTTGACCGGTTTGCTGAAGAATTATGGGCCTTACAGCCTGTTCACCAAAACAGGGTGCGTTCTGTCTGTCTCTGTCTCTCCCTTAATTTGTAGTAATATACTATGCTTAAAGGATATTTTTGGCGCTACTTATCAACTGGTACATGACGAGTGAATTGGACAAAAACTTAAAAAATAGAAACATAAAATGTAGAAAAATGTACTTATAAAAAAAAAAAATGTACAAAAATTACTTCAATTATTTTAGATATAAAAGAGAGTTAAAAACTCATGCATTTATAGTCTTAAAGAGTGATATGAATCAGGTGGGATTGGTTCTTGATGCTGGAATAGAGGAAGAGCTTCGGATACGCCATTTACAAGTGGCTGATGCTGTAAGGGCTTCCCTTGGATTGCCTGTGGTGGAATATATTGTAACTGACACCCCTTTGGAGGTACCCATTGTTATTTTGTCTGAGATATGGAGTTGAATATGGTGAATTCACTTGGGTATGTTTGGCAAGTGAGAGTACTTCTTACCTTTTTACCTACTTTTCTACTATTCATTACTTTTCACCTACTTTTTACTACTATTCAATATTTTATTATTACTTTTTCATTATTTTTTCACTACTATTCACAAACATTCTTAACACTTCTCACTACCCAAACGTACTCTAATCAGCCTTTTTTAAGAGCTTTGCTCATAGAAAATCGTGCAATTCGAATTATGTAACACGCCATTGTTTGCTTAAGGAAAATGCTATATGTACCTAAAAAAAAATTTACAAAAAACTTACTTCTCCATATGTAAGATATTAATATGTTGAAAATCATGAAATTTGAAATTCAAAAGAAAATTAACAAAATGAGTTTTGTAAGTAAAATTGTAAGTACATGTAGTACTACTTTTTGCTTAATGTGTTTGTCTGCGGGTCAAGGACTTAATAATTGTGTTTACGCTGTTTCACATATCTGCTTATGAATTATGATCTTACTTCATATGTACATTTCAGCGTAGTAATGATGTGACAGAGGCCTACGTTGTGAATATGACATAGAGTGGGTACGTAATAAAGTAGTTATGGTTGCTCACATTGGCTACTTACCAGGCAAAACTGTGTGTTATAAGTAATTCTAGGGAAGCTTCAAATTGACATGCCTTTTTGAGGTTATAGTGCAGATTTGGTTGACACTTCTCCTGAGTCGTCACAAGTGAACATTTTTAAAGAAAGTATGGAAAAAAAAGCTTTGATAAGTTGGCAAATGTGCTGTACTTGAACAGTTATCGTTGTATTGCCTAGCCAAGAAAACAGAACTTTTTTCTCTCTTCTATAACTGATACGGTACAAGCAAATATTGCAGGTAGAAATGTGGGTTGATCCAAAGAATGGGCAATCAACAGGGAGGATTAAACACCCTGACTCATTACTGAGAGCTGTACAGACTTTAGTTAGCCGTTCAGGGGTGAATGCCATTGCAGTTGTTGGACGCTTCCCAGATGATGATGATGCTGAAGGCACGGATGATTATCGACAAGGGATGGTATGGCAATAACGGTTTATACCATACTGCATGTTTACTAAAGGCATGTCATTGGTCTTATATGGGCATATGGCAGAGCTATCTAAATTATTGAACAAGCACTTCATTATAGCGACCTCGGTGTTATTTTCTGATATAGTCATACATTATACTGGGCATTCAGACTGAAACAACTAGTTCTGATTGCTCTTCCTGCTTCTCCTCTTTCTCCTTTCCATTTTACCCCTCTTTTTCCTTTCACATAGGGCATCATTAATTTTTAGTTTCAGCAAAAACATTGTTAGTATTTATTCCTTTAATTTTCTTCTTGGTTCTAAATGGTTCTGGATGTCAACTTTGTGTTCATATGGTAAGTTTTTCAGGAAGGTGAGCATGTGGTTTCTGCAATTGAAACACCTAGTTTCAGTTTAAGCTTCTTCTCAAGGTCATCAAAACAACTTGACATCTTTGCCAGTATTGGTTGATAATGGGTTTAAGCTAATCCCATTTTCTTCATTTGATTCTATGAAGGTTCACATCTGCTTACACGCTATTCTTATTTACTTTGCAGGGAATAGATCTATTGGCAGGGGTGGAGGCAGTTATAAGTCATTTGGTGGTGCAGGAATTCCAAATTCCTTGTGCTCATGCTCCTGCATGTTCACCTTTTCCCCTGAGCCTATCACTATCCCCAAAATCAGCTGCTGAGGAGGTAAGAAACACTTGAGATAACAAATAAAATATCTTGTTTTGAAATCTAGGGATGCAACTCTTATCTTTTTCCCCATCCCAAGCATGAGTGTGTGTTCATATTATAATAGAAGAGAACCATTTTGAAGCAGTCGGTCTTTGACCAAATAGCATATCCTGCCCTAACAAGAGATAGAGGGTAAGGTCATCAGTTGAATCTCATGGAAACCTATAAAAGATATTCACCTAGCAAATTAGTGTTGAATACACAAATTTGAGGGTAAAAAGCTTAAGGCTGTCACAAATTTGAATGATTTATATAATATGATTGGGCCCATAGTCATAGGCTTCAACTTTTAGGTCGGGTGGTGTTCCAACATGTTAAATCCTTGCGTCACCAAAAGATTCATGAAGGTGCTTACCTCCACAGAAAATGGTAATAGAACCAATGGTGGTTTGCTGTATGGTGGATGAAGGTAATAATTCATCGCTTTAGCTAGGGATGTTTATATTACTCTTTGTGAAATGCTATGAAAAAATGCAAGTTGAAGGATCTAAAAGGTCTCTAAAGGTGCAATCAATAGTCTCAGAAGATGTCTCATGCTTTGGTTGTAGGCTTTATGTTTTCTTATGGGAAAAGGTTTTTTTTTGTGTGTGGTAGTAGATTCTGAAGATAAGATTTGGAAAGCCTCATTGGCCATGCGATTGCAGAATGGCATGTTGACACTTCGATAGAAAAATGTATATAATTTACATTATTTCAAAAGATAGCTTGTTAGCATCATTAACATAATGCCAAGCAGCCTCAATTGACTGTATGGATACACTTATTTCCTCAACTCATGTTCCTGCACAAATGGAGTAAATTGATAGAAATTTATGATTCAATGGAATTATTTATACCTTCGTCGGATATACAAAAAGGAAGAAAAGGAAAAACTAAATGCAATGGATACAACAATTATTTTGTTCTTTTTCTTCCCAAAAGAATATTTTGTATAGTACCTAAAAGTCTTCTCTCGTCTCTCTCACTCCCAAAACCTGTGCAACAGTTAGGACACACATTCTTGCCATGTGTGCTTGCTGGGCTAAGTAATGCACCACAATACTTGGTCAAGAACAATGATTCCTTGGAGAAGGGTTGCATACTGGCAAGTGATGTTGATAGTGTGATTCTTCCAAATGATGCGTGTGGAGGAGATGGTGCTCTTGCTTTTGCAAGGATCAAGAGGAACAAGGTATAAATTTTAAATTTATTTTCCTGATTAACCAATGTTGGCTGAATGTTGAAAGGCCAAATTTGCCTGATAGAACTTTAGAATCTTAGTCATCCCTGTCCACCCTACACCCTCAATATTTTTATGATGACATCAGGTTTTAAATTTTAGCTATCAGTTTGATTATTACTTTTATTGATTTTGTTGCAGCCACTTATTATTACTGTGGAGGAAAATGAAACAGTTCTCAATGATACACCAGATAAGCTTGGCATTGAAGCGGTATGCATCTGTTTTCCTGACTTCCTTTTGTTTTCATTCTGTTAGTTGTTCTGTGATACACTTTAATGAAGCAATAATTTACGGCCCAATGAATAGTTGTTGCCATTGTTCTTGTGTTATTAAAAAGAAAAGAAATAAATGTTGCCTTTTATAAAATATTTAAGGGTTAGTTACTTATAAAAAAAAAATATTTAAGGCAAATAACTCATGTCCCCAAATGCATAATTCTTTTATTGTCCAGTAGGATGCCCTTCCAATTTCTTTCAAGAAGTTGGTAGTACCTGCCACGGTTTTGAATAACTTAGTCGATGAACTTGCATCTAGTGAGGAACATTTAGTGAACCTAGTGAACCTTTTTGTTTTCTTGGAATTATGTCCCGAGGCAATGCTTAGTTACTGCTAATATTCTATTTTGAACAACAATTTTGGAGTAGAGAGAAATTGGAATTTGCTGGGAAAAAAACAAGAGAAGAAAAGTGGAAGATGAGGAACATGAGTGAAAAAGAAAAACGATCAGTGCCCCTAGTGGACCATTAAAAATCCTCTTAGTTATCATTGGAACTCTTTTTTTGTTTATTCCAAATGAACTCTATATATATATATACATATATATATATATATATTTATGGTTGTTGAACAGAAATGAACCTCTTATACAGGTCCAGGTCTCAAACTACTGGGAAGCCATTGGTGTCATTGCAGCTCACAAAGCAGGAACAGACCCACATTCACTCAGAAGAAACAGAATAGACAACATTCCATGCAATTCCCCCCTGCTTGCCAATGGTAATGTGTTTTCAAGTACTATGCCCATCACCTGATCACTGTTGCGGAGCCTATGGTTGCAGGATCGGGGTGGGTGGGTGGGTGGGGGGGTTGGGTTTGGAGGTAGTTTTACCTATTATGGTTATATTACAGAAAGAAGATATTCTTCGGCGAATGAGTCAATGACCCACCAAGTCCGAGCACTATTACAACTTTTTTTTTGCTGAAATGCGTTGAAAACAAGGAAATAGAATGCAGTATCTACAGGTCAAAAGTTCATTATGGTTTTTGTTTTTTGAAAAAAAAGTTCATTATGGTTAATCATATTTGCTAGGAACAGAAAACTGTATAACTGACATCTAACATGCTATTATGTTGGTTTTGATCAAATTGTGATTCATGATGTTTTTTTTGGGGTTCTTGTACTGATTATGGGAGTGATGGGTGGGTCCGTGGAATGAATGGAAATAATTAGTAATTGTTGAAATGTCAAAACAAGATGGAAATTGACATAAGTAAATTTTGATGTTTAACTCATCTCAACTTATAATTATAATTTTTTTAAATTTTAATATAAAATATAATAAATAATTTAATTTTTTCAGATCTAAAAAAAATAATAATATTAAAAAATAATATTTTAATAATATTTTATCATCTTAATTTAACTCAACTCACTTCAACTCCTAACTTGTTGAAAAAGATCAACCTTCTTAAGAAAAAAAGCATTGCCTATGGAGCTTGACAGGCACACTAATATCGACTTCTTGTTTTGGTCCATATTGTAGTCCGACACTTTGATGGAACCTAAAACAACTCGTCAGTGTCTGTGCTGTGACAACTGTTTCTGAATATTTGTTTCGACCAGGTGCAAACATCTGGACTTCTTTACATTAGGATGATCTGAGATGTCGTCCATGTAATATTTTGCATGGTGCAGCTGGCGGTGTGACCCATTGCATGGTTCTGATTTATGATTTGGAAGGGTTACTATTTTAGCCCAAATATAATCCAAATAATTAAATATACATCTTTCCCATTGAGAAAATATATTTATAGTCGTGAAGTAAGCAAGGGCAGTGTAATCTCTTTAAAAAAATTAAACAAATAAGGGACTCACATAAAAAAAAATTAATTTTTTAATCATGGATCCTATTTTTTTTTTTTTCAAAAAGATTGCATAGCGCTTGCACATTCAACGATTGTATCTAGCATTATTCTTTCCATCATCGCAAAACACTCAATGAGTAAAGTGAAAACAACTTTTAACTTTCATCTAAAACCGTCTCATTTTATCTCACTATCTAATTTTGAATTTTTCAAAAAATGTGTAAAATTATTCTAAAAATTTTATTTATAAACTTATTTCTTTTCTTGCTCATACTTGATTTATTGATGGGCTTAGGATAATTTGTGATTTCCCAGATGCATCTTGGGACTTCTTGTTTTTTGGTATCTTTAGGAGGACTCAGAGACTGTCACGAGGTAGTTAACCCTTCGTGCATTTGAGAAAAAAAAAATTAAAAAAAAAAAGAAGAGGACCTTAACAATTTTCAATTAATAAAAATAGCCGTCATCTGCATTACTTGTCAATCATTTGTAGTGGTTCGTTAGGATCTTAGTACAAAGTCCTTGTTAATTATATTAACAACATTGGAGAAACTGTCACCATTATATTACAACTATATTATAACTCAATTATTATTACATATTAAAATATTAATATTTTCTACTTAAAAATTTTGTACTTGCAGCAATTTAAAGTAGATAAAATAATAATTTTTTATAATTAGTTGTAAATAAATTGTGGTAGTATAGTTGTTATATCATTTTCCTTTAGATATATGCTGCATTGTTTTTTGAGGTTTTAGGTAGATGCTGACTCAGAAAAAGAGTAAGCTTATCCACACGTACACCCCCATTTGTAGATGCTGACTCAGAAAAAGAGTAAGCTTATCCGCACGTACAAGGTCCCCCCACAAAATTTGTAGCTGAAGCAAGATATAAGGTACGAATTAAGGGGACTTTCATGGGTCCTATATATGTAATTAATTAATGTAAGGGCCGTACTTGTTAAGATTGTGGGTAGATGGAACGTGGCCAACCTAAACGCATGCATCAAGATTTACATGCAACTACTGCTTTAATTAATTGATCATGACCCTTCCCCTCTTTATCTTCTGTACTATGGGTTTTCAATTTAAACTCTTTTTCTCTAGGAAAATTCTATAGATATATGTGTGTATATATATATATATATGAACTTAATTGCCAAATTCACAGTAATAGTCTTTGTTTCATTGATGGCTAAATTAAGAATATTGTTGAATTTCTGCAAGCATCCAATAAATTAAAACAAGAATTCAGCCTGCAACCGCCATTCCTAATTTCTTCCCGACACGTCCATTCTAATTATTCTGTCTGCTTTTACATATTCCTCTCTCTCTCTCTATATATATATATATGTAATATGCGCTAACCAAGTGTACGTACGTCTACCTTCCAGTCATGCATACTACTTCATCATATGTTACAGTCTAATATATATATATATATATATATATATATATATATATATAGCTCTTGGAAAGTGGTAATCAAATCAGTGATCATTGCCAATGGCCAAATTATTATAACAGTCTAAAGGTGCTGAATTCCCATGTGTTGGATTGGAAATAATAAAGTCCCATGTGCTCTGCATTTAAATAGAAAACGACGTCTCATCAAGTCTTATTGCATGGGGAATATCGAGAGTTTAAATTTATATATATATATATATATATTTTAAGGTAGAAATAGATTGATTTAAGAGGGAATATACCATGCATATAAATTAGCAGTAATTTAAATATTTTAATGAATTGGAAAGTTGACTGTCCAAATCCATCCATGCTTTATAACACAATGCATTAATTAGTGCTCTAATTCCGAGGTAATTAATCCTAACTTTCGCTCGAGAAGACCCAAACTCATCCAGTCTTTATTCAATACAAGATAAGGTACTGCCAGCCACCGTCGCTCTACTTCAATGCCGGTATATCGTTTACGAACCCAATTTATCCATCTACAAGGACCTCTTGAAGACCCTAAAAATCACACCCTCCACTCCATTTGCTGAACAGATTCGTGGAATTTTTTACTTTTTTTTTTTTTTAAGTAACTTATATGCTAATTCCTGGGTTCGATTATTGGTCCTTTATTAATTTAACAGAAAGGCTAGAGAGCATAAAATCACGAAGAAAACGAAAAATTCAAAATACCCAAAGTTCAACGACCAAGATTATCCATACCTTCTATCCAAAAGAGAGATTGAGACAACAAGAATGAGAGGCAGAGTACGAGAGGGCTAAGTTTTGAGAAGAGAATGTATGAGAGACTGAGAGTGGGAGAGAAATGCTGAAATGCCTGAGTGGATGTTCGAGAGAGAGATTGAGAGTGAGACTGAGGGCAGAGTGCGAGAGGGCTGCCCTGGCTAAGTTCTGAACTTCTGAGATGAGTGTCTGAGAAATTGAGTGAGAAAGAAAGCTGTAATGCCTAAGTTTGAAAGAAAGTATCGATAAAAAAAAAAAAGCAAAAACGGCATCGTTCAATAAATACGATTATCGGGAATTAACTGATTAGCCCGACTGATTTTGGAAACCAAACGGAAGAGTTCCATTTTACACCCGTTTCATTTCAGGTCGAGTATTTTGGTTCGGGTAATTCAAAATTTTCTAGTCGTCGGATTGGTTAAACGGTTTAAATTTGCACCCCTGCTGAGAATTTACTCATCTCATCTCAGTTGTGATCAGTGAGAAAATGCATCAATATATCCAGAGTTAAAAAAACTCAAATATCTTAAAACAATTTTTTTTTTAACGGTATACAAAATTCTTATTCAAAACAACATCTAAGTGTCAATTATCTTAAGACATCTTTGAACACTTAATTGGAGTATCTTAAGATTTTATAAATAGTAATAAAAATATTTGATTTTTATTAGGTTTTAAAAAATTAAAGTTAAAAAAAAATGATAAGATTAAGACTGATTAATACATTATTTAAATACAATTTTAAATATTATTTTTATTTTAAAATTTGTAAAAATTATATTGATTTGTGTATTTCGTTTTGAAATATGTTAAAGTTATATTATTTTTATATTTAAATAATGAATAAGTAATAATTAAATAAAATAATTAAAAATTAAAAAATACTTTGTATTTGAGTTTGAAAACAAAATTACGAAAATTTTATAAGAATTTTGAGATATTTTCTTGATCGCCAAAAATGCCCTTAAGCTCTTTCTTTACCCATCTTTCTTCTTTTCCATGAATGGACATCTTTTGCATGAGAGACACGTGCTCATCAGGAAATCAACCACGGTCCACAGCGCACAGTCTTTCACAGTATCTACTGATCAATTTGATCGTTTGGTTGAGATTCTGACATCTGTGACTCCGAAGTACCATAGCTCCAGAATTTTATTTCATTTTATTTATTTTTTATGTAAAAAAGTAAAAATAGGCAGAAACCTCCATTAAAATATGTAATAAAAACAAAACTATTAAGTAGTGGTATATGTATATCCAATATCACGTATGGAGCTTGGAAATGGATAAATGGAATCTGACATGCTTAGTTTGTTTTGAGAAAATTTCTCAATTCATTTTATTTTATTTTATTTTATTATTATAATTTTTTTAAATTTATATATAAAATAAAATAAAAAATTTAATTTCTTTAAATTTTTAAATAAAAATAATATTAAAAAATATATTTTAATAATATTTTATTTAATTTTTAACTTTTATCTCATATTATCTGTAAAAATAAACGTGATTAGTTTTAAAGAATTTTAAAACACCCTGAATATAATATTAATTATTAGTTGATTTGAAATATTGGCTTGATGTTCTACTATAAATGTTAATACTGATTAGAAATAGGTAAATACTATTAATGCCTTGTTTGGGAAATTAATTAGATGAGATAAAAAAATATATAAATAATAGTGAAATAATTTAAGTTAAAATGTTTTATTGAGTTCTGAGAAAGATCAAAGAAAAAATTGAATAAAAATATTATAAAGTTAAAATATTATTAGAATATAATTTTTTAATATTATCTTTATTTTGAAATTTTAAAAAAATTAAATTATTTTTTATATTTTGTTTGAAGGTTTGGAAAATTTGTAATGAATAGATGAAAAAAATAAAAATTGAAAATTAAATAATATTTATATTTGAGTGATATTTGAAAAGAAAATGAGATGTGAAGATATGGATTGAGATAAACTAGCTAGGCCTAAGTATAGGAAATAGTGAATGAGATTCTACATTTTACATATAGGAAGAAGAAATTCTTACTCATCATAGTAGTTTTAAAAGGTTCTAACTAGAATATTGATCGACCAATCTTTTTAAAACATAAATGCAGACGTGAATTAGGTATTGTTCAATTATTAAACATTATCGTTGATATTCCGCTGCCTGCATTCTTCCGGTAAATTTCTTTAACTTTATTGGATCCTTCACATATATATATATATATATATATATATATATATATATAGTACAATGTATATTGTGAGTCGGCTTCAAATATATAAACCCTTATGTATCGTAAAATAAGATGAAATGATTTGAGAATAATAATAAAATAATTTATGAATAATAGTAAAATAGTTTGAGTTAAGATGTTTTTATAGATTTTCGAAAAAATTGAAAGAAAAAGTTGAATAAAAATATTATAGAATAAAAATATTATTAAAAATAATTTTTTTATTTTGAAAATTTAAAAAGTTGAATTGTTTTTTTTATTTTTTTTAGAAGTTTAGAAACTTGTAATTATTAAGTAAGAGAAATGCTTTGGGTCCCCAATTCGGGACCCAAAATTTATCCTGAATGAGAATTTATTTATTTTACCGAATGATTTAAAAAATATTTTTTATTGATATTAGTCATTAAAAAAACGTGCATTACACATCACTCACTGCTATTATATATATATATGATAATACTATTCTTACAATTATATTCTATAATTTTAATTTTTAATTTTTTTTTATTTAACAATTAATGAAATATTTTTTAATAATATTATAATTTTTTTATTTTTTAAAATATATATATATATAAATTCTATAACCAACTGTAGCTGGGATCGATGACTGTATGGGTTGTTTGTCTGCATGGGTGGTTTGCCGACGGGTCCTATCGCAATTATGATCATCGATCAATCGTTGTCTGTCTGCATGGGTGGTTTGTTTCTTGCGAGGCCGATGGAACATTGGATTAATGTACTTAGTACTTTTTTTTTCTTTTTTGATGAAAAGTTGTCCCATTTTGGTTAGAATAATACTATTCTCACCACTCCTGATCTCGTTCTCGATCCCGCTATATTTTTTTTATTTTTTTAATATATATATTTTTTTGCTTAATGATTAAGTAAGTATTTTTTAATGATATTATAATTTTTTTATTTTTTTTAAAAATATTTTATAGTGTTAAAAAAATACATGTATAAAAAAGTAAAATAAAAATACACTACATTTTACACTGAGCGGGACTGAGAGCGGGAGAGGGAGCGGGGGCTGTAGCACGTTTCTTTTGGTTAATATATGTTCCTTATAAATTTTACTATCTATAAACAAATTTACTATCAATATGTATATTAATATTGTTACATTTTTATTCTAAATTTAAATTAGTATTGTTTTCAATAAAATATACTTTTTGACCAATCATATTAAATGAGTACGTGTATTAGTACGTAAAATCACTTACAATTAAAATTTTCTATTTCTTATATACAACCGTAATTATGATATTAAAATCAGTAGTGCAGAATGTAAAACAACATATACACTTGGTAAGGACATCCCAACCAGCTAGACCGGCTAGCACCATATGGTCTGGCCGCCTATTTCTGAATGTGAGCCCCACTATCGAAGATGTCAATCAATATCGAGAAAGCCTAGTCCACTGTCAATACCGACTAGGTGACCACCCAGCGACGATAGATGATAAGAATGGTTACAATTTAAATTCATTAAAGGATGAACCCAAATCTCCAAGTTTGAATTTGAATAATAGATATGTTTATTATTATTTAAACAACAAGAACGGTTCAAATGGTTCTATATAAGATGAGAATCCAGGTACATAAAAGGGATATGATTCTTTGGTATTAGAAGATTTGTTTTCAATTACTGATTTAGGCATCGGAGGCGTTCCCTCGAACCTCCAAGCCGCCTTGCTCTTTGGTTGCAGGTGATCATGTGACGATGGTGGTGAAACACGTCCATAACAGTTGGTGCCATCTGTGGGATCTCAAAGTCTCACACTTAGCGTGCTTTTCACATGCCCATCACCACACAGTCTCAGGCAATTAGAGATCAGAGAGAAACTTCACAAAACATGGAGGAAAGACTTGCAGAAGTAGAAGAGATAATAAAGAGGCTTACCACAGAGGTTGACTCATTGCAAAAGGAGAATGAGGCTCTCAAGTCACGAAATGGGCAGTCGGGAGAGGATGCGACACCCAATCAAGTTGACAGGGTAGAGATGGAGGCGAATAGTGCAGGTGTTGGAAATGGCCACCAGGAGGACGAGGAAATGAAGAAGCTGCACCACGACGTGCGCAACTTAATGATAAATATGAGGAGATGGCCAAGAAGATAGGAACGTCTTCTTCGGTCGACCAGTTGCTGTCCAGCACAAATCTGCCATTCTTTGCAGAAATAATGGCAATGCCTCTAGCTCCAAAATTCAAGGTCCCGTCAGTAGATCTATATGGCGGCTCCAAAGATCCTGTGGAGCATCTTGAAACTTTAAAAGACCATATGACGCTTAACAGATTCTCGGGAAAAATTGCGTGTAGGGCTTTCCCTTTGACTCTAAAGGGGTCGGCGAGAGGATGGTTCTAAAAATTGCAACCAGCTTCGATAAACAGTTTCAACGAATTGGGACGGCAATTCTTAACCCAATTTATGGTGAGTATAAGGCGCAGAAGGCCAACCGTGTAGTTACTGACTGTCAAACAAAGAAATGGTGAAAGCCTGAAAGCATATCTGGCGCGCTTTAACAAGGAAAACATGACAGCTGATGATCGAGAAGAGAAGATTGTGCCGGCGGCATTACTCGGGGGTGTTTGGCCAAGGAGCCCCTTCATGGCTAAATTGGCCAGGAAAACCCCTTCCATGCTGCGTGAATTCATGGACAGGGCCGATGATTTCGTGAATGCTGAAGATACACTTATCTCCCAAACAACCCGTGATGAAGGAATGAGCGAACGGGAACTGGGAGGAAGTTAGAGGAAGGACAGAGAAAGTGGTCAGAAGGCAAGAAGAGTTCAACAGGACTAGAGGCATGATAGCAATTTGAGAAGACATAACGGCGGTTATGTACACTACTCTAGCACACATAACAGAAATAAAACAAAAGAAGAAGAAACAGCCAACAGTAACGGGCGACAAACCGAGAAGTACTACACTTATCACAAAACAAGGGGGCATAAAACTAAGGACTGCCATAACCTGAAGCAAAAAATAGAAGATATGAAAGGCAGTGGCGAATTCGAATGCCTGGTTGCCCAGAACACTATTAGCCCCCTCTTCACGACGTACAAATGATTGAAAAATCGAGCACAAAAAATGAAGGAGTGAGAGCCCTAGGTGATGGGAATCATCGAGAAGAGATAAGAGGTCACATGAACCTCGTGACCGAAGACCAAGAGTGGATGATAACCACAGAAACCCACCTTTGGGCGAGATACATATGATTGCCAACGGGTATGCAGGAGGTGGCCCGACTTCCTCAAGAAGAAAGGTATATGCTAGGTTGGCAATGTATGAAGAAGTTTATAATGTAGAAAGACCCGTCAAGCAGCCTCGAGTACAGATATCCCCCATAAAATCTTTTGGCGATGAGGATTGCCGAGAGGTTGTATATCCCCATGATGATGTCTTTGTGGTAACAATGCTGGTGGTAAACTTTCCCTTGAGGAGAATACTAATTGACAATGGAAATTTGGCGGATATCCTATTCTAGGATGCCTTTAGCAAGATGAGAATTGGTGCGGATCAATTGAAACCAACACCAACTACGTTTAAAGGGTTCACTGGAGATGAGGTACTGCCAATGGGATCCATTGCATTGCCAGTATCTGTAGGCACGAGCCCTCATATCGCCACGACGACGAGTGAGTTTTTAGTGGTGAAAACTCGGTCAGCATACAATGCAATCATTGGGCGACCCACGTTGAATGCCATAAAGGCTATCACCTTGACCTATCATCTAAAAATGAAGTTCCTAATAAGAGTTAGAATAGGCGAGGAATGCGGCGAGCAGGTCTTAGCCAAAGAGTGTTACGTGCAGGAGCTCAGGCCAGGACAAGGAGAAGTCAGTATTGTGGATATTAAGAAGGGGCAATTCTTCCACCAGCACCACAGGTAATGATGACGGAACTAGAAACTAGAGATGAAAGTACTTTGAAGCAAGGGGAGGCAGATGATCCCCTAGAGTTAGTCACTCTTGAGCAAGGTCACATTGAAAGCCATGTGAAAATCGAGACTAAATTAACAAAAGAAGAAAGACACCAATTAATAGACTTCCTTTTAGACCATAAAGATGTGTTCGCATGGAGTCATAAGGATATGTCTGGGATAGACGAGGACATCATTGAACACAAGCCGAGTGTAGATCCAAAGGTGCGCCCAGTAAAATAGAAGAAAAGAAATTTCAGTACCGAGAAATACGAGGCAATCGCGGAGGAAGTGGATTGGTTGCTGGCAGCAGGATTCATCAGAGAAGCACAATATTCAGATTGGCTGTCCAACTTATTATTGGTATAAAAATATTCAGAAAGGAAAAGTGAGTACAAAAATATTACAGGGCAAAAATATTATTGAGATGTTGAACAGCGGCGTTGAAAGCCAATTTAATATTATTATAAAAAAAATAATATAAAAATATATCATTTCAGAAAGGATGAGAAAAATATACAGAAAGGAAAAGTGAGTACAAAAATATTATCGACGCAAAAATATTCTTGAGATGTTGAATAGCAGCGTTGAAAGCCTCTTCACGGCGAGCATGTGAGGACGGCGAGGAGCCCGACATATGAGGGCTAGAAGATCCTCTCGGGTTAAGGGCCTGAAAAGGGGTATTAGCAAAAATTCCCTAAGGGGAAGCCATATGGCGGAATGATAGAAGGGATGCTAATAGGTGCCTCAACACGAGGACCCGAACACATTTCAGCTTCATTCCGATGAGATAGTCCCTGATTAACTTGAAGGACTTCCTCAAGAACAATCAGGGATGGCTCGCCTTCCCCTTAGAAGAAACACTAAAGGGAGGAGGAGAAGGGATCAAAACCTTGCTCCCGCTAGCAAGAGAAAGGGCTGGGAAAACAAAAGTCAAGTCAGGAGTAACTCCACTAGATATTGTAGAAGCAAGAGGCGAGCCAAAGCCTGTTGCTGCTTCCTCAACATGTCCCTCATCGACATATTCCACCTGTGAAGGTTTCACGGGAATATCAAGGGACCGAGCAGTAGTAGGAGGGGATAAAGACAATGTAGGTAGAGGAGCCTTAAAGGATGGGAAGTTCGCTTGAGTAGATGGAGGCACCGGCAAGTTAGGATTCAAAAGGATGAAGTAATCCTCTCCTAGATGGCTATCATCGCCTTCCTTTGGAAAATCATCTGCTAATGTGTTTGAAGGCTGAGCAGCAACTGCAGCAGCAACTTCCATCGCAATTATGGCCTAAAGGTCCTCTTCGGCTAGAGACATCATGTCGTCCAAGGAAAGTGTTGATGGCGCCATAACAAAAGTTAGTTTACTTAGTTTCTCCCAAGAAGCCGCCAACTTTGTGCTCACACTCCCTTGAGGTTTCTTTCAATTTGTTTCGCCTGGGGCAGAGCCAATTTAATACCTCCACTCGCCTGGGGCATCGCTTTGCTCAGTTGCTCCTGAAGAGGAGCCAACTTACTACCTCCACTCGGTGCAAGAGGAAGCAAGAAGTCACGCTTCGATGAGATGGACTCATCTGAACGAGGTCAGACCCGAGCCCTCTTGAGTTTTCTCTTCTTTGGTCCATCTGCACCAAGGCGGGTTTTCTTTTTAAAAATACCCGCCAGCGGGGGAAACCCAAAAAGTCACGTCCTGATATATGGGCCCAATTGGGAACCATCAAGAACTGCTCAATGTTGTTGGGGGTCAAAAGCACATCTGAAAAGCATAAGTGGGAATGAGCTTGGGCCTAAGAATCTACTAACTTCACACGGGCCTCCTCACGTGGGAAAATAATAACCTCAAAATCATCCCCATCAGGAATAGGAGATCAGCATGCCCTAACAGGAAATTCCCGACTTGGAGCTTCATGATCGGCAGGAAATTTCCAATCTGAGCCAGTGAGCAAGAAAAATTTATTGGTCCAATCTTTTACATATAAATACTTGTGCTCTAATTGAACCAGTGCTGTATGAGATCTAAAACTACAAAGTTCCCCTCCAAACGCCTAAACCCATGAAGGGACAAAAATTCACTGGCTGTTAAGTCTGGGTACTCATTGCCCAAGGGTTCCAGTACTTTTCGCCACAAAACACAACAGACCATCAGAATTCTCCAGGCGTTAGGCACCAACTGAGTAGGGGCGAGCCCTAGGATGTCTAGCACGTATCGAACTGGTCGCACAAAGGGCAATCGAAGCCCCATAGTAAACATGGCAAAGTAAAGGGCAATTAAAACTATCGTACATTTTGCATCAATAGCTTTCTGGTTTGGAGTGGGTACCTTCAAACCAATATAATTGGGAATGTTGAAGTTGTTTCGAGCGTTCTCCAGTTCATGATTAGAAACAATTGAGGATCATTGAGAACCAACGAATATGGACGCAAGGGGATCGCGGGGTGGTGAAGAGTCGTGAACAAAAGCCATAGCCTTGCCTTTTGAAGAAGAAGAAGCCATGAGTGAAGGAGAGAAGTCATCAGAGAAAGAAGGGAAAAATCGCCCAGAACAGGAAGCAAGAACCCAGAAAACTAAGCATGAAACGTAGAAGAGAACGAAGTTTAAAAGAGGAGGGAAAACAAGACCCAAGGAACATTAAATAAGAGTTGAGTTGACGGTTGACGTGCAAAGGAGGTGAAGGCGAAATGCCACTCTAACACATGCCTCAACAAGTGAAACGGCACTCGAATTCAAGTCTCATCTCACCATGCGTAATAAGACTTCACGGGGTAACTGGAGAGGACATCCCGATCGGCTAGCACCATATGGGCCTGGGCCATCGCCTATTCCTAAATGTGAACCCTACTACTGAAGAGGCCAATTAATACTGAGAGGGCCCAACCCATTGCCAACACCGACTAGGTAACCACCCAACGACGATAGAAATAAGAATGGTTACAATTCAAATTCATTAAAGGTTTAACCATCATATTTAAGTTTGAATTTGAATAATAAATATGTCTATTATCGTTTAAACGACAAGAATGGTTCAAAGAGCTCTATGTAAGATAAGAATCCAGGTATGTAAAAAGGATATGATTCTTTGGTATTAGAAGATTTATTTTTAGTCAATGACTTAGGCATCGGAAGTGTTCTCTCGAACTCTCAAGCCACTTTATTCTTTAGTTGTAGGTGATTATGCGACAGTGATGATGAAACACGTCCATAACAATACTAGTATTGTATATAGTTTTGAGGAACGACAAAAACGCATGCCTGCAAGATTTACGTGGATGGGAATGATCTTGATTTTAAGGACGCCAGAACTTTAATTTTTATCAGTGTAATATTACTTGATTAAAAAAATGAATTCTGTACAAGTATTAGTAGATGATAATGCCTCACACGTGGATTTATCTCATGTATAAGTACAAGTATTTCTTAGGTGTAATTTGTGTTGACTTGACTTTTCTTCGTCTTTCTAATTAACAGGAGCACATGGTAAGGCCCGTCTCGATTCTAAAAGTATTTTATTTCATTTCATTATATCTCATCTTATTAGTATATTTTTTTAAATTTTTTATAAAAAATATAATAAATAATTTAATTTTTTCAAATCTCAAAATTATAATAATAATATTTAAAAAAAATATTCTAATAATATTTTTTTTGATTTTTATCTTTTATCTAAAATTATCTCATTTCATCTCTGAATCAAAACTAACCCTAAATAGATCGAGGTCGCAACGACACTTACCACTATACAATATTACAGTATTAATTAAGAACAAAAAAAATCTAGAAATGGAGTTATTAAATTGATCTGATCTTGCGGTTTTGGTCTTGACTAAATTGAAATATTGAAAGAAAAGTTCTACTCATCATCTCACACCACACACGATACATAATTTTTTTATTTTTTTATTTATTTCTCTTATTAAATATGTAGTATATGGATGATCAGTAGAAGAACTTAATCAGTTTAAAGAGGAATAAAACATTTTTTTTTAAAAAAAATTAAAATTAAAATAAGTATGATATGTGGTATGTGTGATGATCATGAGTAGCAAAGATCAAGATCAAGCTAGCTAGCTTTCGGTTTGTGAAATCTGAATAATATATGCTTGAAGAAGGGCTGCTTCAAATTCAATACCGCCTCAGCTCTCTTCTTTTTATAGAATTAAATATATATTATTTTTCATCAAATGATTTTAATGGTTCTCGCTTACTAATTGTACTATATATATATAGTTTAATTATATAAGACTCTCTCTCTCTCTCTCTCTCTCTCTCTCTCTCTCTCTCTCTCTCTATATATATATATATATATTTTAGAGTCATGATATAGTTGTGGAGTGTGTAAACATTGTGTGATTCTTTAAAAAAATAATAAAGTCTACTATTAAAAAATTATTATTTTTCATGTAGGTCTTGTATTTATTTACTTTATTTCAAAAAGATTACACGACACTTCTCACGACTACAAATATCATTTTTCTATACCTTTAGTATTGTGCCCTGATGAGAAAATAGATATGATAATATAACCGATTTTGTTAATGATCGATATATGATCGTTTATGGGATCAAACAATTGAGAGATCCAAAGTTGACAGTTGGATACTCTTGACCTCTGGTCACATACACAAACAAACATTTATATATAATATTAGACATCTTTTGTCCTTGAAATTTAAATATATTACTGCACTCTCGCTTTGATCAATACAGCTTTTTAATATTCAACTTTCTCCAATATGAACGAGCTAGCCAGGTTAAAAAATTCTTGTTAATTTCTTTGGTACTTCTTTGTTCTTGTACGTTCTTGTTCTTTCTTCAGAAGCTAGCTGCAGTATTACCAGCTAGAAACTTAGAAAGTTACCATGCATGCAGGGCTAGACAAGGCAACGTCCGATCATAAACATAGAAGATTTGGTAGCTAGGCAATTAATATGTCGTCTGAGTTGGTCCATATCTAACCCATCCCACGTATATATAAAGTTTTCTTGTCTTATTTAACTGATCAGTAGTACCGGCCGTAGGTTAATTTCTTGTGTTAAGACAATAAAACCTCACCATGCTGCAGCTAATTATAGGAACCTTAACAAATTAAGACCCCGTCATGATATCTGTCTATTATTTAAAAGCGTCTATATGTATACTGTTCATTACTAGTAAAGAGGGTCTTTTTTTTTTCTTCTTCGCATTTTTTTTCTGCATATCGTATTACTGTTCAGCAACAGTAATGAACAGTGAAAAGATTTTTTATTTTTTATTTGTTTTCTCACATATTTGTTTAGTTTTTCTTTTTTTTTTTTTTTTTTTTGTCCATGTGAATGCCAATGTGCGACATAATACCACAATCATGCGTGGGAAATGAGATAGAGGAAGAAAGGAAAAGTAGAGAAAAATATTAATTCTTGGATTTTAAATTTCAACCCTTCATCTTTAATCTTCAGATTTAATCTAACGGTAGAAGTTTAAATATTGATTTAAACTAACATAAAATAGATAATTAAAATATAAATATTCTATCATACATTTAAAATTAACTTCAATTTATATATATCTGCCTATATCTTAAAAGAGGATATCCTATTACTGTTTATCAATAGTAATGAACAGTAAAGAGGCTGTGTGGTTTTTTTTTTTCGCATATCCGTATATTGTTCGTGACTATTCATCAACAGTAATGAATAGTAAAGATGTTTTTTTTTTTTGTTTTTCATGTTTGTTTGGTTTTTCTGTTTCTTTTTGGATTCGTCTGTGTGAATGCCAATGTGCGACGTAATACCACAATCATGCGTGGGGAATGAGAGAGATGGAGAAAGGAAAAGTGGGGAAAAATATTGGTTTATAGGTTTTAAATTACAACTCTTCATCTTTAATCTTCAGATTTGATCTAACGATAGAAGTTTAAATATTGATTTAAACTAACATAAAATAGATAATTAAAATATAAATATTATATCATACACTAAAAATTAACTTCAATTTATAAAATACTAATTTTTCATTATTAAATAAAAGATAAAGTTTTACTGAACATTTTTAAGAGAATAATATTATATCATATACTAAAAATCAACTTTAATTTATAAAATACTAATTTTTCATCATTAAATAAATGATGAAATTTTACTGTACATTTTTAAGAAAAAAAACTATCTAATTAATTTCAATTTTTAATATAATTTAAATTTCATAATAAATGATAAACATAAATAAATAATAATTTTATTTTTATACATTAGATTTTTTTAATATTCAAAGTTACATTTTATTTTTTCTTCAATTTGGCATATGTGGTAAACGTGCTTAACACCGCTAGTATAATATATATATACTATAGTATATATATATATATATATATATATATATAGTAGTAACAAATGTTAGAATTCTTTAAATTTTTTTTTTCTTTTGGTTAAGATCATCACGTAGGACATAATTAATAAATTAATCTTGAGTTTTGCAGTTTTACACCATTAATATAATATTATCCATTTGCTGATCACCGATCGAAGTTCTCGGGACGAATTAATTTTTTACATAATCAATTCTTGAGTATATATATATATATATATATATAAAGTATAAATATTAGGTGAATTAATTTTAACCGATCTTTTTAATGAGAAGATTCAAAATGATCAGTCGAAGTTTACGTGGACATATATAGTACTTGTCAGTAAAAATTAGATGGAGACGTCGAAGGAGGCCGTACACATTGTAACTTTATGGGCTATACTTATATATTTAATTATATTATATATATATATATACACACACGTATGTTAACGTACGGATTATCTGTCATAGGAAATTAAATAATCGGATAATATTATACCTGCAGCCTCGATCGTCATGAGCAAAGCATGCAAGCACCACTCCATCGGTAGATCTGAAAATTACGTGCAGACAAGCACGCACCACTATATATATATATATATATAGTGGGGACGATACATAGTACGACAGATCATATATCGATATATATGTTGAGCACTCGTGATAAGAGTACCAGACTGATACAGTGCCGAAATGCCTATATATATATCCTATCCTGATTTTCTATATATATATATATATATAAATAATATGATCCATATCAAAAGTGACACAAATAATGTGTTTTTTCCTTAATTAAAAAAGCTATTTTTAGATGATTAAAGAAATTTATAGATTTAATTTATCTCATAAAACTGGTTATATAAGAGATGATTATTCATTATTTATAAACATACTTAAGACTTTATCCACAGTCAATATGAGATTATTTCTCAACAATGATCAGCTTAATTCCATTAATAGTTAAATTATATTCAACGTCGACCAAAGTACTTCCAGTTAATTGCAAAACATATTTGAAAATGTGTGGAACGTGAAAAAATTATAAGAGAGTTACTGCAGCTGCTACTAGCGCGCGTAGGTCATGCTACGTACCCTCCCTCCTCCTTACCGGCCCCTGACCAACAGGAGATGAGATGCATGCCGAAGAAGACCTTGGAACATGAAATTATATGCGGCTTTTTTGTTTTTTTTTGTAAATTTGTTTTATGAGAAATTCTATTTGCAGTCTTGAAGTGGGGACTGCATGTGCAGGCACATACTTAAATGAGAGAAAACATTATTTTAAGAGGGATAATTTTGTAATTTTACAAAACTTTAAAGTTAAAATAGCTTAGGCCTGCACATGCAGTTCTCAAATGGGGACTGTACCTAGCATTGTTCTTGTTTTATTACATCCGAAATGGTTGTTAGAACAACTAGTATTTTGTCATAGATATTATCTGAATATTCATGATATTAGTGATGGACATTGGAGCGAACGAGGTAGCATATCATCCAATTAATATATTCGTGGAGTCAAACGAACATATATATATATATATAGAAAAATTTTAAACATAAGCCTCACATCCTGCACATCCACTTAAAAATATGTAATTTTATTTTTTTATCTTCATATTTCATATTGAAACCGAGAGAGAGAGCTAGCTAGCGCGGGAGGGGCATGCAGGAGGGCCGTTTGTTAAGTTCTTATGCATGAGAGAGAGTCATGTATGATCGATGACAAGTGTGGAGAACTATCAGTCAACGCAAAAGCATGTGATCTTAAATATTGTTGATCACTTTATAATTTCTTCATTTTTCTTCATCATCTACTTTCTTTTCTTTTCTTTTTTTGTTTTTTACAAATTCATATATATGTTGTGGATATTCAATGACTTAACGCGCGGCAACTAACCAACGGAACTTAATTACACAACAATATTATTAACGTCAAACTGTCCCATGGGCCGTGATATGATCTCTCTCGGCCAATTGCATGGATGTTCACGCATGGGCAAACCACCGGTCAAAGTCTAACTTTATTTTCTATCGATCATGCGCACACAACCACCCTAAATATATACTTGCGTTTCTCATCCCCACCCACACTCTGTTCTTGGGCTCTCTCTCTCTCTGAACTTTTTACCATTTCTCTTCCAATTAAGCTTCTGGTGAAGCCAAAAGGGCTATCTGTATAATGAGGAAGCCTTGCTGTGATAAGCAAGACACAAAGAAAGGAGCCTGGTCCAAGCAAGAAGACCAGAAGCTCATAGATTACATTCGAAAACATGGTGAAGGATGCTGGCGTACCATCCCTCAGGCTGCAGGTATGTATCGGCCCTGCCAATATATCGATTACAACTCCCGCGTACAGCAAATATATATGAATTACACAAACAAGAACTTCCTCCCCCGGCCTTTAATTTTTTATTTCTCGTACCAGCAAACTAAATTCATCTCCTACGTACGCATCTTAGATTAAAATATTCTGAACCGTTCATGAGCATGACGCACGGTCCAGTACGTTAGTACTTCTCCGTTTCTGTGTTTAATGAAAATCTAAATTTAGATGTCCCGAACTTCGTCGTTAGAGAGAGAGAGAGAGAAATGAACAATTAATTAATTATATGGGTATTTTTCATCAAATATATGCATATATTCAAGGTATTGCATTAATCTCCGTATAATTCATGTTGATCAGGCCTCCTTCGCTGCGGTAAAAGTTGCAGGCTGAGATGGATAAACTATCTACGGCCAGACCTTAAAAGAGGCAACTTCGCTGAAGATGAAGAAGATCTTATCATCAAGCTTCATGCACTCCTAGGCAACCGGTGCGATATATATTCTTCAACTTTGACATTATACGGCCCAATTTTGTTTCTCTTTCCGTTCTTTTTGGCTTTTCCTAATATACATTAAGGCCTCGTTTAGATTAAATTAAATTGTGATCAGTACTCTAATTTTAAGCTGAGTCTGACATCCAAACACTCAACTCTCAAATCATATAAACTCATCTTAACTCAAAATTTCTTTATATTTGAGATCCGCAATCTTTTTCAACTCAATATTTTTTTACATGCAGCACCAATAATCTTTTTTTAATTTTTTATAAATACATCTAAATTCATCTAAACTTATCTTAAGTAGATTTTATAAAATTCAATTTATCATTTTAATTCATTAATATTTATAAATAACTCAACTCAACAGGCGTAAATGAATTTTTCATAATGACGCAAATATTGCACCATAAAGACTTTGCAGTCTTGCAGATCAAGAACGTGTAATCATGTGTAAAAAAACTTCTTGTTGTACTTGTACACTTATTTTTTGACAAGAAAAAGAACGAGGAAAAAACATTTCTCATGCTACTAATTAATTACAATTTTCATTATTCCAAAAATGTAACCATCTTCTACGAGTTATATATATATATATATATATATATATATATATATATGATTTGAATCATCATTGGTTTTGAATAGTGGTAAAATGTTTTCAGGTGGTCGCTTATAGCTGGAAGATTGCCGGGACGTACAGACAATGAAGTAAAGAACTACTGGAACTCTCATCTAAGAAGAAAGCTGATAAACATGGGAATTGATCCAAACAATCATCGCTTGAGCCAAAATCTCCCACGTCCTCAAAACCCGATCAGTACATCTTCTGATGCAAAGTTATCTGGTTTGAAATCATGTGTTGCTGAGCCACCTGTCACAAAATCCCGAGGCTTCGACATCAATAATAATATTTATGATCAAGTATCCGACGCTGGAAGTTGCTTGTTGGAGGATGATAATTCGTGTAGCTTGCCGGATTTAAACCTTGATTTGACAACCAGCATTCCTTTTACTCCAGTTCTTGTTAATCATGATGTCGAAGAGAGACAAAAACATAATCATGAATCTAATGCATCAGAGCCAGATCAAGTAGATCTTCACGTCAGTCCCTCTCCTACGCTTCTTCTATTTCGATAATCCATCCCAATCTTTTCTGTCAAAGCTTTCAAGTTGTAAGAAATGGTAAAAATAAGCAAGGAAAGAAGAAAATGTAAGAGTGAAGAAGAACTTGGTATATTCTTTATTGAATCGATTCATCAACTTTTACAAAAAAGGTGATATTTGTAGTGCTCTGTACATCAAAATAACAAACAAAAACAAGGCACGTTCTGGAAGGAATATTTACATACTGCCAATAACAAACTAAGCCACTAAAAACTATACACCTCAGCCAAGGACCAAACCAAATAACTAACTATAAAATTACATAAAAGCTCTTCAGCTAGCCTTTCTCATGTGAGCTGGATTGAGGACCATTATGTAAAGCATCTTCATCTTTATACACCAGTTCATGATCATGGAGAGGAGGGGGAATATCACCATCATTCTCCAATACCCCCCCGCAAGATGGAGAATAGAAATTGACTATTCCCATCTTGGAAAGAAGAGTATTGAGCACAATAGAGGAGAGTGCTTTTGTAAAGATATCAGCCAATTGAGAGTGAGTAGGAACATATGCAGTCACAATGCTTCATTCTTGGATTTTATTTTGAATAAGATGGCAATCGACTTCAATGTGCTTAGTACGCTCATGGAAAACTGGGTTGGTAGCAATATGTAGGGCTGCTTGGTTGTCACAGTGAAGAATAGCAGCATTTGAATGTGAGATGTGGAGATCAGCTAGAAGTTGTTTGATCCAAGTAAATTTACAACATGTTGCTGCCATGGCTCGATACTCAGCCTCTGCTGATGAACGAGAGACAACTGATTGCTTTTTAGACTTCCAAGAAACAAGTGAATTTCCAATAAAAATACAAAATCCTGTAATTGATCTTCGAGTATCAGGGCATGAAGCCCAATCCGAGTCACAATACCCTTGTAATTGTAGAGAAGAAGAAGAGGACGGCAAGAGTCCCTGACCTGGACTGCCCTTTAAATATTTTAAAACCTTATGTGCAGCATGTAGATGAGCATCAGTAGGCTGAGACATGAACTGACTTAGAACTTGTACTGAAAAACTGATATCAGGCCTAGTGATGGTTAAATACAAAAGCCTTCCAACAAGTCTTCTGTAAATGCTTGGATCATGGAGAGGGGAACCTGAATCCTTGCTGAGCTTTAAGTTTTGATCCATGGGAAGTTTGGCAGGTTTGGATCCAAGAGTTCCTGAGTCTGATAAAATGTCAAGGGCATACTTCCTTTGACATAAATGGATCCCTTGAGCAGATCTGGCCACTTCAATGCCAAGGAAATAACGAAGTGAACCAAGGTCTTTAATTTTGAAGTGAGTGTTTAAGAAGCTTTTGAGAGAACTGATGCAATCAAGAGAGTTGCTAGCAACAACTATATCATCTACATAAACCAACAAGGCTGTGAATACATCTCCATTAAACATTGTGAAAAGGCTATAATCTGATTTAGATTGTTGAAAACCATACTGAATGAGAGAACTTGAAAACTTAGCATGCCATTGTCGAGATGCTTGTTTAAGACCATACAAACTCTTGAGAAGTTTGCAAACCTGTCCAGGTTTCCCTTTGGTATAGCCTGGTGGCTTATACATGTATATTTCCTCCTCTAACTCTCCATGAAGGAAGGCATTATTCACATCAAATTGCTGTAAATGCCAACCATTCATGGCTACAAGAGCTAAAAGACATCTAACTGTGACCATCTTGGCCACAGGAGAAAAAGTCTCGTGATAATCAATTCCCTCCTGCTGTGTGTAACCTTTGGCCACTAGCCTGGCCTTTAATCTCTCTACTGTACCATCTGAATTAAATTTAGTTTTGTAGACATACTTGCATTCAATTGGTTCTTTTCCAGGTGGCAAATCAACCATCGTCCATGTATGATTTAGCTTAAGAGCATCCAACTCAGCCTGCATGGCCTCACACCAACCCGAGTCCTTGACAGCTTGATTATATGTTTGAGGATCAACTTGAGATGAGATAGATGCAGAGAAAGCAGCAAAAGTAGTGGATAAACGATGATAAGACAGAGATTTATTCAAAGGAAAAGCAGTACCTGGAAGAGAGGAGAATTGCTTGGTCAAGGATTGACTTGGAGGAGTGAAGTGAGCCTATTGACAGTGATAATCCTGCAGGTACTGAGGTGCCTTTCGAGTTCTTGTTGACTTGCGGATGGGAGAAGGAGATTTAGAAGAAGAAGAAGGTGAAGGCAGCTCAGGAGATGGAGCAAGTTCTTCTGTGATGGATGCAGATTTAGAAGAAGAAGAAGAAGAAGAAGAAGAAGGTGAAGGTACCTCAGAAATAGAAGTTGGAGTTGGAGTAGTAGCAGGAGCAATGGACAAGTCAGAATGAGTAGAGTTAGAAGACTGAGAAGGAGAGGAGGGGTTAATGGTAGGTTGAACAATATGAATAGGTAGTGAATCTGGAAAGGAACTATGATTATGAGGAGTTAAAAAATCTGAGATAGAATTAGAGGTTTGTGGCTTGAGAAAGGGAAAAATGTTTTCATGAAAAACCACATTTCTTGAGATAAAAACAGTCTCATCATCGATGTCAAGCAATCTATAGCCCTTTATACCGAAAGGATAGCCAAGAAAGACACATTTTCTGGCTCTTGAGTCAAATTTGGTGCGACCATGTGAAATTGTTGATGCAAAGCATAAACTTCCAAAGACTCTCATATGACTATAATTGGGTTTGCTCTTAAAAAGTAACTCATAAGGGGTTCTGTTTTGCAGCAAAGGAGAGGGTATTCTATTGATAATATATGCAGTAGTCAAGACACATTCATTCCAATATCTCAAAGGAAGGCCAGCTTGAAATCTGAGGGCTCTTGCAACATTTAAGAGGTGTTGGTGCTTACGTTCTACAATGGCATTCTGTTGTGGAGTTTCAATGCAACTTGTTTGATGAATAATGCCTTTTTGGTTAAAAAATTCTTTCATATCAAATTCTGCACCATTGTCACTTCTTAGGGTCTTAATTCGAACATTAAACTGGGTTTCAACAAGATTGCAAAAGGATTCTATGCAAGACCGAGTTTGAGATTTTGTTTTAAGGAGATAAGTCCAAGTACTTCCAGAAAAATGGTCAACAATACTAAGGAAATACTTGGATCCATCATAGGCAGCAATAGAATAGGATCCCCATATATCACACATAATAATTTCAAAAATTTCAGAACTTGTATGTGTGCTGATGGGAAAAGGGAGTCGATGTTGTTTGGCCATTGGACAGATGCAACAAGGAATCTCATTCATATTAGAAATCTCAGTACTTACAACAGGATCTTTAATTAGAGATATCCTAGAGAAAGAGGTATGGCCAAGTCTATAATGCCAAAGATTTGGCAGAGAAGGATTGCTAAATAAAGAAGCTGAAACAAAATGAATTTTATCTGAAAACTTGGTAAGGTAGTCAACAAGAGCTGTTGTAGGCACTTCAGTTTGCTGTAGATGATAGAGTCCATGCCTCACTTCACCCTTCCCAATCGTTGTCCAAGACAAAAGGTCCTGAAGGAAACATGACTCAGAAAAGAAAACAAGACAACAATCAAGTGAGTTTGCAATTCTTTTAGCTGAAATCAAGTTGAATGTAAAAGATGGTACACATAGGAAATTTTCCAGAAAAAGATGGCTTCCAAGCTTGACTGTGCCTATGTGTGTGACAGGTGCCTCATCACCATTTGGCATTTTGACAGAGTAAGAAACTTTATTTGTGATGCTTGTTAGAAGGGAAGTGCTACAGACCATATGTCTGTAGCACCTGTGTCAATTATTCTGCAGATATTAAGGAGTTTTGAAGAGAAATAGAATACTGTGTGGAAATACCAGATATTGTTGATGCTTTTGCTGCATTGGCAAAAGAATGAGACGCTGTCTTGGTTGAGTTGGTAGAGGATAAAGGCATCATTGGAGTCTCTTTTGGTTGCAGCAGATGGAGCAATTGTTGATACTGCTCCCTAGTCAAACCAATTCTGGAACTCGAGTCCTCATCTTGGTCAGCAGAAGCAGAGTTAGAAAAAGAGGTAGATGATTTACCTTTGCTGAAAAACTTGTGCCCAGGGGGGTACCCATGAAGTTTGTAGCATTTTTCTGCTACATGACCACTCATATGGCAGTGTGTACAAGTTGGTGGCTCAGCATTTCCTGCCTTAAAACAGGTTTCTAGAGAATGGCCTGTTTGATGACAATGGGTACAATAGGGGCGATTTTTAAGGAGTTGGCCAGATTTGGCATTAGGTTTGAAGTTGGGATGGAATTTCTTTGTTGCTAGAGCCATTGAATCAGGAGAGGGACAACTACTTAGCATGAGATGTTGCCTCTCCTGCTGTTGAATCAGGGAAAGAACCTTACCAACAGAAGGTAAGGGGTCGAGCAACATGATTTGGTCTCTTGAATTGGTGTATGAATCATTGAGGCCCATAAAAAATTGTATTACACAGTCCCTATGATATCTGTCCGAAAGGATCTTCAAATTACCACAACTACAATCAGGCAATGGATCAAACACATTGAGTTCATCCCAAAGAGTTTTCAGTTTTCCATAATAAACACTTACTGGATCTTGTTCTTGTTGCAATCCTGCAAGTGCTCTTTTAAGTTGAAAGATACGTGCACCATTTTGTTGAGTAAAACGTTCCTGCAGTTCAGTCCAGACCACGGAGGCTTTATCCACAAGGGCAATGCTAGACTTGATGGAAGGAGAAATGGAGTTTTGTAACCAGGAGGTCACAAGGTCATTGCAGCATTCCCAAGCTTCAAGTAAAGGGGCATTTGTACTGGTAGGTTTGGAAATCTCATCATTGATGAAACCCAACTTGTTTTTGGCTCGAAGAGCTCTCTGCATAGCCCGAGACCAAGTTGTGTAGTTATCAACAATGAGGAGTTCGGGGACAAGGGAAACAGAAGGATTGTCCCCATGGTCAAGTCGATAAGGATTTGTGACATCATTGAAATTGAGAAAACGATTTGGGGGAGTAGACTTTTCAGCAGAATTGTCTGTAGTCATGGTTAATATGAATGAACCTGGCTCTGATACCATGTAAGAAATAGTAAAAATAAGCAAGGAAAGAAGAAAATGTCAGAGTGAAGAAGAACTTGGTATATTCTTCATTAAATCGATTCATCAACTTTTATAGAAAAGGTGATATTTGTAGTGCTCTGTACAGCAAAATAACAAACAAAAACAAGGCACGTTCTGGAAGGAATATTTACATACTGCCAATAACAAACTAAGCCACTAAAAACTATACACCTCAGCCAAGGACCAAACCAAATAACTAACTATAAAATTACATAAAAGCTCTTCAGCTAGCCTTTCTTATGTGAGCTGGATTGAGGACCATTATGTAAAGCATCTTCATCTTTATACACTAGTTCATGATCATGGAGAGGAGGGGGAATATCACCATCATTCTCCAATACAAGTATTTCGGATTTCAAATTCGATTTATGGTTTCACTTCGAAACCAATTCTTTAGGAAGACGCCATGCATATATAACGCGAATTAAGCATTTGGCCGGAAAGGCCAGCAAACAAAGATGCAAGCCAGGTGCGAATTTAGCACCTGAAATGATCAGAGACAGCCCCATTAAGAATCTTCGACGAAGCGCAGCTAGCTAGCTGCAGGCATATTATTCATGATGACTGATTTCTTCCAATATTTTAATAAATCCGTCCCATAATTTTCAGCCTGGGGCAAAAGATTGTCACTCATGACATGCTGCAGCTGAAACGACTTGAGCAGTCCTTTCAAAGGATTACGCACCAACTCGAACCGGCCACTAGTGATCTTACGGTGGCCACTGATCTCTTGATCCATGTAATAGTCTATTTCCCAAGAGAAATTACTTCACTTGTTCCAACATTATTTTCCTGTTTTTTCTTTTAACATGATTTATAATTGGACTGTTCAGCAATAAGATTTGAATGTTTGGAAAAGATTGGGTTAATTACACTTTGCTCACTCCAATTATCACTCAATTCACAATGTATTCCCGAAACTATTGATTGTATCAAAGTGGACCATCTTACTTTCAAAACATCTCATAATAGATGAACACAACAAATCAGCCTTAATCACAGCAAAGCCTTGATCACAGCAACTCAAGCCTTGATCACAGCAACTCAAAATCTGTTTCTCCTTGATCTCAGTCCAGCAATGTTGGGCAGTAAATCACTTTACGTGTCTTTCCTTAATTTTAGCTCATGTAATTAATTTTGTACAGCAGAGCAAATTAATTGCTCCTTCCATTCTTGTCCATATAGGTAGACATGTATAAATAGGTACTCCTACTGTAATACAATTGTGACAGATTTTTATAATAAATATTGAGTGTTCATTTCTCTTATATGGTATCACGAGACCTTCTTCTCAAACGAGTTTGATCCTTTCCACTTCTTCCGCTATGTCTCAATCTCCTCCCTCTGTCACCACCTCTCCTAATTTCAACACTCCATCCGACAATAATATTGTTGCCATTAACGCCCATGCCCAGCTTCCATACAAGCTCAACTCCTCTGTCTACAATGAGCATTAAATCGAATGGAAGACTCACCCACGTGTTTCTCATATGTTAGTCCTTCAATGCAAAGACAAAATCACCCATCACTCCATCGACTTTCATTTCCCCAAACTCAATTTCATATCCGAAAATCTCCAAATCCAAAATTCAAAAACCCTAATTCAGAAACTACTGGCCATCGATCGATTGTGTAATCACTGGTGTTTCGTTCATATTCGCACCAATCTGAGTGGCTTCATTAAACATTTTCGTTCGTCTTCATCGAGTTGGTATCTATTTTTTTCGTACAGTAGGTGTCGCAGAGGTGTGTATATCTTGAAATGACTCCATCTTTGTCGTCATCGAATTTGTATATTTTTTGTGTGAAACTGAGTAATTTGGAATGATAAATGTTTCGATTTTGAGGATGTCTGTGTCCAATGTTGCATGTAGGTGAGTCCAATGTTGTATGCTTCCTAATATGATGCTAGTGCATTACTAAGTGGCGTTAGTTGTCCCAGTTTGAGAGCACAATAACATGGGGGTGTTGTTGTCATCTTAGTTGTCGGGTTGTGATAGAGGGACTACCTCTTGCATAGGAAAAAGACACAAATTTATCCGTTTGGTCCAATAGTTCACTTTTTTTTACTTTATGGTTGGTTTAATAATTGACTACGGTCCATGACTAATTTAATAGACAATATTTTGTAGGATGACTACGTGGAATTTATTATTTCAAGTCCATCATGGTGGGGTAATTAATAGGCGGCAGAATAAGGAATATGTTGGGGGTAAGACTGATGTGTACCATGAACCATATGATGAGGATCAGCTATCATGGATTGAGATACAGACGATTGTGACCAAGTGTGATTACCATCTAAGTGACCTAGTCTACTATAGACACCCTGGCTTGGGATGCACAATGATCTTAAATTGCTTACATCTGACCATGATGTGCTGTCTATGGTGGCTGAGCTTCAAGGTCAACAAGTGGCTCATTTGTATCTTGTGTCTCATTCTCGAACTTTAGTGCACCAGTCTTCTTTGCATGATCATCACGTCAATGAGGATGTGAGTGAGGATGAGAAGGATGAGGAGGAAGCAAAAGCACGTCGCCTTGGACTTAATGATCCATTTTGAAAAGAAGTGTTAAGTAGTGAGGATGAGTTGTATGACATTGATGTCAACACAGCGGGAACATCAATGTCAAAGCCTGCACAACCAAGGAGGAAAGGTGTTGAGTCTCAAGTGATAGTTGATGATAAAAAGCCACAATCTTCCTCAAATGCTGAGGAAGAGGAAGATGAAGGGAGGAGTTAGAAGTGGTCCAAGGTGACCAGAGGAGGATGACATAGGTATAAAATACTCTTTTATTTTCTTATTTATTATTTTAGTGTTAATTTTTTAGAACTAGCTAAACAGTGTTTGCATTCACAAATTAGCAGGTAACAAGTGACGTCCTTCAATTTCTTGTCCATAGTGGAGATGAAGGATATCGTGATTTTAAGTTCCCTGAGTTTCAAGCTATTGACTTGGAGAAGTTAAAAATATCTGTTAGAATGAAGTTTGGATCTACAACATAGTTTAGAGAGACAATAAGGAGGTTGAACCTAAATATAGGTAAGTTTATAAAGTTTGTAAAGAATGATGGGAATAGAGTTACTATTATCTGCAATACTCCTAAATGTCCTTACCGGGTTTATAGGTCTTGGATTAGAGGGCAACAAACTTTTTAGATAAAGTCTATGAATGTAAGACATGATTGTAGGAGGAGTTATAAGAACTCCATTGTCGCATTATCCTGGATTGCAGATAAGATGATGCCACTGTTTATAAGCCAACCTAATGTGCCTATCAATGCACTTGCTGATGAGATTAAGAGAAAGTGGGGAGTGAAAGTTCCTTAAATGAAGTTGTATTGTGCTTGAGAGAAGGCTCAGTTTACCAATTTATAGCATTCTTAAGCTACATCAAGGCAGAAGATTTGTTGTCAATACAAGTAATGGATTTATTGCGATGGAGAAATCACTGAGGTACCTGTGATGGAGAAATCAATTTGAATGAGAGCTCTACTAAAAAACTCCTCTGCAATGGAGTCGCCGACAGCTCAAAAGGGACGCTGACGTCGTGGTCGGCAACTTTACTAGGGTTCGTCGTCTCCCACCTTCTTTGCAGTCTGCCTCAGCTTATTTCTCCATCGCGCCCAATGGCTTCAAGCCAGACGTTCTTCACTTTGAAACGAAACCGTTTTTGGGCATTAATAAAATGAGTCATTTTGGCCATGGAGTTTGGGGATTTTCGGATATGAAGTTCAATTTAGGGAAATGGAAGCCGATGGAGTAAAGTGTGATTTTGTCTTTGCATTGAAGGATTGGCATATGAGAAGTACGTGGGTGAGTCTTCCGTTCGATTTAATGCTCATTGTAGATGGAATTGAGGGATTGAGACGTTTTAAAAGTAAGAGGATCCACTTTAATTCAATCAATAATTTTAAGAGTACATTGTGAATTTAGTAATAGTTAAAGAGAGCAAAGTGTAATTAACTCGGAAAGATTTTGGATCTCAGCCCACATGATTTTATCTGCCCTGAAATATTCTAATAAAGACGCTGTATCGACTCTATTTCTTGAAAAGATGGACAAGCAAGCTACACGGCCTTAAAAGTAGGACTTATTGTACTGTGTGTGTATGTGTGTAATTAATTAAGACGTATTTCATACATGCAACTGCAAGCACGGCCTTAAATTGGGAGTTGTATATGAATGGTTGGGCCGGAAATTAGTCAATAATTAGCAGTTGCCTCGGAGACGAAGGGAATTACGTATACCTATCTAGCTAGCTACCTAGATTAATATTCCAACTTACCGTCGATATTGTACGTAGGAGTGGTAGTTGCATATATATATACCGACTGATAATATTATGTTGATCGTAGAGATCAGCAGCTGATCTCATGCACTAATTATATGTATGCATGCATGTTTTCGCACCTAAAAGCTGTCTTCCACCAATATTTACACGTATGTAATCATGGTTTGGTGGTTCTTATATATACAGGATTCATGCAGCTAGCATATATACATACAGCTCCCAGACTTTTTGGAGTACTTCTATTAATGGTGATGGCCGCATTATAAGGAAATCTAGTTGTAGCTTGAAAATTCATATTATAATTAAGTAGGTGAACTTTATGGCACCGGGACGTAAGTACGTAGGTGCATGGACATGATCATCTACAGATACACCAGTACTTGACAATTCATATTTTGTTGTAGGGAAGAAGAAATTTTTTGATCAATTCTCAATATTCCAAGTTTATATATATTATATAGCTTATATTCATGACTTGAACTGTTGATGGGTTTTTTATTAGGTTATCGTCCTGTTTAGGATAATGACCCTTCAGGACTTTGAGGTAACAATAATTAATGCAGAGACAACATTGGTTCGAGTTGTAACTACAGGTAACCAACCGGGTCTAACTAATTCCAATAATATGGCTAGCCTAATCATGCATGTGCGTGTATATATATATATATCCACAAGACAAGTACATGAAGAGTAGTAGCAATGGTAATATATATGGTAGATGTAAGTATTACATCGATGGGTTGAATAATGGTTGTGGAATTTCGAACGGAGCTAGCTAGCTAGCAGTTTCTGTTGTTATATAGTTGGGCTTATATATAATTAAATCTTAGGTATTAAGTTGTCACTACAAGAAGAACAAATTTGTGATCAATTTATTGCAATCAAAAGTCTATTCGTAACCAATCTTAATTATAAATAATCATTTCGTTAGAATTAATTGGTCACAAATAAGTAATTTTTTTGTAGTGTGTTAGCTAGGGCCGATCGATATAATGTCAAAGTGTAAGAGCTAGCTAGCTCCAAAAAAGAGCTAATATTGATTAAATGACGTCGGGCAAATAATTAAAACATCCCGATGTTATTAATTACATGATCAACTTCATATATCCAACGTTGTACGTACCATAATATATCACATGATGTGCATTAATGATCCATTAATACATGATTTAGTAGTTTGCCGAAAGCAAACAAGCGTCGATCGGCAAAGTTTCTTCTTTTTTTGACAAATAATAATCGAAGGTAATACTTATATATCCGCCAAAGTAACGATTTATTCCCAACTAAAAATAAAGTTCCTTATAAAATTTTCTTGAGAATTAAACTTATAAGAATATAGATTACCATCAACCCGCGGGCCGGCCATAAGCAGAAGGCCGTTCGGCTTGTGTCTGGCGGCCCTAATAATTAAGTAGGTATGTATTGTCGCGGATTTCATTTTAAAAAATATGAGATTTATTATAAAAAAATTAATTTTTTTTTTTATACAAGTCTTAAATTTGCAATTCTAAAATATGTAGCAAATCTCGTACGTTCCTTTTAAAAAAAATGATAAACTGGTACACACATAATAATTTTTTAATAATAAATCTTATTTTTTTTTTCAAAAGATGCATGTGAGATTTGCATTCTTTAAAAAAAAATTATATCTGCACTTTTTTCAACTAAGTAGTGTTAATATTATATAATTAAATTTAACTGATCTTCATAAATGGTTATTTTAATAGGATGTCAGAACCATTTATTAAAGTGAGTTTGAAGGCGTGTTAAGAAATTTCACAAAATATCTCGCAAATTGATATGATTTGGATTTAATTTTTACAAACTCTATATTTGTTTTTTTCATCAGCCTAAAATCTGATTTAACAAGCAAGAAAAAAAATTGGTTGGAAAGCTTGGCTATGCATGAGAAGCCGAGGGCCAACCATCTCGTACAAGTTGATGACCCAATCTGAACCATTTCATCCATTGCGCAAGAAGAGCTAGGAGCCCCAACCACCTCCACATGCAGCAAGACGAGGCCCAAGATCATAAACAAATCCTTCATTTGTGGTTGAGCGGAGCCTACACAATCTCCCCTTCATTTCCCTCAAAACACACAATTATTAAAAGACTGCCATGAATCCCGCATGCAAATCCAATTCATCTGCCCTGTTTCCAGGTTTTGGGCTTTTACCAAAATCTGGTAAGTCGACGAGTACGTTGCATTTCATGTGAAGGAGAGATCATGCATTTTCGACATGACAAATATTCTCTGTCACGCCTTCAGATTTTATGTTACAGTACTAAGAGTATTAGGGGTGACCTTCTGGTTTTGAAGGCAATAACATGATCGTCTTCAAACAAGGCTCCAAAAATGTATCTAAAAATATATATATTTTTTAAAATTTAAGTTTTTCTGAAGGACTGGATTAAAAAGAATTTTGATGCATATATAGTAACAATATTTAGAATAAAACTAAATAAATATATAAAAGATTCTTGAGTTAAATAAAACAAAAGAAAAAAAAAACCTATATATATATATATAAAAAAAAAATTCTTAATATTGTTGGTTTGGCCTGGTTTGTCATGTTGAATATGACGTGGTTGAATGATTTTATTAATGGATATCCTCGGATCCGATCCAAGTCATCATGAAAAAGTGAATATATATTGCCAATGGCCGTCCAAGATGATAAGAAGCAGACAAACAATTCCAGTTGTTGAAACCACGTCTCTCGATTGTCTAGTTTACATGATCCATATCACATGTAATGCCGATCGATGTACAAGTTTATTGTAATTATATAATAAACATGAAAATAATTAAGTACGTTGACAATTCCAAAAACATAAACCATCAACCAAGCACAGTCAGATCAAGGAGATTGCGTATACGACAAGAGCATTGTTAATTTGTATGATGTCTATTTGAAGAACAACATTAAATATTGTACCTCCAAATATTGCATGAACAACTTTTATATAATGAGGTACTTTATGTAATATCTCAAATTGAGTATACCAATGTTGTTTGTGGCAGGAAAATGATTTGTACAGTATTACAATATGCTAGTTTCGCTCTTTGTTTGAAAAAAGTGAGTTAGGATTGACTCAAGTGGTAAAAGTCTTGGTCTTGTTGATATGATTCATTTAGGTCTGAGGTTTGACGAATCCTATTGAGTGCAAACAATTCCTAGGGCCAATGAACTGGGTATTTGTCCCTTGAATTATCTGATGTGCATTTGCTAGAAACTCTTTATTTAAGACTGTATCTAACATTACTCTTATATTTGGAGAAGTTATTGTCTTTTTTCGATTTTTGGGTTATAAAAGAAATTATAATGATTTATATTGTCGTAGAGTATACAAGTCTTATGCATTTCTTAAAAAAAAAATTGAAAATATTTATGATTTACATGAAAAAAAAGGCTTACTTTTTTTTTTAATTTATTTTTTTAAATGAATACCCTAAGACTATATAGACTAGCATTACTCATTTGGTTATGTATAATAAAATTTAAGTGAAAAAACTAAGGCCATCCCTAGCTACTTAGCCTAAAGTCAAAGTCCTGGTTTGATTGTAAAACCAATAATAATACCCCATCTTAAAATGAAATTTATGTTATTGTTTTTCATGTTTCTTCCTAGAGAAGAGATTATTGAGAGTTATTTATGGATACAATTGGAAAAAGGCTAGGTGCATGCATCCAACGATACATTCCTTAATCTTAGGCTAATTTGGTCTGACTTCTATCATTGGAAGACGAGTGATTTAAGGATATTTTAAATTATAGGAAAATATTAATTTATTTGATTTTCATCTTATCTTTGGAATAAAAATAGCTTAAGGTAAATACATAATTGAAATTGAAATTTGATCTGAACTTTGAATCAAGACCTAAAGTATCTAATTACATGCACTTAATTGACACGAACGCGTCTATCTACTAATTAATTAATATATATGCACGTAATCATTCGTGTCAATTAGTGAAATTGTAAAATTTTTAAAGAGAAATGATATTTAGAATGCACAAGTATGGTATATTCATTTAAAAAGATAGAAAATATATGATTTATATAAAAATAATAAATTTTATTTTTTTAAAAAAAATATTTGACCTTTATACAATCCATAAATTTATCTAATATTACTTTTTCTTTTTGTTTAGTCCAATTTTTATTTTTATTTTATTGGAAAGATCATTGCTATTTGCTAGCCTGAAAAAAGACTTAGTTATGATAAAAATAATTAAAAAATAAAATGCGGATTTGTAGGTGGCGTGACCACCATTACCAAATGTACAAAACAAAGACTTAACAGCCAAAAACATTATTAATATTATTATTATTTTCTCCTTTTGATTGTTTTTTACTTATAAATCCAAAGAAAATTAAGTTCGTTGTAATACAATCCATAAGATTCCCTAAAATCCAACTGTATTGTTTTGTTTTCTTCTCCGAGAATCTCGCTGTCCTCATCAACACACGCTCACTCGCTATCTTTATCCGTGTAGCTCACTCTCTATCTTAAAACAAGTAAAGAGAAGAGTGAGACCGCAAACGTGCAAGAACGTGTCCCATCTCTCAGTCGCACGCCAAAAACAGGTAGTACTGGGAGGTTCCGATTCCAGTCACCAGCGCCGCACTTGTCTTTAATATGGCCGGCGGCGGGGTCTCCGGCGTCGTACTCCTCGATCTCTTGCGTGACGTCTTAACTGCTGGGCCCGCCGCCTCCGGCATTGCAGACGACGATGCATTGTTACTGTTCAGGAAAGACTGTACCGATCTGGTACGTCGGATCGCGTTGCTCACGCATTTGCTCGAGGAGATCAGGGAATTCGGTGGAGCCGGCGGCCTTTCTCCGCCGTTGGATGCGTCGACTTCTTCTTCCTCCTCCTCATCGTGGTTGTCAGATCTGGTGGTGGCTCTCCGGGCCACCAAGCACCTTTTGTTGCTCGCTGGAAACTTCCGCTCCAGTAGCTCTTCCGTGAGTTTAATTTCTTATTTGTGTTCTTTTTTTAAAACATCTGTTTGGTTGCTCGGAAAGTTGTTATAGCAGTATAAAATTGAAATTCGAAAACTTGGGAATGTAGTTCGGCTGATGATGATAGTGTGTTCGGTCGATGTGGAATCTCGTGTTCTGAATTTTTATTTGTTTGCATTTCCTGCATTTCATCGGCAGCCGAACGAATCATTGCTGTAAGTTTTGTTCTGGGATACGTGGATCTATGCTATGCTGAAACAAGATGTAGCTTGTGAAAGTGATAATGTGATATTGTGATTGGTATCCGCACGATCCTCTGGAAAAAAATAGTTTTGGATTGATAACTAGTTAATTGCACAGTTGCATATTCTGAGTTTTGTTTTTGCTGTTGTTAAGATTATTTTTCTCGTGCCTTTTAATTGTTTGGATAAAACGATATTTTTGGATCTTATGGATCACACTCTCCTGAACTAAAGATAACACTCATGACTGTCGGTTTACGTAGTTGTCACGCATTTTTTGGAACCACTAATTATTGTCTTGGGAGAGTGGCAACCTGGACTAGGACAAAATTGATTGTGTTTGCACTCGATCAAGGAAAAAAAGTAAGAAACTATTTAATCATTTCTAATTTTGGGGAAAATTCTAGAAGAAAATATTGTTAGGTACCAGGGAAAATTCAAAATCCTTCGAAGTGTTGTTGGTCCTGCTGACGTTAAGCTATATAACATGAAATTTCTAGTCGGCCGTTGTCTGCAGGTCAGTGGCTGGGTTAGAATCAATAAGCGAGGCACATAAGCCAGGCGAATGTGTTGAAATAAAATGATCGTACGAAAAAGAATTGTTAAATCTTGGTCTGACGGCTGTTACTGATGTAGTGTTTATTGACTGGGTGATGAATTGATTTGTATAAACAGAAGAGGAATTTATTTAGACATATGCTGATTCTGTGTATTTTACTGTAATGTGAATAAAAAGCTTACTTATAGTGAGTAGTTTTCATTGAAAAGGGGATGCTTCATTTGTCATGCAAATAAACCATTACTCTTGCTAAGACTGTATTGTTGTCACGTGCATCCTTGAGAGAATGTCAAGGTACCTCTCTGAACTTTGGTATATCATGATTCAAGGATGGAGCTGCCAGGAGAATTTCCTCCCAATTTCAATGTGTGATATGGAAATTGGAGACGGCATTAAGCAGCATACCATATGATCATTTTGGCATCTCAGAGGAAGTTCAAGAACAGGTAGGAGTTGAAAAATATATGGTGCTTTTTTATCAACTAGACTTGCACTTCATATTTTTACTTTCACTAGGTGGAACTGGTGAGATCACAGCTGAGAAGAGCCACAGAAAGATACGGATCTTCAAATTCCAAAATGTTATCTCTGGCCTTAGCTCAGCTGCTGGATGAAGAAATTGATCAGGGGCAATCAGTTGACAGGGTGATTGAAAGTTTACATATTCGGAAGAGTGGTAGTATTGATGATGACATTATGACAAAGGTAGATGCTATTCCTGAAGGTAATGGTTCCAAAAGACGTCACTTGAAACTGATACATCAGAAATCTGAAAGGTTCAGAAACTCTTCTGATCCTTCTGAGGGCTGTCCAGCAAATAACGTTGAAGCTGATGGACAGGACGATTTGGCTACCAACAATTTAGAGCTTATCAAGAAACCTGATCCAGTCGTAATTCCTGAAGATTTTCTTTGCCCTATATCTTTGGAACTCATGAGGGATCCAGTTATTGTGGCTACCGGACAGGCATGATTCACACCAAATGCCTATTCAACACATACTCTTTTAGAATAGATTACTTTCTATATATATATATACATATAAAGTTTTAGAGGAGATTAACTGAAATTATATAACTAAGTCATCTTTCTTATACCTGCCTCTTGATATGTCTCTCTCTTGATTCTGCAGACGTATGAGAGAGCTTTCATACAGAGATGGATAGATTCTGGGAATGCAACATGTCCAAAAACTCAGCAGAAGCTCGAAAATTTTACACTTACTCCTAATTATGTTCTGAGAAGTTTAATAACTCAGTGGTGTATTGACCACAATATTGAGCAGCCAACCAGACTAACAAATGGGAGGATTAAAAAGAGTGATGGATCATTTCGTGATGTTAGTGGGGACATAGCAGCCATTCAAGCTCTAGTCCGCAAGCTCTCTAGCCAGTCCACTGAGGAGTGTAGAGCAGCTGCGGCTGAAATAAGATCACTATCCAAAAGAAGCACAGATAACAGAGTACTAATTGCAGAATCTGGAGCCATTCCAATCCTGGTCAACCTTTTAACAACAGAAGACGTGTTAACACAAGAAAATGCAGTTACTTCCATTCTTAACCTCTCTATATTTGAAAACAATAAGGGTCTTATAATGCTCGCGGGAGCTGTTCCTTCAATTGTACAAGTCCTTAGAAATGGAAGCATGGAAGCAAAAGAGAATGCAGCAGCTACCCTTTTTAGCTTGGCTCTTGCAGATGAGAACAAAATAATAATAGGTGCATCAGGTGCAATCCCAGCTTTGGTGGAATTGCTGCAAACCGGTAGCTCTAGAGGGAAGAAGGACGCAGCAACAGCATTGTTCAATTTGTGCATTTACCAGGGGAACAAAGGCAGGGCCGTGAGGGCAGGAATCATCGCAGCATTATTGAAGATGCTTACAGATTCAAGCATTTGTATGGTTGACGAAGCTCTAACTATAATGTCAGTTCTTGCTAGCCACCAAGAGGCAAAGGCTGCTATTGTAAAGGCTAGCTCTATTCCCGTTTTGATAGATCTTTTAAGAACAGGTCTACCTCGCAACAAAGAAAATGCTGCAGCAATTTTGCTTGCCTTGTGCAAGAGAGATACTGACAATCTTGCCTGCATAAGTAGGCTTGGTGCTGTCATCCCCTTGACAGAGGTTGCTAAGAGTGGCACGGAGAGGGCCAAACGGAAGGCTACTTCATTGTTGGAGCATCTCCGAAAGTTACAACAGATTTAATAGGGGTAGTTGTCCCTAAAGAAATTTTCATTTGTTTCATTGCTTCCAATTATTTAACAGATGGAACGTTACATACGCATATTTCTTTTCAGGAGTGGAAACTGAGAATAGGGGCTTGAGATAATAATGACTGTCTCATTGCCTCTGTGTATTTATTCCCTTGTGTATGAGTGTGTAAAGAATTCATTTGATACGAAATGATGTTTTCTCAAAGTATAATTCCCTGAAAGAGAAATGTTATTTACAGTTGTGAGTGTGCAAGTGCCGTGCAGTCACTTTGAAAAAAATGAATAAATATAGAACTTACATGAAAAAAAATTAATTTTATATAAAAATTTAAAAAAATTATAATAATGAGATAAATTTTTAATTCAAACCGGACTAAGTGACGTGACTCTTTCGAAATGGTCAGTCAAAAAGTGATTAAAGTCTGATTAGGAATAATTAAGCAAAAGCAATCTAAAACGAATGAGATATTGTTATTGATTCATAGCGAGGGTATGCTCGTGCCTTTGAACGTGGAATTTCAAGGACATAAGCTATCACATGATATTTTTTGCTTTGCATTTTTTGGAACCATCAAAACTTCAATTTTTGTCCTAAACTACCCATGCATGCTCAATCAAAACTTGATAGTTTGGAATGCAAAAATGAAAAACACCGCCGGCTGACCTCGAACGTCCTTTGAGTAATGATATACACATACTAAATTATGTAACACATTGTACAATAATGTTATAAGAAGAAGATATTTTTATAAAATTATGTTATTTTTATAAGATATTTTACAAAAATATCTATTATTTAATACATTGTAATACAATATGTTATATAAAATATTGTATATAAATCATTTTCCAATTCGAATTGAAACCCTTCAAATGTCTTAGGCTGTCCCAACACCATTATTACTCATTTGACTCTGTTGTACTTGCAGTTTGAATCAGCAGCATCAGTTCACACTTACAACAACAAAAATAATTCTTACAGTTTTTTTAAATTTTAACATAAAATATAATAAATAATTTAATTTTTTTAAATAATTTAATTTTATTTAACTTTCAATTTTTATCTTATCTCATTATATCTATATAAACAAAGGGAACTATAAACCGATCCGATCCGATCAACGTAGTTTCTATAAAAAGACTCGACTGCATGATCAACCCTTGCTTCCTTCTATAAGCCAAAAGTATACTGTGGCAGTACGTTGTCTACCAGCTTTGGCCCCAGAGAGGAACTTTTCGAGGAGAAAGTAGGATATATGATAAGAAATCAACTCATTCAAAAAGTTGGAGCCTCTTTATTTGAATATAACTAAATAAGCTTTAAGGAATTATAATTAATTTTAATGGTGAACCGATGGTGTCATGGCTGATCTAAGCTGAAGAAAATTAGGTTAAAAAGTTGAACAATCATGTGGATAATAATATCAGTATGAAATGAGATATCAAAATAACTAAAGATTTGGATCTCTATTACAACATAAAATTCAAGAAGCGTAGATCAGCTTTGTTTATGCCACTTCGTTCTCTCTTATCTCAACTCGAAAATAATTAGATACTTCCGATTGCAATTGCTTCAACACCCATGAATTAATTATGTAATTATTTCTTATTAAATAGCTTAATTATCCTCCCATGAAGGACCAATTAAAATACATTGTCAATTCCAATTATTTGTCATTTATCCTCGCTATACAAAAAATAATAATTATTCGCGACAAAATATTTGCAATGAAGATGGTTATTTGTGATGAGAATGAGCGATTCTTTTTATAAATAATTATTTTAATAAATAATTATTTTAATCACAAATATTTAATTATAATTAAGTATTTCTCTCTTTTTTTATTATTATAATATTATGTGGATATAGGTAATTAAGTCGTGATTCTACATATAAAGTTGATGTAGAAGTTAGAGTTATTAAGAAAATAGGAATTGCAGACTTCCATGGCCAGGGAATAATGATTCCAAACAGAGAACAATGTAGAAAACCAAAGCACACAGCCTGTACTATAGTGAATATATATATATATATATATATATGTATATATATAAAATATTCGGTTTTTATAAAGTACTTTTTGCCTAATTCATTGAAAGTCATGAACCAGGACATGAATATGGTGGAACAGTTAACAGTTCGTAAGTAGTCAGCGACTAGAAGCAAAACTACAACTCTTTTTTCCAAGTCAGTGAACTTTCACCCTTCGTCGAAGATCATGTTGGAAAACCTATAAAGCTTCCAAATTGCTCAGCGGACTATCATGATTTTGGACCTGGCATGGTACGCCATTATATATTTAATATTCAAAAGCAAGCTATTGGAATGCGCACGTGTTCATTCCCAATATTGCTAATCAATAAATAAGATAAACATGTATACAGTAAATTAGAGATAATTAATACGCATTAAAACCTACATGTTTTTCTAATATTAACATTAATGAAGGGTTAATAAATCCTATAGAATCTATTTCATGTGTCTCAATCAATCATATAAAGTCTTTCAATTCGTACAAAAATTTGAAGGAAAATATTAAATGTACTTAATAAAAACTTTAAAAAAAATTTATTTCTACATATATCAATTATTGTTATGCTAAAAATCATAAAATTTTAAATTTTAAAAAAAACTATCAAAATGAGTATTTTAAGTAAAAATATAACTAAAACTGTAAGTACATGTAATACTATTCAAACTTGAATAATTGTTTATTCGTGCTTTTAATCATATACACATGGAGTAGTAGTACTCATGTGGTGTAAATAATTTTGATATTCCAAGCTAAATATATATATACAAGCTGCAACAAGTCAAATTTATTGTTCATTTGGTTGAATATGAACAAAAATGTTAAAACCCCGCCGTGATCATCGCTAAGAATTATAGTGAAGAAGGAAACAAATATGACTATGTAATTATTATCATCTTCCCCCACAGATCACGGGCTTTTTGTCTTTAGATCGAAGAGGAGATATGATTGTTGACATTACTAACAGCAACCTTATTGAAAGGTGGGAGAAAAAAACCAAGTTTGGTTTACTTGTTGAGAAGTCATAGTTGCAGCGTGAGTCATGAGTGCGTAAGCGTTACATAATTATTTTAAAATAAATAATAAATATTTAATTTATATAAAAAATAATTAATTTTTTAATAATAAATCTCACTAACTTAAAATGACTAAATAAATTTACATATTCTGTAAATAACATTACTCTTAATTACTGCTTACGTACATCTTGTTTTTGTCAAAACGGAGAGCCGATTTTCAAAATTTGCCCTCTTTGTTTGACCAATGACTCCCAACAAATAACTACCAAGTACCAATAAAACATTCATGTCTGTCTCTCCCACCCACCCTCGATTTTCTTTTTGTCAGCCTTAATATATATCAACCAAGAAGATCGAGCTACCTCCCTTTTGTTTTCATTTTATACTCATTGAGCTAGAGAAGCCATTATTGGCTACTGAGAAAGAAACTAAGCTCCATGGGTAATAGCTTGGGAGCTAAGAAAACCGCAAAGGTCATTAAAATTAACGGTGAGACATTGAAGTTGAAGACACCGGTACAAGCTGGGGAAGTTGTGAAAGACTACCCAGGTCATGTTTTGTTGGATTCCGAGGCTGTCAAGCATTATGGCATTCGAGCAAAGGCTTTGGAACCGCACCAGCTGCTGGAGCCAAGGAGGCTCTATTTCCAAGTAGAGTTGCCGCAGCCTCCAAAAGAGAGAGTTCCGAGAAGAGTTCGGTCGGAGATAAACATGAGTGCAAAGGACCGGTTGGAGAGCTTAATGCTGTCTCGAAGGTCGGTTTCTGACCTGTCCATCATGAAACCGACAAGCATTATGCTCGAGGAGTCCAAAGAAGGGTCACAGAACGGAGCAGTGCGGTTGAGAATGAGGCTTCCCAAAGCAGAAGTGGAGAAGTTGATGAAGGAAAGCAAAGACGAGGCAGAGGCAGCTGAGAAGATTTTGAATCTTTGTAGGGCGAGCAACAGCAATAATGGTGGGCGTGAAGTTTCACCAAAGGGGAACGAGGCAGAGATCATGGCCTTGGAGCAGAAACCGCGTTGGGAAGCTCATGGCCATGGAAGAGTTGGATCAAGAAATACCATGAAAGGGCGTGAGGTATGTTTTCTATAAGCTAGACAATTTGATCCAGTTCTCCAGCCATGTTCACCGGGTTTGACATTTTTTGCTTGTTCGTGGTACTTGATTAATTGAGCCGTGGTTTCAAAAAACGACTTTATATACATATATATATTATGCTATGTCTTTTTTCTTCAACTATATGTTGCAGCTTCATGTTTTGGGAATATTGGCTAAGCTTTGATATTCATGAGTACTTCCAGCAACAATTCATCGAAACTTATCAAACGAATTAGTTCTTTAAGAATTAACTCCATCGAATTTTAATTTAAAGCTGTAAATATCCTCAAAGTACTCATGTCAGTTCTTCCATAATTTAAGCCAGCCATGCATTCATATATATACTTAATTGCCATTATTCCCAATTCGCCATGCATAATTAAGTGCCATTAATTGCTGACCATTGATTATTTTCCCGTGACATGAGGTAGGTAGGTAGGTAGGGTTAATTTTAAATGGCATCTTGCGATGCAGTTCGACCAATTAAGTCATCCTTGCCTGCATGTTAATATAATTAGTCAAACAGCCAAAATAGTAGCTCTAAATTGTACCAATGCATAATATAGCTCTCCAGTACTTATCAATGAAGTTTAATACATCAGAACAAAAGTTTAAGTTTACTTAGTTTCTAAATATTATTTGACTTATATTTACAATTGTAAATTATACAACTGTCTAGTAATTATTATAAAAAAATAAATAAAATATGAAATTTATATAAAAAAATTAATTTTTTAATAATAAATTATATTTTTTTTTAAAATGATTACGCGATATAGAATTACTTTATATATATTCATCACGCATTGCTTTAATTTTTAGCTGTTTTCGGATTGCGTGCTCTTATTTACAACAAGACTAGGATATATATTTTTTTGAAAAACTCTACTTATCATCTCTTACCCCATGCACACTCCAACATTTGACTTGTGTAATATCTAGTTTGTCCGTTTGACAATTTGTAAGTAGTAAACGAGCAAGAACGAGCTTAAATATTCCCGTGTATATACATATTATTTATCGCAGCTTGTATGTGAATTCAATCCGGCTAAGAAGAAAAACATGGCCACCGCTGACCACGTGGTCATGGACATATTGTACCTGTATACTGCTATATATATATATATATATATATATATATATATTTATATCAAACGAGAAGCAGTTTGAACACGACATGCATGCATTCACATTTGCCTTAGTACCATTCAAAACAAGCAAGATCATGACGGCTTGACTGATCGATTATTCTGTTTCTTTGGCCGTACTTTTGGAATACTTGAAACCAGATGCTAATATTAATACACGTTAATTAATCCCTCTACACACTGATTCTTAATTAATTTGTTCTGTTCTGGATTTGCAGAAGCGAGTGAGTTTCATGCCAATCAGTGAAGGAGAGATTCAAATAGCTGTTGCTTCTTAGTAGTAAGCCATGAAGAGAGAATAGATGGCCTACAGTAGTAAAGCTGTTTAATACATTGCTCCAACCAGAGGGGATAGTACTACTACCTAACCAACCAATTAACACTTGGTGGGATAGTTATCATGTACGTACATGAAACAAGTTGTTGGATGCTGAAATAAGAGCTTATATTAATTAAAGGTCATGATATTATATATTAATGTACGAGGAGTTTTACTTACAGTTTTACTTATAAGACTCATTTTATTAATTTTTTTTAAATTTTAAATTTTAAATTTTATAATTTTCAACATATTAATAATTGATACGTGGAGAAGTAAATTTAAATTATCAAAAGTTATAATTGTTAATCAATAATAATAATAACTCAAAACGGTTATATCATTCCCTTATAAAAATATGATATAAAGGGAGGAAGATTAAGTGCATAGTAATTAAAATTGTTTTGCACACTTAATTACATGCAACATAAGGAAGGTGAGTGCTCGGTGTTGAAGGGTTACTTTTAATGCCTAAGTCAATTTTCTGTTCTTCTGAGATAATTTTAGTAAGTAAAAGAATATAAATCTCGAATTTTAATATGGTACCCGACTTTTATACTACCTGTCGAGATGGTACTCAGTATCCCATGTCAGATGCTTCTATCTCCCTTATAGGATACCACGTTATCTTCTTTAATGCGGTGTGGCCTCATATGACCACGCCCTTGTGGTAGGTGGGTGGGACGTGGGTTTGTGTCCCATGTAATGACGTGCGTTTATAAGGTGGTGTCAGCGTCCTATTATTCCTACACAGGCCCTAGGTCTTTTCCTTTCTTACGCAACTCATGGGATTGTGCTGCTAATCACAAGTCCTCCGGGATAAGCTTAGCCCAGCCCGGGAGGGAGGCAAATATATCCCTTCCAGTTGGACCCGGCCCGATAGGGGACACAAACTCTCTTCCAATAATAACAAACTCTCTTCCGATATTGGACTGATTATACGAGACAGGAACATGGGAATAAGATTGAGTCAAAATGAAGTTTCAACGCAAAGATTTCTGCTTTAAAGCAACGAACTCATGTGAAGAAACCTTCAACATAACTTTAGCACTATGAAAAAGATCATGTGCAAGGTTCGAGCTCTGACAGGTGCTTCTTTTGATCTCCACATTTCTCTCATATATCATTCCAATTTAGCTATTCATCATTCTCACACACTACATATCACACTTTTTTTTTTTTATTCTTCTTAAACTTATTAAATTCTTCTACTCATTATCTATATACCACACATTTGGTAAGAAAATAAATAAAAAATAAAAAGTTTGGTCTATGGAAACGATAAGTAAAATTTTTCATATCATTAATACTTTTACACATGGAGCCCAGATCACGTGCTGTGAATCAATAAAAGGATGCGTGTTCATATAAACATACACGCAGAACAAGGTTGGAGTTGTTGAGTTGGATCATGGATGTGGCTTTTGGGGAAGGGGCCGTTTAAGGGGAAGCGAACAGTGGTGACAATCATGCAAAAGTTGGCTAGGGTAAGCAAATATAAAGGGGAGAATTACATTTTCTGACGCAGAAGTAGGCCATGAATAAGCCAACTCTTCTTTACTCTTCGTGTTAAAACCACCTCTGGTTTGGGTTATTTGTCCCAATATACAAAATCTTTAAATGAAAAAAAAATTGATATGGAGGGATATTACTTTCCATTCATATGCAATTACAATCCCCCTGTTCGTTTATTGGTGAGCCAGATAACTTATGGAGTAAAAAAGAAAGACAGAATCTTCAAGGAGACCATTGATCAGGTACAGTGAGAAAATAGGTAGTCATTGCCTTTCGGAACCTTTTCTTGTATTGTTTGGGGGAAATAATTGTAGGTGGAGCATTTTTCGGACCACCAAGAATCCCAGATGCCTTTACCCATGTCTCCAAATGCTTGTCCCAAGTATACTGTCTCATGTAGTCAATGATCCCTAAAACCAGCTCTTTTCGCTCATCATCCACCCCAACCAGCAGTGAATAGTCCATAACATCCACGGACTGCAGAAACATGAGAAATAGTGAATAATCGCATTTAAAAGAGCAGAATTTCAAACCCATTTTCCTATTTTTTGGAATTCAAGCTAACTCCACCCTTTGTTGTGGTAAATTTAGAGTGTAACCTCCCCCCTGTATATGAATTGAGAATGGTCTCACCACAGATTTTGTACTGGCATTATCTTCAGCGGACTTAACCTCCTTCCACAATAACTGAAATACTTAATTGCATTTTGAGGGGATTTTAATATTATTTATTATCTTAAGAAAAATTCTATACACTATACTACCATCCCACTTCCATTCCACTAAGTAAGATGTGACACATTTATCACCATTAAATAGTTATTTATTACATGCTTCTTTATCATCTAATGGTGATGAATATGACACATACCACTTAGTATGATCAAAATAGGATGAGAGTGTGGTGTATAACATTACTCTTATCTCAATAATTTTTGTATAGGTAATTTATTATCTCAATGATTGGTTCAAGATCATCTATTATTTTTCACATCACTTAAGTTGTAGAAGGATGTGACATTGTCCAAACTACATAGGATGTCACTTGTCAGTTGACTTTTTGTCAGAACTAAGGGAAGTAGAAAGTAAGCGAGGTTTCTAAAATCTAAAGAACAAAGTTTCAGAAACTTAGGGAGGTCAACATACACTACACCCACAAAGAAATCACCCATGAAAAACAATCAAATATTTTGCTCTAATTTGTAAGTGAGGACCATAATCGTTGCTCTAAAGTATTTAAAAGCTGAAATTTAGAACCTTGATGCACTCATAGCAATGAGAGAGAGAGAGAGAGAGAGAGAGGCTTACTGCCAAAAATGATGTATCATTCCAGATAGCTCTTTCTAGGCTCCTCTTTGCCTTACTTCCAAGAAATATGGGTTTAGTACGCAATGTTTCCAACAAATTCATATCTAGAAGTACTTTGTTTGTTCCTGTTGTATCTGGATTATAACGGGATCGTGCCGAGCCCTTGAGATCATAGACCCTTGAGATATTCCTTTTGAAAAAGAGGTTCTCAATCACCATCAAATCCATTTTTGTTTCCTTGCCACCTTTCAGGTGTTTAACAGAGACCTGCCATCAAATATTAGCATTAGAATTGCAAGAAAGTGTACTTCAATGCAACATACACCCAGATTTACCACCAATCCACGTGCATTGACACACAAACACCAACCAATAAATGGAGTGAGGCCTAACCTGATAAATACCGAGAATTTTGGCAAGGCAAGTTGGGCTTCCTGAGATAAGAGAATCAGTCAAATATTTAAAATACTCAGGAGCAAAATCCTCAAAGGAATCCAACTCAGTTTTTGTAACTTGTTTTATGATGAATCTTTCATCCAATGACTTAGCAAAATATACATTGCTTTTTCCCCCTTGTGCACTCCATCTCCGGCAGCGGTTCAAGGATCGCACAAAATCAACTCCACTACGGCAGCATCTTTTCCTAAGAGAGTCAAACTGTTTCGCAAAATAACAAGTGACTGAAAACTTTGCTTTACCTCCAGCCGTTGATGACTCATCCTCAAAAGTAATCGTGAAATGTGGAGATCTTTTGGGATCCTCAAAAAGGGTACCCACAGATGATGAGGAATCTTCAGATCCATAACTACCATAATGGACATAATCGAGCTCCAAAGAGCCAAAAGATTGCCAGGCAGAAATGGAGGAAGCTGAAGAATCTTCTCTATTGATATCATGTGGACTCCAGCTTCCCTCATGCTCATTCAATTTATCAGCAATCCAGTCATCATGCTCCTTTGAAATCAGGGCATATGAAATTATGCTGGTGGGTTCATTGTCATAAACCGCAACAACAATATCACTGCGGCCAGTTTGGGAAAGCAGCAATCGAGCTCCCTCAGCAATATGAGACGCAGAGGGAAGAAATGATGGCATGTAACTCGTACTTAAATTTAATTTCTGTATCTCCTGTGGCAGAATTTGGGAGTAGGTTCTAATTACATTGGGAACAGGATCTCTAACCATACTCCTGTAATCTCCAGAAGCATGGAAAGATTTAACATTTGACAAATGCAATGGGGAGGGAGGCAATCCTTTCAGGATTCTGTCTTGCACTCTTAATGCAGAATCAAAAGAATGAACTCTCATAGGCAACATAAGCCTTCTAAAAGGAGGATTATCATTCTGACCAACCAGCCTTACAGATCCAGGTCGTGCTCCATCTACTTGTGATGTATGAAGCGGTTCAGCTTTCATTGCAATTTGACTAGTCCCTGTCCAAGCAGAATCTATTCTCTCAGATAGAGTAGATTCATTGGGAGAGAAGGTTTCAATGAGAGTCTTATTTACATTAACTTCTACATCTGAATGTATTTCCTCCTCTCTGTTATGATGACATGAGGTTAACATGGAGTCATGAGCAACACAAGGTTCAAAGGACAGGAAACTAGGCTTCTGCTCTGACTGCAAATCATTTCCGGGGGACTCCTGTAATCTTGAAGATTCAGACTTATTCCCTTCATGCCCAAAGTCAAGCTTGCCATCCTTAAAAGATGATTTTCTTTTCATCTCTTTCAGCTGGGTATAAGACACATCCCCTTGGGGGACCTTAGAAATAGAACAATTTTTTAGTAAAGCGTCCAACGAATAAAGCCGCCGATCCCAGACATGTGAACCAACTAAAAGAGAGCGTTTCAAGCGATTCAGTTCCAGAATGTCGATAGCCATCCAGTCTGGCCGTGAAATCCCCATGATAGCCGGCTGTAGCAAATACTATTATAAAGGAGACTAATTAGAAGCAGAACAATTTATTTATATAATCAAAGAAATTACACCACATGGTCTTTACAAGGTTTTGTGGACTGAGAAACCTATTAAAATATTATACATGCAGTGGGCACATACATTGTAATCATTTCTTTCCTTTTTGAGCAGGTCGTTTAGCTCAATGATGCGGTCCTGTAGCTCAAATGTATCTGACCATTCACTTCCAAAAGATTTACATTTTTCTTCCAAGCTATCAAGTACATCAGATATATTTGCATACAAGGTTTCCATTTTGCTGACAAGCTGTAGCAAAAGGCAGTATGTTAATAAGATGGTGGTTCCAAGAAACTGTAAAAGCTAGCATGTTAGATCTATGTTTACTTATTTGCATCAGTTCTACCAATCATGTCAACGGAAATTTAAGATTCTTAAAAGCACCTCTGCTGCCTCTTTTCTTATCCACTCATGTTGAGTATGACCGTTGAAGTCAAGCACTGATGGTGGCAAATGGACAGAGAGAATATCAATAGGGGAATACCGGAAAAATGCAACCATGCTTCCAAACCTGTTGAATGAAAATTTTCAACTTTCAACATCTCACCAACATGATATTCGACAATTGTAAAGTTGACAATGAATGCCAAATCAGAGCATATACCCATAGTAACGGAGACAGTCCCTTTGCAATGAATGACCACAGGGTGCGACACGATTAGCAGTTGCATGGTTCGAAAAGCTAAGTTCTAAGAACTTTCCAAAAGAAAGTCCCCAGGCAGCATCCGACATAACAACTCTACGGGTTGCTGGTGGAACTCCATCTACATCAGGACACCTTAGGCATCGATGCCACATCCATATCTTGCCATCCCGTTCCCCAGGTAGCTTTAAGGAGGAGAGGCATCTAACATTGATCGTAAGATTTCCTTGTTGATGGGTGTAACATAGGACATGGGCCTCAGCTGGCTCTTTACATGATTGACAGCAAGATGTCTGGCAACGAAAAGTTCTATTAACTAATAAAATTCCATTTGATAACCAATAGTTACGGAAAAATAGTCCTAATATCATAAATAATTAAAAGAAAGTAAGATCAGAGGATCCCCAAAAGTGTTACCTGATTAAAAAGGTTGTCACGAAGATATCTCCCTAGAGGCTTATCAAAACAGCCATAGAACTTTATGCGCTGGAGCCGAGAGCGTTCACATACAATTCCTTTCAGCACACAATGGCTTGAAAATGATACCAATATGCTCTGGTGAGTTTCAGTGGCTGAAAAGTATTCACTGGAGACTTCCTTTTCATCCGCCCTTTCAGATTTTGTCAATTCATTCATCTCCCCAACTTGTAGTTCTGACTGGGAAAATTTTCTCAGAACAGAAGGAAGCAGAGTGGGCCCATTTATTTCCATTGACTGATGTGAAGTGCACGACTCCAAAACCTCACTAGATGCTAAATCATCATAGCATATATCAGATGGTGCATTTCCGACCCTACTGTTAATGGAACTAGTAGACAAAGGATGAACAGGATCAAGATGAGCAGACAATGACTCCAATCCTTCAAGATCCAGACTGAGACTCAGAATTTCTGCATCTTGGACCATTGCTCTCTCTGGTACAGCAATTGAGGGTTGAAGTGCCATTTTAGGCAGACTAGCACCCTCATCAGCGAGAAAGGATGTCTCAAGAGATAAATGATAGGCTGCAAACACTGCATATTGAACAACATGTTTAACTTTCTTTAGCTCATCACGACATGTGCCCTTAAGCAAGACCTACAAACAACCGCAAAAATAGGATCAGAAACAGAACCAAGTCTTTTCATAGTCAGACTAAACCAGTACATTGGATAACTGATCATGAGATAATTACCAATATAAGTTAGGCAGCTGGAAATAGTGGGAGATAATCTCAATCCATTAAATAGAGATGAAAAAAGAACTATTCTACTTTATAAATAGAAAGCATTACCGTGCAACCTAAACGCCTTGTACAGCCTTCAAAAAACATCAATGTTTTAGATGGTTTTTTGTGGAACTGGTTTGCAGTCTCATGTTCCTCAGACACTCTCTCTGTCCGGAACAGTTCACAATGTCCCACCCGAGCTGTAGAAATACTATCAATGGACTGAGTAATAAGAGCACCGGTACACAGGGCTATACGCTCTAGTAACGGCCTCTTAACATTCAGCACTAACGAGATTTCCTTTGCGAGCAGATAGTCTTGGGCATATGAAGATACACTTTTTTCTACTAGTAGAACATTTGGTCGAAGAGCCTCAATCTTTGAAATAATATTCTTGAAATGACCATTTTCCTGCCAAGAAAAAAACAATGCTTAGAAGTTCATCCTTATTAAATGAACGACACTGATTAAGTTTTTTTCTTATCGGTAAATAAGATTTTATTGATCGTAGGAACAGGCAAAAGCCCAAGTAGATGGGTTGAATAAGTTAAAAGTTCAGTGCATTAAAAGAGAACCTGCTCTAGTAACGTATCAAAAGATGCCAACTGGTTATGAACTTTCTGATATTCGAGTGCTCCTCCTAAAAGAAGCAATCTAGGATTTTTGTATTGTGAGGTCATGCGCTTGTGCTTTATGTTTTTCGTACAAACTACTCCCTTTATAAGGGTGCTGCACAGAACAAATCCACAACTTAAAGATGAATGACATGGACCTGCACAAGAAAAGATCCGAACTATTTATAAAAAGGAGTGTCTGTAAAACCTAAAACACATCATACCTCTCACTTGGACTTCCTGATGCTATGCACTTAACCTTTACATAAGCAACAGGATCCATGCTGCCTCCTCTGCTAGTATCTGGTTTAACAAAATTTGCTGCTTGCCATGCTATTGTTGTAACTATGTCAAGCCAATCCTCAACACCATTCTCTTTGCCCACTTTAATACCCTCCCCCTGTAAAAGCTGGGACACGAGAGCCCTAAAATGCCCTTGTACCACAGCTCTAAGTGGTTCCTTATTACCCTCATTCTGTTTCTCCTTAGCTGGAAACATACAAGAAAGGCTGCTACTGGATGAGAACATCGCACCGGAGTCCCCAATATCATCATCTTCATCATCATATGAAAAGAAATCCTCATCGTTTTCATCATCAGGTGGTGGGGGAAACCAGATATGACCACTGTTCTCAAAATCCAATGGCCTTTGAGACTTCTCATAAGGGTTTCTAAAAACTGACAAGTCATCGGAGCAATCATCATTGTTATATGGATCCACAGAACCTAAATCAGGTTTTCCCAAAATAGCCATTGTTTCTTGATCAAAGGGAACATCATTCTGAGAAATAGGGCTTCCCTCTTGCCCCTGCTGTACAGAATGCCCAACTCTATTAGAAGTAAAATTAATCCTAGAGGGGCTGTCTAACAGACTAGATCCCACTGACCTAAAACTGTAAAACTCATTTCTAGCACTAAGACTACCCAAATCTGTGTCTGAGTTGTCATGACAATATTCACTGGATGGGCTGAAAAATTGCTTTCCAGAATCCTCTGCCTCGTCTTCATCACTCCTACATTAGCAAACAGAGATTTATTGACACATTGAAAAATCTACAAATGGGGAACCAAACAAAAACCGAGAAAATACATAACAGCATGGGATTTTTTTGGCACATAAGAAAATTGTACATCAAAATTTAAGCTCAAAGACGTCAACACACCAGTTGATCATATACAACAGAAATGTCAAACAAAATAATAAAGAAGCTAACATCCAGGGTACTCAAAAAGTACAATTATCTTTGTCAGTGCTCACTAATAAAGCAAACAACAAAGAAAACTTACTTCCACTGACGGTAAAAGTTCAAAAATGTGGTTCATCTCTTGGCAGTTTGTTTATACTTTGAAGTGAAATGATGAGAGAAACGTATAAATAAACTCTCTGAAGAAAACCATGAACTATAGAAAAAGAGATTACCTGCAGGGAGAGTGACGAACAGATACAGGAGATTGGTGACCACTAAAAGAGGTGATGCGCCTGCGGGCCATTGCATGTGGAGAATACCCATATTCCCTGGTTTCAAAATAGTGAGCAAGGTGATCACTCCGATTCGATTCTCTATTCATGGAACAACCGATTCTTTCACCATCAAAACAAGACGGAGATGGTGGTTCCGGGCTTTCTCGAGGGCTTTCTTGGGGAGACGCAGAAGGATGTACTTTTTCACTAGACTTCCTCCCGCCTTCACACCTTAAACTAACATCAGAACAGAACCTGCAGGACTTGATAGTCCCCTCACCACCCTCAGCCTTACTCTTGAAACTATACGATTCAAAAACCGACAATTCAACACGAATACATTTCCCACACATGCCCCTGCCACAGCTTTGGCAATGGTATCTATGAGAAATCCCAGCAAGATTTGTATTGCACTCACAACACATTTTGCAAGTGTTATCAGACATTTCAAATTCCCCGGACAAATACAGTTTATCGCTTGCTACCCAAGATATCCAAGATCTAACCTTCTTTATTAGATCTAGTAGTGAACTATCAGGTACTCCCATAGAATGTAATGACCCAATGAAAATCGTATAACTCCTCTTCCTTCTTCTTGATCTAAATTTAGAAACTATATTTCACAACATTAAACATAACATAATATCTCTAACCTCAGACCCAATTACCCCAACACTTCTTTATAAAAATATTTTGAAAAGAAAATTAACAAAAGTGAAAATTTGATAAACCCCCCACAATAAAAATGGTGGGTGATTCGGATGTGTTTTTTAGAACTTTTTTTAAAAAAAAACAAAAACCCTTACAACTGACTCTGATATTTCTTTTCTTTTTTTTTTTTTCCTCCCTTTTTCTATCTTCCGAAATGGGCTTAAAGCTAGAAACTGAGCTTAAATCCTCCAAGAATCACAAAATACATCGGAGGAGGAAATCCACAACAACCTAACACCAAAAAAGCCCAAAGATTGCACAAATCTAATACTATTTTGTACAACAACAACATCAAAGAAACAAGAAATCCTTTTGATTAAATTAGCAACACAGAACAAACAGCAACCAGAAGCCGAAGCCGAAGCCGAAGCAGAAGACCGCAAAACCCTAAAAAGAACCCCCCTCAACAGCTAACCGATTCCAGAGTCGTCAAGAATGCATCCGGCGACCGATTCGAGCATCACAACAGTGACACACCCCAAGTATATCCCTCCACCATCAAGAAAAGACACGGACTCGCACAAGTCATAGATCAAAACAAGAAACAAGAAAGAAAGAAAGAAGAAAAGAAGAATCAAATACTGGGAAGGATGAGAATGAGAATGAAAAGCAGGAAAAGAACGAGAACGGAGAAGTTTCCCTTTTCCCCAGAGAAAACAGCTCGCATCTGAACGAATAAGGTCACCCGCAACAATACTCCTTGCTTCTTCTTCTCCTCTTCCTTCCTACCCAACACCATCTTTTTTCCGCTTTTCCTTTCCTTCGCCTTTTTCTTTCCTTTCCCTCTCCTCCACCTTACTAATTATATTAATATAAAAATACACAGCCAACCCAGTAATGATTTACAAAGAGCACTCTTTTTTATTCTTAACGAGCGTTTCCAGAGAGAGCACTCCACTTCCTCTCTTTCCGCTACATCTTTCTTCTCTCGGTAACGTTACGTACAATCATCGTATAATGTTTAATACAATTATATTAAAAATAAAATAAAATTTATTATTAAAAAAATTATTATTTCGTATTTATTATTTTTAAAAATAATAACATAATACTTACACGTTCTTTTTTTTTTTTCTTTTTTTTTTCCTTGTCTGAGAGTCATCTATCGTTCAAACTTTACTTCGAGCAGAGTCAGCAACGATACGTGGGATTTTCCGCCTACAAACACGCGAGGTTACGGTGGGTGTAATGCACGCTCCGTTGACAAATCTGGATCCTGGTCTCGTCGTGGTGGGTCAGTGTCTGGTTTTTACCGAGTTGTTTGATTAGGATACGTCTGGATAGTAAGAAGTGTTGAGAATATTTATGAATAGTAATAATAAAATATTGAATAATAGTAAAAAGTAGATAAAAAGTAATAAATAGTAAAAAAGTATGTAAAAAATAATAATAAAGTAAAGAATAGTAATGAGAGTATTTGATGTACTCTCACTTGCCAAACACATTATTTTTTTTTTAAAAATACATCATCTTATCTCATTTTATTTATATAATTCTTTTAATTTTTAATATAAAATAAAATAAATAATTTAATTTTTTAAATTTTAAAATAAAAATAATATTAAAAAATATATTTTAATAATATTTTATTTAATTTTTTAATTTTTTAATTTTTTAATTTTAATCTCAATTCATAAAACAAACGGCCGTCTCTTGAGAATTCTAATTTCTAGTCCGACTTCTGATTTCGTTTCGTTGACCCCCTGAATCAGATACATTGGATTTACAAAATAAGCAACACCACGGATAGAAATTTGTGTTTATCAGTTGTGTTTGTGTTGTATTAAATGGCGAATATTAGAATAGACAAATGATATTTATAATTATGAAGTACATAAGTGTTATGAATATTATTTTAAAAAAAGTTAATAAATACGAAATTTATATAAAAATAATAATAATATTATAATAGTAAACCTAACTTTTTTTTTTAAAATGATTGTGTGATATTTGTGTACTCTACGACTGTATGTAACATTATTCATTAAACTATATAGGTCAGTCAAACACCAGTTTAATTGAATGGATCTTTAAAATCCTAACTCGACTCATTTAAATAACGGTTGATATAACACGGCCTGTTTAATAATTATAAACTCAATCCATTTAATCTATTTTGACCTATAGCATGTTATGGTATATTAGATTATAAAAATTATTACGGTAATATAAAGTGATCTAATGTAGGGGTGTGCAGAATTCCGAGAATTTCGACTCCGTCCGACCTCCGCTCCGATGCCGACTCCGACGGAGTCGGAGTTGTCGGAATTCGGAGTCGGAATTCGGAGCTACTCCGAATAATTATTCGGAGTCGGAGCTCGAAGCTGGGTTTTAAAAAAAAAAATTTGAACGACACCGTTCCACTTAATATGGAACGGCGTCGTTCCATATTTCCAAGTTGAAGGGGCTTCTTCTTCACGTCTAGCGTCCTCTTCCTTTTCACTTCTTCTTCTTCCTTCTTCCTTCTTCACTTCTTCTTCCTCCTTCACTTCTCTCTCGCGTCTCCCGTCCCAGTGACTGAACCAGTGAACCAGTGAAGTTCAGAACACCGTTCGTCGTTGCTCCTCCCTGCCGCCGTCCCTCTGTTCAGCTTCCAGCCTTCCAGCCTTCCACCTACGGTGAGCCATAAATTTATGAGCCCTAAATTTAATTCAAGCACGTCTCTTATGAATTGGAGCCAGTAGTTGTGATTCTTGTGATTCTTGTGTATTGAATATTCAATATAGTCCCCAACACGGCGCTCAAAAACATGAATTTTACATTGTTTTGAAGACTTGCGCTCGAGCGATGTGTCGAGCGCAAGTCGAGCGCACGTTGTTTTGAACATTGGCTCGAGCGATATGTCGAGCGGAAGTCAAGCGAACCTCTCTGGAAGAGTTCTGCTCGAGCGCTACGTCGAGCGCTCATCGAGCGAACCTCTCTAGATTCTGCTCGAGCGCTACGTCGAGCGCTCATCGAGCGAAACTCTCGAGCGCTGAGCGAAACTCTCTGTATGGATTCTGCTCGAGCTCGACGTCGAGCGCAGGTCGAGCGATCCTCTCTGTATGGATTCTGCTCGAGCGCCACGTCGAGCGCATCGAGCGAACCTCTCTGTATGAGTTCTGCTCGAGCGCCACTTCGAGCGCACATCGAGCGAACCTTTCTTGGATAGGTTCTGCTCGAGCGCTATGTCGAGCGCACGTCGAGCGAATCTCTCTGTATGGCTCTTGCTCGAGCGCACGTCGAGCGCACGTCGAGCGAACCCATCTGGATGGGTTCGTCTGAGTCAAGCGCACATCAACCGAACCTCAATGTAATAATACATCGATACATGTATTATTATGATACAATAATACATGTCATATTGTATAATACAATAGCCTAGTTTATTTTTAAACTAATTTTTTGCTTCTAATTTAATTTTTTCAGCTTCATTGATTGTGATATGGATCCTAGACATAATGGAGATGATCGTCCACAAGGGGATGTAGCGGATGCCAATGCTACAACTCCTACACCGGTGGGTACTTCCACCCCTAGAGCCACATCTAGGGCAGCTACATCTAGAGCAGCTACATCTTGTGCGAGTAGTCGACTCCCACTCCCAGTTGATATAGAGGATGAAGATATGTTCAACGAGGAGGAGGAGATGCCCATTGAGCAAGATCAACCACCACGACCTTCTAAAAAGAGGTCGTGGACATGGGAGCATTTCACCAAAATTCCTGGTGAAATTGCGAACCCAGTGGCAAGATGTCATTATTGTGGATCACTTTGTGGATGCCATTCGAAGAAGCAAGGTACCAGTGTGTTGATAGCACATCTAAATGGTTGCCAACGATATAAGATAGCGAAGGGATTGCAAGCCACTGATCAGACCAACCTCAGTTACCAAACTTCTACAGCCACTGATGGTACACAGACTAAGAAATTGGTCATCCCTCAATACAGTGAGAAGATGTTGAGGGACATGCTTGCAGAGATGATAATTACTGATGAGATGCCATTTACCACAGTCGAGAAAAGAGGCTTTCGAAAGTTTCTAAATTTTGTTGAGCCACGATTTCCCATTCCATCACGGTATACAGTGATGCGAGATTGTATGAAGAGGCATGCGAAGGACAAGGAGGAGATGAGGAAGATGTTTATTACCACTGGCCAAAGAGTGTCTTTTACGACTGACACATGGACTTCCATACAGAACGTCTGCTACATGTGTATCACGGCACACTATATTGACAGTGAGTGGATTTTGCATAAAAAATTATTGGTTTTAAAGAAATTGTGGATCATAAAGGTGCATCCATTGAGGCGAAGATGGATGATTGTTTAAAGGATTGGGGAATTCGAAAAGTGCTGTGTATTACAGTTGACAATGCCAGTGCGAATGAAACAGCAATTGATTGGTTTAAGCGGAACACGACGGTGAGAGATGATGTCATTCGGGCCCACGAGTTTATTCACGTTCGATGCTGTGCTCATTTCATTAACCTCATAGTTGTTGAGGGATTAAAAGAGGTTCATGATTCCATAACCCGAGTCCGCAACATTGTACGATATGTGAGGGGTTCCCCTCAAAGGCTTGCCAAGTTTAAGGCAATAGCAGAAGATTTGAAGATTGAATGTTCTAGTATGCTGTGCTTGGACGTTCCGACTCGATGGAATTCTACATACATGATGTTGGATGTGGTACAGAAGTACCAAAAAGCATTCGAGCGGATGGAGGTCGAGGATGGGGGCCTGAGGTATGCTTTGTTGGAGCCAGCATGACAGGGGCTCGGTGCGCCAGACGCACATGATTGGACCAGTGTGAGTTATTTTGTTGAATTTTTAAGAACTTTTTATGAGATAACCATGCGACTATCTGGATCCAAATATACGACTGCGAACTTATTTTTCAGTAAGCTCTCAGAGCTTCACTTCCAGTTGAAAAATAGTTGTACTGACTCTGCTGGATTGTTATCTGATATGGCTACGAGGATGAAGATAAAATATGATAAATATTGGGGGAATATTGAGAAGATAAATAGATTGCTATTTGTGGCTGTGATCCTTGACCCTCGAGTTAAGTTGGCCGTTCTAGAATTTTGGGTAAATTCCGTCCTCGGGGCAGTGAAGGCTGGAGAGTTTATTAGATTGCTAAAAAGTGATGTTGATGACTTATATCATCACTACAGTACTAGTGCTCAGCCTTCATCCGCAGTTGGTAGCTCCTCACATTCGAGGCCGACAGGATCGACAGTTCCCTCAGGTGATACTGACCCATCTGTAGGGGTTAGAGGCAATCGTGTCATACGGCAGTATCATCAACTCATGTCAACAAGGAATATTATGCATTGTACATCTGAGGTTGAACGATATTTTATGGAAGCTGTCGAGGCACCTAGTGATGTATTTCAGTTATTAACTTGGTGGAAAGTTAATTCCACCAAGTATCCAGTCCTTTCCCGTGTGGCCCGAGATGTGCTAGCCATTCCTGTCACTACGGTTGCCTCAGAGTCGGCATTTAGCACTGGAGGTCGCGTGTTGGATGCTTATCGGAGTTCATTGTCACCGTCAACCGTGGAGGCCCTCGTTTGCACACAGAATTGGATAAGTGAAACGCCCATTGGACTAGATACCGTTGGCGTTGATGCCGAGAGCTATAGGCTTGAATCAGGTAAGTTTATATGCTTTTTAATGATGATTTAATTATTTTTAATATTTCTAACTTCTACTTTTTATGATTTTATAGATCTAATTGTGAACCCTAACATAATTACCGATGATTGAGAGTTTGGAACGGACGCTACTTGAGAGTTGTGATGGAGTTGAGAGAACCTCATTTCTTGGTAAGAATCAAATTATTCTTTTACCGTATATAATTTTTTATTATCAATTTTTTTTCATCTATTGATTGCTATTTTCTATCTTCATTTCAGGCGTGACCAATGGAACATTGGGGTTTGAGTGAAACCCGTGTTTAATTTTTATGTAATTATATTTCAAGACTGAGTCATATTGTTATTACGTTATAAATGAGACTGTTATAACTTATGGCTGCATCATACATGTTATTTACTTTTTAAACTATTTATATAGTTATATTTATGTACTTATATCCCGAGCAAATACGTGGAATAAGTATTCTTTATTCTATAATTTCTATTAGTACTTATCCATCATCTCTCAAAAGTTTATAATTTATTATCCAACTGAAATTAATCGAATTATACAAATTCGTACCATCATTATTTTCTATAAAATTTTAAATTTGTGTAATTTTCAACTCATGAGTCATGAGCACTTTTAATGCTAAATTTCAGGCAGACATAAAACAAATTAAAGATATAATCAAAATTCAGTAACAAACTCAGAACGAATATTTAAATTATTGAAAACTCTTGAATAAACTAAATATTTGTAGATGGTTAACTTTTAAAAAAATATATATATGTTGCCCACTATCTGAAACGAAATTGAACAACAAAATTTAAATAATAATAATAATAAAAAATTCTGAAATTGAGTTCGGAGTCGGAGCTCCGACCTCCGTTCGGAACTCCCTCCGAACTCCGTTCGGAGCTCCGATCGGAGGTCGGAGCTCCGACCTCCGATCGGAATCAGACTCCGACTACGTTCGGAGTCGGAGTCGGAGGGGAGTTTTGGCTCCGAATCCGGTCGGAGTCGGAGGTCGGAAATGACAACTCCGACTCCGTCGGAGTCGGAGCCCACCCCTAATCTAATGTATGATATGTAGTCATATCAATTTGTAAATTTTAATTTAAAAGTGTTTTTTGTTATGAGGTAAGAAAAGCTCATTGTTTTATAATCACATTTCCAACATATGAGACAGCAAGAAGAGATGGATATTATTGAATACCCAAGAGAAGAGAGAAATCTCTAGTTTTAAGATATAAATTTCTTATAACGTATTGTGTTTGTTTGATTAGTTATTACGTACTGCGTTCATTTTCTGCAGTGAAACTCAAACTCTATAATTATGCTTTGTTCGATTTCAAAACTCATATCAATTCATTTTAACTCATCATTATAATTTTTTTAAATTTCAATATAAAATATAATAAATAATTCAATTTTTTTAAATTTTAAAATAATAATAATATTATAACAATATTTTATTATCTCAACTCAACTCAACTCAACTCAACTCATCTCGACTTAGTTTAACATTCAAAGTTGAAAGAAAAAACTCTAAGAGATATTAATCTTTCTAATTTTATTTATTTTTAGATTGACATGGATTTTGAATGACTTTAACTAAGGCAATGGCTCTCTAATTTAATGTCATCTAATCACATAATTTGGTTTCATGAATGGTATTCATCAGAGATGTTTTGACAATGGGATGTGACAGCGAAACTTGTAACTTACATGTAAGCAAGGTGGAGGGATTCTCAGCTATCTCAAACCATCATTGCAAAATTATTTTTATATAATTACATCAAATTGAGTCTCTATTCTTGGAGAAAGGTCGGTTGCCGCCACTAAACCCCGACCAAGTCAAATAAATATATATTTATATTGCTGTTGAAACTTGAAACTTGCATATCTCTTTTGAGACAACTCAAAAAATAAGGCAGGCAGTACTCTTACCTCGATTATTTTTTGGACAATCGATTCTAAGAGGCAAAGCATTCTCTCTCTCTTTCTTTTGAGATAGAAAGAGTAATGATCATGTTATCCTTATTTTTTTTTTATGAGTAGTGCTAGGCTGCCGTCAGCAATAAACGTTAGACGTGTCGTCTAGTATAAATTTATTTTTATTTCTTATTTTTATATATTTGTAACATATTTAAATATTTTAAAAAAATAAAAAAATATACTAATACATTAAAAGTTAATTTCTTAATCATTAAGTAAAAAAATTAAATACATGAATAGTGAGGAGACAAACTCAAATGACATTATAGCCTTTCTCTTTCTTTATACATTGCCCAAAACAAATGAAAGTTTTCAACAACTAAAGATTAATGATAACCCATTTACTTTCCCATGTTATTAGCTTTGAATTTAACTCAAAAACCATTTTTTTTTTCAAATTTGAGTGTACCCCGGCCCATGATATAGTCTGTTCCATTAAAGAAAGGCGTTTATTATATGAAAATAGACATGATTTTTCTAAAACTTTCTTAAGCTTTTAGAATCCTATGTTGATCGATGAAGATCCCTTTGGAAGTGGGAATTATTATCTAAAAAAAAAAAAAGGCATTTATTATATGAAAATGCACATGATTTTTCTAAAACTTCCATAAACTTTTAGAATCCTATCATGTCGATCGATGAAGATCCCTTTGGAAGTGGGCATTATTATCTCAAAAAAAAAACCGAAATGCATGCCCCACCCATGGGCTGCAAGAGTGGCACGAGATGGCATGTCCCATGCAAACTGCATTTACAGGTAAGGTAAGAAGTATTTGGTAGCATTATTTGGGGCATTGTTTTGGTTTGGTGGGAGGACAACATCTGCAGAGGTGTGGTGCTGTCATGGCTGTGCCGAAAGATCGATGTAGCTTTCTCTTCATATTTTTCTTCTCTCTTGTTTTATGCTTTATCTTCTTGGCGTTTTCTTTTGACAGATATACTCTTTTTCAAATACACCTAAAGCTCTCGCTCGAAGAAATTGGATCTCTCTCTCTCTCTCTCTCTCTCTCTCTAGATCTCCCTCATACATGAGCCCTAGATGCATAAAAAGTTGAATCATTCCTACGCTTTAACTAGTCACTAATGGATAAGAGAGCCGCCCCTTAGACATTTTTCTTCTTCTTCTTCATCGTCATCATCATTCATGACTCATCTCCATGTGAAGGATATGTTCTTTTGTTGAATTACTTTTGTTGGGTACTTAGAAAATCCATAGCATTCTGCCTTTTTTAAATAAATAAATTACTCTGCTTGTCAAATTAGGGTTACAAAGGCCCCCACATTTTCATTTCTTCTGCCCTAAAAAAAGCCTAGTGAGAAGACATGACCCCCCTACGTACCCTTTTTATTTTTCTATAATATCATCTCTAATGTGTTTTTAATGAATGATACCATTAATTTAAGTCAATCATGTCTCATGCATATTTAAAAAACAAAAAAAAAAAAAAAAACAACAAAATTTTAAGGCGTACGTCTATATATAATAATTACACTTTGTTTGGCTTACTAGATGCGGATAATTCTAATCCTACTTGATATTATTTTGTCATTCTTGAGTCATCACTGATGTTATGGTGTCAATGTCATCATCCAGTAGTACTCTATCATGAACAGAAATAATCCCCATTAGCACTAAAATAGTCTAACTATGTGTGATATTTTTTGTCAGAATAATATTACACACAGTCGTAGAATGCGCAAGTACTGTACAATTATTTTAAAAAAGAGTGAAGTTCATTATTAAAAATTTATTATTTTTTTTATATGAGTTCAGTATTTACTAACTTTTTACAAAGAATTATGCATTATTTACGCATTCCACAACTATAAATATTATTTTTCTTTTTAACAGCATCCTTTCATAAGCTTAGAAAATATATATACTCTTAATTTGTTCTTCTATTTTAATTATTTTTTTTCTCCAGAGTAAGAAATTTCAACATCAGGTATAAAAAGAGTTCCTATTGATCTAATGATTCATCCCAAGAAATTAGTAATATATAATAAACAAAACATAAAAGGGTTTTCTGTTCTAATGATTCCTTAAAAGAAATATATTTATATATAGGAGGAGACGTGTATTCTGTCGTGTATTTCCTTCTTCTATGTGGTCGGTTAGAACATCCATCCCCATGACATGATGGATGGATGGAAAACATGAACTCCCCACTAACCTTTTTTTCTTTCTAAATTTTTCTGTGTCAATTAAGTCGCATTCACATGTTATTTTCTTCTCTGATCTAGCTAATCGGTGGGTAAATATCTCAATCGTGGTATATGAAAGTTGTGGGATTTGATTAGGCTAGCTTTTTCCATTGCTAATTTGCAGCAGTCGTTGAACTTGGCGCGCAGGTTAATGACAATTAAGCAAAGAGGAGAGAGATAATGGGGGAAATAACTAAGATTCCAATTGGATAGAAGTGTGACATTAAGGTCGGGTATATAATATGGTGCTTTTTTGAAAAGATTAAAAGTACCGGTCCTCCTTTATAACTACCAGTCATCAAAACATTTATATAGTTAATTTCCTCGATCCATACCCATAGGGCCATAGGTCCTCTCTTGACCTAATGACAAGTTATACAATTTGGCTACAACTTTGCTACATCTAGGAATTGTATTTAGGATTAAAAAGTTGGGTTGAATTATGGAACCTAAAAAGTTTAGAGCACTATACATATATAGGATTTTGACTCAAGACTTTGACCCGACCCGATCTAGAACCCGCATGTCCGAATACATACCAATGTTATTCGGTTCGGATATTCGAAATTTGGAGCTTTGTACGCAATATTGGAGACTTTGAATGAATTGGAATTCTTCATCATCAAAAAATAAAATTAAAAGTTTGATGGGAGCAGCTGTTATAAACATCGATATTATGTAAATTTAGCAAGAGCAACTTCCTCTTGAATTTTGGCAATACTTGGCTTCATGTAGTAGAGAATATTTGAATTATCAATCTCATAATTAATACCATATGATCAACATCAAACTATTTAAATACAGTGGACAACAACAAGGCCTGAAATTTTGGGAATTCAGATCATTGGACCTATATATGAAAGAGTTCTACTGCATATAATCGTTTTTGTATATTTATTGCGTACTTCACTGATGTTATTTATTAGTTAAAATAGTTATTTTATATTAAAAAAAAGTTACCACAGCCAATCACATTAATAGAATGCGTAAGAAGTATGTAAAAGTGATTACACGTAAAGTTTTTGTATATAAAATGCTCATATATTTGGTTACACTTAGTTATGTGATTAAAAAAAAGTTTCAATGAATTTATGGTTTTTAAGAAGTGTTGTCTGAAACTCAAAGTGCGCCTATTTGTGTCTAAGTTTCCCAATTCCTGAGAAAAAATGATAAACATACAAAACTTTTTACACCACTTTACACAATTATATTTTAAAATGATGGATATTTTTATAAAATACCTTATAAAAATAACATCACTTTATAAAAATATCCTCATTTTAATACAAGTATTGTGAAATATGTCCAAAAGTATATTGTATAGTTATCATTACTCATTTCCGAGACACTACCCAAATCGGTACATGTTTCTTAAGGCTAAAACTTACCCAATAAAGAATTTCGCCACGTTAGGATTGTTATAGGTAGTTGTCATTCACGGGATTGTTATAGGTAGTTGTCATTCACGAGGGGTCTTGATCGTTGGTCCCAAAGGTAAGAATTCAATATGGAAACAAAGATTGGTTGGTGGGATGTTAAGCTATGAGAAAGGTATGCAGCTATGTTCATTGTTGATCTTGGTTTCAAGAAAAAGGGCCTTGATATCTACTTACCTTCACTCCATCAACAAAACCTCTACAAGTTGGTCACAGTGCAGAAAAATCTTGTGGAAATATGATATCCAATGTTAAAGCTGATACATATTATAATATTAGTACACTGAATTCATGTTAGGGGTCAAGTACTAACTTCACAATTGAAGGCACCGAATGAAGAAAAAGCTTTATAGGGGGCGGCACTATAATGGACCAATGGTGTCACGGCCGGGACCTAAAGAAACTAGTTATATATAGGTGGACCAGAACAGCAGCTAGCTCATATTAATGGATTCGAGGTTGGATAAACACATGAACAGTGGTCCTCTTTCTTTCTTTCAGGCTAAAAAATTAGAGACAAATCAAGGTGAGTCATGGTTGAATTAGAATGGGGTTGAAACAGCACTTGCGCCTTTCCCCTCTGTATTTCCTTTTTAATCAAGCTCTAATAAAAACAAATACTAAAAACCTAACTTTTTGTTTCTTTCTCCATCAACTTGATTCCAATTAAGCTGTAATCGAGTTGAGTCAAGTCGGTTTTTAGCTTGTCGAACTCGACTCGTCTCAAAATACTTGAGCTCGAGCTCGAGATTTTTATTTATTCTTTATTTGAACTCGACTCGATAAACTAAACTCTCAACTCAAACTCGAGTTGTTTATTTTTATTTTTTTATAAGATTTAATAATTAATAAATTAGATAAATAAAAAAATAAAAATCTAATATTGAATTTGTACAACTAACAAGTAGATCAACCTCTATTGAATTATAAGATTTTAAAAATTTATAAATAATTAATATCTAACTAGTTGATATTTATCCATAATAACAATATATTATATGCCTACATATATTATTAATACATACACATAATATGATAACATATATCTATTCCATATGTGGTTCCCACATATTAGTATATAAAATTATTAAATCTTATCGACTAATTATTGTACAAATTATGAAATATAGTTATGAAGTATATTTAATATATAGACATGAGTAATTAGGTTACATATTATATATTTAATTATGAAAGTGTTATGTTTATATTATTAACTAATACATATATATATATATATATACATAGGTGTATGTATATACTTATTAATATATGAATGAGTTTTAATCGAGTCGAGTTAACGAGTCGACTCGAACATAAACGAGTGGGCCTTAACGAGTTGAGTTGAGTTAAGTTTTGTCGGATATGTGTCATTTACTAATCAAGCAGATATCTGCTTTCACGGGTATTTTTTTTTTCACTAGTCGAGTTCGATTCGAGTTTAATCGAGCGAATACTGAGCGGGCTATTGAACAGACTAGTTCATTTACAGCTCTAATTCCAATCTGATATGCTGCCTTTGGAGACCCTATATATTCTCACATGCCCCATCTGATCTTGTGAGACCGTTGATCGTTTGATTTCTCCAAAGACCATCTAAAAAATATCCTATGTGAGGCTCACACTTTGCCATGCCTCCATTAACTCCTCTAGCAACACATACAATACTAATGGAGCAATACAGATTGCTCCAGACAATACCAATGGAGTTGACAACCTCAAGTTGTCACACCCCCCTCTACCACCCTTAATGTGTGAACTCCACACTCCAATATAACTAGGGTTGGGTAACAGGGCCCCACCCTCCGCTGTCCAGCCCCGTTCGCTCCGCACCCATATATATATATATATATATATAACCTACAGACAAAACATAGATGTTTTGTGTATGGATTTTTTTTAACAGCCCAAACTGGGATGTTAAGTCCCCCCTCCCATGACTCCCTCCTCCCCTTCTCAAATCTCACTTCTCTCTTTTAGTTCTCTCTCCATCGCTCTTTGTCATTGTGTTCACTCATCTCCATCACTCATCTTCGTTGCTCTCTGTATCCATCGTAGTTGTTTGCATAATCATCACTGAAGGTAAACCCCAAATCCGAAAGCCCTTTTAGTATTTTATGTTTTTTTTTTTTGAGTTATGGAGATTGGATGAATGTTGGAATTAAATGGAGATGGATGATGAAATTTGTAAACTGTGTGCTGTGGAGATTTGATTGTGCATGTTTTGATGTTGTGATTTTGTGTGTATATGTATGTATTTTGATTTTAATCCGAACCCTCTTTGAAACCTCTAAATTAATTTAGAGTTTCGGATTGGAACCCTAAACCTTTAGGGTTTCAACGGAATATTGGACATTTTTCTTATATACGTTTATAAAACAAATTAACCAATTAATTTGCTAGTATTTTTATTGATAAAACTTTTTAAGGGAAATCTGCACTTAATTACGTAATCCATGCATATCACAGATCCCAACAGGCTCGAGGCACATGATCTATATCGAAATTTTTATCTTTATTGTAAATATTTCCAAAATATTAAGCTTTACTCTTATATATGAAATCACGTCATCATGAACTATCTCATTATATCATTATCAAATTATAATTAGTGCTATAAAATCACATCGATCGTCATCCAGCTACTATATCGATATCCATATCTATATTTATATATATACCATATTGTTTTCAAAGTATAGAGCTTTATTCTTATGAAACAACATCATCCACTCATAATTAAATGAAAATGAACTAATTAAACATGTCATTAACTTAAACTTCTTGAATGAAAAATAATACATCTAATTAAATTGCTAATTTTTATTTAAAAGTAGACTCAAATGAAAAATAATAAATCTAATTTAATTAAAAAATTTATTTAAAAGTAGTTGTCGTCTTTAAGTCTCCCTAGACTTTTTTCCCCCCTAACTTATGCCATTAACCAATAGATCTCATAAATATTATTAAATTTTAAAAGAAATAAAAAGAGTATATTTGTTATGACTGATTGCCATCAAGGACCATAATAAGTTTTTTTTTTTTTCAAATGACTTGCACGAGACTTGCATACCTTGAATTTGTATCCAACAACATTATTCATTGTATAAATAGATGTTGTTCTCTCTTTTCAATCAAGTCAGATTTGTCAGACTTGTCATCACTGATAGAGAAGAAAATGAGGGAATGGGGGAAGAAGATCAAGTACATTTTTTTTTCCTTCAAAAAAGGGAGATGGGGACGACCAGCGTAGCTATCCTCTCTGGACGTGACCATAGGAGTCCCTTCCCGTTGTGGAATGTCCGATTTGAGCCATAGCTACTGCCTAATGAGCGAGCCCGTCACCACAGCACCACCAAGCTGTCAGCTGGTCCAAAGCACATCCCATAAACCCTTAGTTAGGCACTACTCCAGCAAGCAGTTTCGAATTACACCTGACTCGAACTCTTGACCTCGAGGCTATGAAATACCAACTCGTACCAACGAAGCTACCACCTAGTGGTAGAAGATCAAGTACTTGTTTAGCTAAGATTTTGAATATTAAAACGCTAAACTTAATACGTTTGAAAACAAAATTCACATTGTTTTAACTTAGTTACATAGAGTATTTCTCATTTATTAAATTTACTTATTCATGCAAATTGAAGTCCACGACTTCTTATCTATTAATAATTGTATTGCATGCAATATGACATCCACGACAGAATTCCAAAAATATATATAACTCCAAGGGTGCATAGTGGTCTTGGGATGACTAGTCATGATAAATTGGACGTACGTACTTGATATTTCAAAACTCTGCATTCATTCACTTGGACCATTGGACTAAGAGAGTTTTTCTTGAATTACCTGTGCACTTGCAGATTACCGACTCCTACCAAATCCTATGTGTTGATTGTTGATATTAGTGATATGTTTTTGTTTTAATTTCAAATTTGTTGCTTGTTTCAGATAATGTCTTCCTCTATTTTCTCAGATTTTAGTGATAGATATCCTACCCCTATGGGGCGTAACCCAACACCTAACCCTACGGACCCTAGTCCTAACCGCACAGAACCTTTCTCTGCCCCAAAGCCCACACAAAATAAGAAATTTGTTTTCATAGTTTGGTTTCACTTTACTCAACTAGATGGTGGTGGCCCTAATAACCCCCAAGCAAAGTGTAACCACTTTGGTAAATTCTATGAATGTCATTATAGGAAACATGATACATCATAGTTAAATGTGCACTTAGAATAACAATGCAAGAATAGTCCAATATTGAGATTTTTACAAAAGAAAAGTCAATCTAGACTAGAGATTAGACTAAAAAAATAACAAATGTGAGTAGTGAGGGTTCTACGTTGAATGGGTATACTAAGTATGACCCCGTTGTATTGTCCCTTAATTTTTTTTTGTAGTTATATAATTTTTTATATCTAATTGTTTTTATAATCTTACTGTCATATATACACCTCAAGCATCAATCCTAATTCCAAACCGAAACTCAAATGATATATTCTCAATATTGCATATTGATCCCCATCTCATCTTGGTTAGTCAGATTTTAATTTGTAATTTTTTTTTTTATTTCTAATAGTTCTTTGTAATTTTAATTTTTGTTTTTTTGTTTATAATTCTAATTTATCTTTATATTCAATTGTTAATGTTTCGGATTTTATGATCTCACAACAAGCAGCACTAAATTCTATTTCCACCCTTGGCCACCTACTCCAAATGTCAAAGTCAAAGTTTAAACAGCTCATTTTTATCATTCTTGTTCAATTGTATTTAGATATTACATATTTAGTTCTTTGTAATGTTGATACAATGTCCCTTTTATGTTTGTAATTTTTTAATTGTTTTATGTTAATTTGTATTATTGTAATAGTTTAGTTATTATAGTTTTATTATAAATTGTATTATTGTAAATTGTAATAGTTTAGAAGTTATACTTAGGAGTATTAGTAAATTGTAAATTGTATTGTAAATTGTAAATTGTATTAGGACTTAGGAGTATTAGTAATACTTCATTTTATCTTAATTTGTATTTTTTTTTATTGTAAATTCAATACATTGTTTGTTGCTATTTAGTTATTATACCTTTTTTTTTTTTAATATTGTTGGGCCCAAATTGGCCCAAAAACACTGAAATGGGCTAAAGAAACAGCTTCTATGGCCCATTTGGGGTCCCGCCGGGAGAGGGTTGGAAACCCCACCCCCATCGCTTGCGGGGCGGGGGTGGGGGCATGGGATGGGGAGGGGGTGGCCCCGCACCATATGGCGCAAGTAACACCTTTAGATACAACTGCGATTGAGTACTTTCAACAATCGGCTACTCAAACTGTCAAAAACTAATTACATAATGGAGGTACTTGTTGTGGATCTCATCCCATCTTTGCCCATAAACTTTGACCAAAATATAGCTTTGTTGAGTCCACTACTAATGCTCCAACAACCCGCAACGTTAAATTGCAGCTAAAGTGGTCTTTAGTCATTACTCCTCACTCGAAACTACTCTCATTTTGGTAATCTGATTAATCGATGCCACCCTCCACAAAGTTGTTGCTGGATTGATGACCGGAGGGACCAAATTAGGGTAAGTTTGGTTTTAGAATCCATGTCCAAGCTGTGGGTCTTGGTTAAATTAAAATCTGGACGGAATACCACTAAATTCACACAGGCATATAATGTCCGTACCATAGCATCGCCAGTATCTCTCCCCTTCCATTGATCATTCAAGTGACTAGATCTGTTAGACCATGAGATGAGAGAGCATATATTTGCCCCGCTATGAGCCCTAGTATGGATACTTCACCTCTACAGCATTGTTCAAGGTTTGCCCTTATCATATGATTATGTGCAGGATGCTGAATGGGTTTCATTTCACTCGTGAAACGTTGAGAAATCTTTAATTTTCAAGGAGGAAATAGATATGAGATTTTCTCTGGAAAATGAACTTAAAAAGTTTTATTTGACCAGTATATGTAGCATGATGCAGTAAACACATAAAACAATATCTTATTTGATGGTCAATCCACAAAAGAAGTGAAGCAATCTCTTAGTACGAGACAGAATGGTAAGATTTACCGGCGGCAGCTCAACTTATTGCATTAACAAGAGTAAAAGAATGCGATATGAAGGACAGACAGTCATGCTCGTTTTGTACGCCTTCCAACTAGAAGGGCCAACTTCTGTATCAATCTTGAGGGAGATGTCAAGTGCTTTTACAGAATGTGTTACTGCACCATTGCAAAAAAAAAAAAAAACAGCTGAAGATTGTTAATCATACTGGGAATATCAGTATTAATACTATTACTTGACTGTAAATTAACAACAACTACTTCAAAGACCAAAATACTTAACTAGCTAGGGTACAAATACCAGATGATTTTTTGAGAATGCTTTGTTCCGATCCATCAAGCCCCTTTGAATTTTCCCATTTGACCTCATTCAAATATTGGGCATTATCTTTTCAATCGCTAAATTTAATTCTAATATCTCATCTTCTACATTTTGTCATTATTTACCTACTTATTTCTTGGGTAATTAAACAAGGTTCAGTTTCTCAACTCGGACCAATTTTAGAAAACAAAAGCATTACATGTGTGATTTTTGATAGACCAACAGAAGTATACTGTTAATGCAATGCTTTTGGATTCCCTTCCCATTACATGTAGCAACAAGTGTTTTAACATGATAAGGAATATAAAAGTACTTTCTCATTAGTAATTCTCACCACAACCAGGAGGAAAATACCAAGGTACCTTGACCACTTGCTGGCATGAGATTTTAAAAAAAACTTTGAATTGGGATACAAATTTTACAATATCTACCGAGAAATTTAGGGGAAAATACACTTTTCATCATAAAACTAATAGTCGATTTGCAATCTGGTATATAAACCACCAAAGTTGAGGCATTGTACCCAAACGTATTAACAACATGCGATGTAGCACACTACATCGCATGTTGTTAATACTTTTGGCAACTTTGGTGGTTTATGTACCAGATCATAAATGGGCTATCAGTTTGGAAGTGCAAAGTGTACTTTCCCCAAAAAACTCACCACTGCTGCACCAGAAGCAGCAGTACAACCCATCGATTAATAGTTTGGTGTCATTGTCTGATGGAATCGGAAGTGCACTGAGTTCACACAGGTACAACATTCTCATTTATAGGCAATACTTCCACAGCCACTGCAGCGGGTACATCTCCAATATCAATGGAACTAGCTACTCATGCAGCAACATGACAGCATATTGAATGAGCTTAGAAAAAAAAAAGACAGCATATTGAATGAGTATATCTCACTTCAGGAGTACATCTCCTTTTAATGAGTTGTACCTTCTATGTGCATCATAGTCCACTCAGATATTCTCTATAGGACAACTTGAGCAGTACCAATTCTACCAAAACAGCTTTATCATCTGTTTTGATCATTGAAACTATAATCTTCGATAATTAATATTAAGAGTTGCAACATTACCTAGAAATGTAGGTCACTCCAGTTTGTCCAATTTTGTGTACCGTTTCAAGAGTGACATTGCCTGATGCCTATCACCATCATGCAAACTTCTAATTAGCTTAAAAAAAGGCACAAAATCAATCGAACTATGATTTCACTTCATTCAATTGCAAGATCAAACTCATTCAACATTGTAACAAAGAAAATTGCACTCAATGTCTAGAACAAACAAGAACAATGATTATGTGTGACTAGTGCTTAAAATAGATTAAAATGATGGTCTCCCAAAAAGATATAAATGAGAAGAAAACTCAGCAAAAAAAAAAACAAAAACAAAAACAAAAACAAAAACAAAAAAACTCAAACAGATGGAAGGACTGAATGGAGATGATAAAGAAAATGCAGCAGTTATTCCGTAACGATGGTCATTGTTGCTATACACCTGCCCTCACAGGCTTCAGACTAACCATGAAGATGCATTGCATTGAGTTAATGGCATGAACATCCAAACACATGTACTAAGGCCTGAATGGAAATGTTGAGACAATGAAGCAGCTATTCAGTATTGATATTCATTGCTGCTATACACCCTCCCTGACAAGCTTCATGCTAACCATGCATCACATTAAGGTATTGGCATGGGTATGGGAAAAAATGTACTCGAATAAATGGAATTCTAAATACTGGTACGAGCATGTTCTACCACAAAATCTCACATATATAAGAGATTAAAAAAATGATCTCTCTTTTATTGTGGTAGTCAGGAATGTTTTACACCCATGGCTGAAATAATGATCAATTGGGCCATGTTAACATGCATTTTTTGTTTATTTTTGGAAAAAAATATAACTGCAGGGTAGACAATAATGAAAGATCTTGTTAGATCTATATAGCTAACTAATACGCCAAATGTTATGACAAAACGAATGAAGAATATAGAATATTAGATACCTCAGTCTCAAATCTCTCATCAATCATATCCACAGCTTCTTTAAGCCATAGATGCATCTACATCTCCATTGGTAACGGTACAACCATATTATCCAACATTATTCGATTCAAGGCTGTCTTTGCTTGAGATGCATAATGCAATACCTCGTTTACTTCGTAAAGTGTCCTGGTTTCAACCTGGGGGAAAAGGGAAAAAGAAGAAAAATAACACAGATATTGTAACAATTATCATTTCTGCAAAAACCAATTCAGCACACACATGTGAAACAGAGAGACGTTCACACTCACACACACAAGTAAACAAAAAAAAAGAAAAGAGAGGGACATCATTCTTGAACACTTACACAAAAAATCTATGGGTGGACCTACCAACTACAACGTTAATTTGTAGAAATCATTCAGGAAGACTCGGCAATTAAATGAAATTTACATCAAGAAACATATGGGGATATAAGATACTTGACAATTGTCACCTCAGCTTATAGATAATTGACAGACATCAAAACCATTGAGATTTTAGAAGTAGAGAATAGTACCTCAACCTCCATTTGAAGGTTCTATTGCTCTAAATACATGTCAACGGATTTAATGGCATTCTTGATGCCTCCAGCTATTGATATATGGTTATCTTTTATCAAGACCATATCGAATAAACCCATTCTATGGTTCTGCCCTCCATCAATAAGGACCTATAAAGAGAGAATATTAGAAGGTCAACCCAAAAACTTGTAAACAAATTATCGAAAATTACAGTTATTAAGTAAAAGCAAGGAAGTGATCTACACCACCCACTTATCCACCAATCGTAAACCCGGAGCAGTTTTCCTCATCTCTAAATACATGCAGGGTATGCAGTGTCTGCCATTTCCTGCTAAAAACAAGAATGTCATCTTAAATTTCTCCTTCAGGCAGCACATATCTGTCAAAGACTGATAAGCATTTAGCTCGGTGTAGTGGACCTTAAACGACAACTGTACATTGATAAATCTGAATTTTGTACAACATAATTCATCAATTTGAAAAACTAGAAAGAATATACCGTGTTCAGTCTTAGTCCCTCAACAAACATTGTGTGTTGATCATATTGTCTAAATCATATATTGAGGCGTAGAGGCAGAGAATCAAGTAATTCTTCTCAAAATACAATGTGGCTACGCAAATAGATAGCCTCCCACACTTACAACAGTCAACAACCCCCTCCTCTTTCTTTGTTTATGGGGTAGGTACTATAATCCAGCTATAAAAGGTCAGTGATTTTCCTATGCCCCCAATTTATAATTATCCACAATTATGCGTGCTCTAGTACACAACTTATATAAGCAAGACTAAAAATGCAGGTAAAGATTTATAGCAACTTTTAAACTATTGCAAAAGTGACACCTTTGATAAAGTGGCTATTCCGCTCATCTTCTTCATAAGCTAGCCTTTCAGCCAAAACAATGCTGTGTGCCGGTCCTGCACATGAATAAGGATTAGAAACATCTCCCGATGGAATTCTAAAATGCTACAGGTAATTCAATTTTCTAGGCTTGTTGTAAACTTTTCCAAACTGCAGTCCTTTATGAATGTAATCTCTATCTTTCTCAGACCACTCCACCTTAAATTAAAATTTATATTAATAATGATCAAGCATGAAGACAACTCAAACAAAAAATGTTGACTTTTGCAGTCCAGTACCTTTAGAGAAGGGTCAACCTCATGAAATACCATATCTGCAAGCGCAAGGCTAGCAATGAAACCATCTTCCTTTGCCAAAAAATTAGCTTCCACTTCCATGTCACAACAGGAATGGTGGCCATGCTAGTCACATCCCCTGCAAAATAATGTGAACAAATTGTCAGGCATTGTAAAATATTGAATGCTACTTATAGGAGCCTTTCCTATGTTAAAAACCATGAAAATCGTTACAAAAGGACTCTGCCTCTACTCGGCAACACAAATAAGACCAAATTTTATAATCATTGAAACCATTTAGAAGAACTGGAAAAGAGGATAGATGATAAGATAACCTTGACCCCCGGCATCCTCAGCAAGGGCTAACTTGATGACTCCCTTCAAATCATAGGTCGGGTGCAAAGGAGGCTTTAAAGCCATGGATTCAAATGACATTCTTGGATTTCTAGCAGTTGCAACCACTCTAACAATTTGTCTGCAATGTGCAGAGAATTAAATCATGGTGAACCACTGGATTTAGTAAATGTAATTCTTTAAGCATATGCATAAACAAACCTTGAGAACGTAGATATGCAAGGCACAACTAGTGGAGATAGATTGGATCCTAACCATTAATTTTTTGATTCTGAAGCTCTTAGGAAGTGTTCAATGTGCTGCTCAGCTTTTTTACTCTATACATCAAGCCTCTTCTATTATACATGCCACAAAAAAAGTGTGAATGAAATCCAATCACCGCTTATGTTTCTTTTTGGATGAGTGACAAGAAAATCTCAAGTGGATATTGGACTACTGCATGTATCTTAACAACAAAGTCAGAGTTACCAAAAGGCATATGTAAGAAACGTTTTTTCCTTTTAAGGAAAATACAACACCTGAAAATATTAATATATTATTTTCAGAACTCCTTCCCTATCCGATTGTTGTAGTATTGAATACTCATATGCATGAAGACTTAAGGGCAATACACCTCACTCGCATAAACAATGTGCCACCATACAAACACGTTACACACTTTTACTAGTAATTTATAGACATGCAAAACTGTTGAACCCATAACCTTATCCTCAACCTTATCCTAAAAGGGGAGAAGGTGCCCTTTGAGTTAAAGTTCATCCATCAAATATGTTATATGTTCTTTTAGAGGAAAGTTACACATGAAAATGGGAACTTTTGAACCCATGACCTCACCCTTCACCTTGCTTTTACAAGAGAAGGAAATGTCATTTGAGTCAGAGTTCATTGACCAACTATTACAAACAATTTTGTCGGTAAAATCAGAAATGTTAATAATTTTATAGTTTTTTACTAGTTATTATTCTTCACTATAAACAAACACTAACATAAGATAAATGTATGACCAGTGTCATAAAGTCATATAGATAGAGATATATAAAGCCATGTTCCTATGCCCCAATTTGTAAGAGGTGTCTTGTCCAAACATAGCACCAAACGGGATTGTATCTCGTTGTCCTTTTGATGTTTTGATTCTTTAGGGATTTGAACTTTCTAGTTTGATGATCTGTTTGGTTACTTGGAAAATATTTTTTTGTGTATATCTTTAAAGTTTGTAGCATCTTATTAATATTTTACCAGCAAAGATGGCACATGGTTTAATGGCATGCTACTTGTGACTGCTTAGACCAGACATTATAGAATCTTTAAACAAGGTTTATATGTGTGAGCAAGAAAGAAAAAAATGTAAATTCTTTTAGGGATTTGATGCCAAGGTTACAAAAACTTGAACTTGTCAATCAGCTTATGCAAAATTGGCCAACAAAGTTTATGGGATGAAAGGATGAAGGTAGCAGCAGCAAAAACTAGGAATCTGAATGCAGAGGGATAAAAGAAACTATGAACATCCCATAATTTTGGCATTTAGCAATAGCTATTGGGAAAGAAAGTAAGAGCACGAATTATAGATTTTGTAACAACGAAAAGTAAGAGTACTAAAGAACTGAAAACTATAATGTACTGGAGCCAGTTTTTATTGTTGTCTTGTAGCAAAACCTATGGAAAGGAACAAGTAAATCCCTAAAACACGAAATAGATATTAAAAGAGGAGCGCCTCGTTAAAGACACGAACTATTTAGCAAGTCACAGCCATTGCCGATTGTGCTATAGTGTCAGTGATGGTAGTAAACCGTTAACTCAAATGCTGTGGCATGAAACGTGTCAGAATCTTTTTTTTTTTTTTTTTTTTTAACGTAGGCATCCTCCATCCAACGGAAAAGGGCTCCAACATTCCCAAGCTTCCCAGACATATACTGGTGAAAGGGGAAAAAACAATGAAGCAGAAACTAATATCATAACATGTTTATATCTTGTCAACCATTCGGCTTAAAAGTTAACAACTTCACAGCCGAAGGACCCGTGCACCATTTCATCGACTACCAACAAACTGGTCTAGGCACTCGGAAACTCTTGTGTACAAATAGTATATCGCAAGGCATAAAACTTGAGAATCATGCTAGATTATCAACGTCGAATGGCAACCTAGGAATTAAAGAAGTGAATATATAATGAAGAAAAACCAACCATACTAGCACAAAAAAAAGGTGAGAAAAGTGAATAAAACTGAGAGAGTGATCATCTTGAAAAGAGATGTTACAAGCATTCGTAAGGGATGGATATTTTACCTGATTGGAGATTGCAGTCACAATTAGCTGAGGCAGAGAATTACAGGAGATTAGTACTTCGGGACAGCGGTTGTGAGTGACTGCTTCTCAGATAATATATTACCGAGAGTATTTAGATAAAAGAAAAATGCTACTTTGTCTGTTTAATTTATTTTTTTATTTTGATATTTTATGTTTTTTAATTTTTTTAATTTTTTTTATTTAATAATTAAATGAATGACTATTAATATATTAATTATTAATTTTTTTCTAAAAGAATAGTGCGAGACTGCTATTTAACAATCATCGTTAGGCGTGCCGTCTAGCACAAATTTTTTTATTTTTATTTTTTTTCATTTCATATTTTTTTAAAATATTTAAATATTTTTAAAAAATAAAAATATATATTAATATATTAAAAATTATTTTTTAATCATTATAAAAAAATGATATTTTCCTTTTTATTATTGATGGTTTATGCAATCTAAACCAACTGTGCGGAGAAACCATTTTCTTTCTAAAGACCTTATGTGTTAGGTGAGAATTTTCCACCCAAGCCCTATACTATTCAGCTAAAGTTTTGCCTGCCGCCATCATCATAATAATTAGTAATTGTTGTTACTTGATTTTGATTTTGATTTTTTTTTTTTTTTTTTTTGTAGCAATTGATCATGGCCGTTGATTCAAGGGACAGGCATCTCTTACTTGGTCCACTTAATATTTATAACTTGTGCCGGGACACATTATGCATATGGCCAATTAAAGATTAGAGTAAATTGTTTTCAGCTAACCTTACTACTTGGACGTTCAGAGAATTTGAGGGTATATTTAACATCTTGTTGGTGAGCCTATTCCATTAAACCGCCGGATTGAGATTAAGGTAGGTTTGGGGGGTGGGATGAGACATAAAATTCTCATCTCATCTCATCTCATTATTACACATTTTTCAAATACACATATAAAATATAATAAATAATTCAATTTTTTCAAATTCCAATACAATAATAATACTAAAACATAATATTTTAAACATTAAAATAAAATACAAAATTCTCATCTCACCCCCAAAACCTGCCAGGTTACGTTTAGATACTAAGGTATTTTAGAGTATTATAATTTACATGAATATTAGTAAAAAAGTAATAAAAATAAAATAAAATATTGAATAATAGTGAATATTAATGAAAAGTATATAAAAAATAATAATAAAATAATAAATAGTAATAAATATTTTTTGAATATCTAAACTAAACTTAAACTTAGAAAATTGAGAGATATACACGTGAAATGAATCTTAAAATAATTATTATATATTTAATATTGTCTTAAAATAGACACGAGCAAAAGTAAATACTCTAGCTAGGATCTCTTCGTGAATATATCTCTCTCCCAGCTTAAAGACTGTTAATTCAACCAAGGACTTGAGACTATCTTTTCTATTTCTTTTGGTGTTATTTGGATAGTAAATTAAGATGGATAAATTGTGATAAAAAATTAAAAATTAAATAAAATATTATTTTTATTTTAGAATTTAAAAAAATTGAATTATTTATTATATTTTATGTAAAAATTTAAAAAAATTATAATAATAAAATAGATGAGATGAGATAAAACACTTTTTATATTCAAACCGGCTAAGCCATCAAACTTGAATAGTAGAAAAGACGTGATGAGACCAAGATGCTAAAATTAATCATGGGCCCGTTTATTTCTCTGTTGCAACTGATAATCATGATATTTGACGATGATCTTCTTCTGTTGATACATATATATGACTTCGATGCCATCTGTGAAAGGAGTCGATCGTAAGCATATATATATATATATATATATATATATATATATATATATGGGAATTAAGACGATTTGGGGTTGGTAGCAAATAGAAAAAGGCCAGAGTTTGAAACTGATCAGCAATTAGTTATTGGCTGTTTTCCAAAATGGCTGCTGTTGCATTGTTCAACAAAGAGAATTCAAACAGAATGATTAAATTTGATCACTTTATAGCGCCCAATGTTTCTCGGCGTTGAAACTCACAACAAAAACATTTGCAATTAAACATTCCTTTTGAGTTTTAGTCCAATATTACATGAGATCGACGAGGCCTTAAATTTCAACCTCTTCATAATCTGATCTATATTCCTCCCACTCCTTCCACGTCTCTGGGTATACATATTTTTATCTTTACAGCATTTTCTCCCTACTGATTCTATAAGTTCCGCTAATTTTACACCATAAATATTTGGAGGATCGAAGAAGAAAAGATCGAGAAGCTTGCAACCATGTCATCATGTTGGGAAAAATCATTGATGGTTACAAGAGTTGTTTTTCTTCTGTTCTTTCTACTTCTGGCAACGGCTTCAAAGGGACAGTGCATCCGATCTCCGAAGGAGATCAGGGTGTTCAAAAGCAGGTTCCAAAGTCAGCTGCCCAGAGGGCCAGTGCCTCCTTCAGGACCTTCTCCTTGCCACCACAAGCTCAGCCCTTTCAAACACACCGACAGCTTCTCCTTTCCTAATGATTATATCATTTGCCCATAACAATGGAAATTAATTGTTTTTGTTTTGTATTTTCTCAACTTTGGATTAGGCAACTTTCATGTCTTTGTTCTTTCACCAATAAATAGCAATCGGCTCTAAAATTCTGTTGCGGGAACCGCATGAAATGGTCTGGCACGATGCTTAATTTTTATATATACTTCACAAGGAGTACTAGTTTCCAATTTCCATGCATGTTTCTGCATCAAGTATACAATTGCATATATGCTGCATGCCTTACGTTTCATCTTCCTTTATTATTTTTCGTTTCCTTTTCTTCTCGATCGGCAACATGCAGCCTTTGTTTCATGATCACTAGTTTAAAGAAACTAGAAAGGCAACACAAAAAAAAAAAAAAAAAAATCAAATTCCCTCAATCTCATGCATTGTGGTGGGTTGGCCTCTTCCACCGCCTTATAATAATGGAACTTCCCCCAGTAAATTCATATGCAACTGTACCAACTAATTTCATAGTTGATTCATGCAAAAACTCAGCCCAAACAATCCATTTAAAGCCCATTTCTATAGATGGACGTTTTCGGGAATTGCAAGTGGACAAATGGATCGATTTGTGATATGATGTTTATCCTAATTTTGACCATATACCAAAACCCTATACAGTAATTACGTACAATATCCCTAAAATCAACAAACCCAACATATTATATAAACAAGCGACAAGCTTACGAGCAGTAAAAAAAGAGAAGAAAAAAAAGGTGGTTGGACGTATCCCCATGTCCAGAATCCCATCCACATCGATTCTTCATGATGATCATGTCTTCGATCCTATATATTCGTGTAAGAAGTAGTACCGGAGATCAAACAAAGGCAAAACTGAATGCAGCCAAGGGCTGGATCGTTAGTTTAAAGGCATGCATAAGCTTTATTAACTAAATAGTTAATATATATATATATAAATGCTAATTGTATTTAAGAAAAACTCACAAGTAACTTACTTCTCGACGTCTCAACTAGTGCATAATATGCTAAAAATTATAAAATTTAAAATTGAAAATTAGAATTTTAAAAGAAATTTGACAAAATGAATTTTGTAAGTATGATTTTAAATATATATATATATATATATAGCACTACTCATATATAAAATTTTATGGAAAAAGAAAGTAATTATCTTATATATAGAAAAATATTTTAGTCACAAAAATATCTCACAAAAGTAAACTTACAAATTAATAACTTGATGTAATACATTAGATTGTAAAATTATTTTTATTATAAAATAAATTTAATGTAATATATATATAAAGTCATATTAATTTATAAATTTATTTTTATAAAATATTTTTATATACGTAGGAATTCTCTATTTTATATAAGCCGGTAGTAATGAGAAGAGCATGTATGGCTCAGCAGGGTGTATGACTAAAATGCTTACCTGTAGTTGTAGGGCTCAAGCCAGCTGGATGCAATGGATGGCTGTAGTTGTAGGGCTCAAGCCAGCTGGATGCAATGGATGGCTATACCACGATTAAGTAGTGTCTGTAACTAATATGGTCACAGGTTGTATGTGTTCATGTGTCAATTCCTTACATTTCCACGTGCAACTATTTTAACGTAAAAATAATGTTGTTGTCACCTTTTCGAGAGGCCGGGCCATGGCAGAAAGAAAGAAACACAGGTACAGCGGCTTCGCCTGCAGCTACGACCCACCGGTGTCTTATAACTACTCTATCTGACTTTCCGGGAAGGAATTAGTCCCATCTCTAGTACAATATGATCTGTATGTACATCTTTGTTTTGACCCTCGGAAAATAAGACAAAAAGACTTAATTTAATTGGAACATATATATATATATATATATCTGTGAATAGTTGTGACTTGTGAGTTGAGATGATTTAAGATAATTTGAGATGGATTGTGAATAGTAATAAGATGAGTTGTGAATAGTATTAAAATTTGTGAGTTAAAATTGCTGAATAGTAATAAATAGTAGTGAGATAAGTTGAGATGAGCTGAGATATCCTTCGAATCCAAACGTCTCCTCGTGAGTTTTGTATAAGAATGTAGGTTCTATTGAAATGCGGTTAGATATATGGAATAAGTTGAGATATGTTTAGTTTTTTATAAGAAATTAAAAAAGTGGTAATTTTCATCCATAATCAATTGTTGTTACAGTGATGGAATAGTTATTTTATTTATATGTTTTACAATAAAACACAAATATTATGACGAGATTTCCTTAATATTGCATTTAAGAATTAATTTTTCGTATTTTTTGTCTCCAAATTTATTTAATTCAAAATTTTCAAAAAATATTAAATATTATGACCACATTCTCATTTAAATTTTCCATCCCCCAATGCAATGAACATTTCATAACAACTTTTATTTTGTTGAGTCTTGTCCTAGTGAGAATCCCTCTGCCACGCATATGCCCCTTTCCTTTGCCATCAATTTTTTTTTTTTGTCCAAGACTAGTTTCATACGACCCAGCCATGCATTAGTCTTGTCCTTAAACAGTAATGAAATAAGGATGAAAATATCGAGATCAGTTGACATTATGAAATAAGTTATGCGTATTTAGATGGTGGTATTCTCAGCTGTATGATCTTTCCAAGGCCAATATGTAACCTAGGGACGGTTTGGATTCAAAATTTATTTCAATTCATTTTATCTTATTTCATCTAATTATTATAAATTTTATAAATTTTTATACAAAATACAATAAACAATTTAAAATTTTCAAATTTCAAAATAAAAATAATACTAAAAAATAATATTCTAACAATATTTTATTCAGTTTTCAACTTTTATCTTATCTCATTTCAACTCACTATCAAACATCCTCATAACTTTCATCTTAATAAGAAAAATCCTAAATTTGATGATAATACTACCTTATAGTAGAATAAGAATGAAATATTATTGCAGTTCTTCTACGGGCATGAGACTTGGCACAGAGATTGTGCACAAACAAGTTGAATTGTCACATGAACTATGACTAAAGAAATAAAATAAATAAGAAGAAAATGGAAGATGATTGCCCAACACAAACGAAAGGTTGAAAGCTGCAAAACAAGACTAGAGGCGTTTGTCGTTCCTCCGAAATCCATTTTCACAACCCATTTCCGACCCCATTCACATTCGTCTCCCTCATTCACATTCATCATTTCTTCATTTCCAAAACACTGATTTTTGCAACCCATTTCTAAAACTCATTCACGTTTGTTGTTCCTCAGAGACCTGTTCCTCGACTGGGCTGCGCTACACTCCTCCGCCACCCACACCACCGTTAAAGCCCCTAAGAAAGTTTGAATACAAGTTTTTTTTTCCTTTTTTCTGGGATTGAGCTAGCTGTCCCTAATCAATTCCTTCTTCTTCTTCTTGTGTCTTGACTCAAGTTTTGTTCTCCATTTCCTTTGTTCTTTATCGTTTTAATTAGTTTTTGCTTGTTCTTGGAGAGAACTGAGAAGAAATCATATCATGTTAAGAGATGACTGCGGCTCTAGAAGGTCAAAGTGTTACCCTTGATCTTCTCAAGAAGAAGACGACGGAGTTTGCCAGGGAAAGAGATTGGGAGCAGTTCCACAGCCCAAGAAACCTCTTTTTGGCTCTGGTATTATATGTTTGCACACCAAACTCTTGATGAATTTTCTCTCTTCTTCTTATTCATGACTATCGTGTCATTTAGCACCCAGCTTGCTTATGACTATTTGGTTCATGATATTTGTTAAAAATCATAAAGGTAAATAATCATTTCATATTTTCCTTTTTTTTGAGGATTTGACCAAACAAATTAATATAGCTGAAACTAGTTGGATTGACAGAGAATGGAGGAAGGAGTCCGCCGAAAATGGAAGAGCGAGTCCGAAAATGGAAGGAGAACGAAAAGTTGGAAGAGTGAAACTGAAACGCACCGTATCATTTTTCCCACGGATCTGTTTGCTTTTCGTGCGCAATCCCTACGCCAAGTCCCCTGCCCATATTATTTTTCATATTGTTATGGTAAGTAAATTTCTCTTTTGAAAAACCAACCAACCATATACAATTTGGATTTCTTTTTGTTGTACTTTTTGGGTAAGGAGTCAGTGTAAGTACAAACTGTGACGTTAATGAAAGAACAAACTCGATCATAATAGAAAAGAATAAATATTCTCATCAGCCACTATTTACTACGTACCCCACACCCTACACCTTATATGGCCAACCCCTCCATCTCAGTCCCGCCTGAAGGAAGCATGATGAGAGAGAGAGAGAGGTCAACGAGAGAGAGCTTGAAGAGAGAGAGAGGTTGAAGAGATTGAGAGCTTGAGAGCTTGAGGAGTATTACCAAATCAAACTTCTCTCATCCCCGCAAGATTCCACAATTCCAGCCATCCCATGATTTTAGCTAATTAGTCGTTACACATTATTTGTACAACAAATCTGATTTCTTTACATGTATACATTATTTCACTCAAACTTATATACGTGTATGAAATCAATGAATAAACAAGAGAAATATTTCCCACATTCTGTTTCTTAACATGGTATCAGCCAAATATCGACCCTTATGTACATTTTTCATACATTCCATAGCTTCCTCCTCTGATGATTCCTTTTCTTCTTCTTTCTCATATCTCCTACATCCCTCTGATTCTCCTAGCCTTGTTCTTATTTCCGGTCATCTCACTGGTGACAATTTCCCCAAATGGCAACGTGCTCTTTGTCGTGCCCTTAATATCAAAAACAAACTTTGTTTTGTTGATGACACTCTCAAACCACTAGCTATCACCTCCACTGAATATGCTTAATGGAGAAGGACCAAAGACATAGTCCTCACTTGGATTCTCAACACAATAAATCCTTCTCTTGCCAACTCCCTAGACTACCATGATTATCCTCGTGCTGTCTGGCTCGACCTTGAGTCTCATTTTTGTCATGGAAATAATGCCGACCTCTTCCATTTCAAACGAGAAATCTCTAATCTTTACCAAAACCAACTTTCCATCCCCAACTACTGTAATAGCATCAAACAATTATGGGATGAACTCGGCAGCCTTCAACCCCCCACCGATGCAAATACCTTAGAAAAGAGGGCTAAGGATGAGCGTGTGTTCCAGTTTCTATTGGGCCTCAATGACTCCTTCGCTGCTCTCCGCACCCAAATCCTCGCCATCGATCTCCTTCTTCCCCTCAACAAAGTTTTTTCCATCTTTTTCCAAGAAGAAAAACAATGCCTCCTCCATTTCACCCATCAGCCACCTAAAAACATAGATCTTGCTGCTCGGGCTTCTCATTCCCATCCTAATAAACCCTATCTCAAATGCATCGAGTGTGGCAAAGACAACCATATTCGTCACCGTTGCTGGCATATCATCGGCTACCCTCCTGGCCGTGAACCTTGTAACAATCGCACCCCTCATCTTCTTGGGAAGCCGCCTATTGCTGCCCATTTTGCAAGTGCTAGCTCCAGTTCGATCCCAGGCCTCTCACCAGAAAATTACCAGCAGCTTATGGCCTTTCTTTAACCTCCTTATTCGACCGAGCAGTTTGTGGGTAACTCCCTCACGCCGACCTCTATTTTTAACCCACAACATGATTGGATTATCAACAGTGGTGTGACTGACCACATGAGCCCTTGCCGATCCATCTTCTCGCACCTCCAGCCGCCACCCATGGCTTGGTCCATTCAGTTACCCATGAGAGAGACCATTCTCGTTGAAGGGATTGGCTCTATTTTTCTCTCTGAAACCCTTACTATCCACAATGTCCTATATGTCCCTACTTTCTATTTTAATCTCCTCTCTATCCCTAGTCTCACCACTCACTTATCTTGTGTTGCTATATTCTCATCTTCTCATTGTTCTTTTTAGGACCTTCATTTGAAGAGGCTGATTGGAGCTGGTGAAGCTTGCAATGAACTCTACATTTTTTAGCCCAAAAAATGCACTGCTTTCTTCGTTCAAAAAATTGATAATAAGACCCTATGACATTGTCGTTTAGGTCATCCTTCAAGCTTTACTATTCCTACTATTTTTTATAGTCAATGTATTCTTTCTTATTGTGATACTTGTGCTTATTCTAAGCACACCCGTTTATCTTTTCCAGTTCATTCGAATAAAAGTTTAATTCATTTTCATCGATTACATTGTGATATTTGGGGCGATTATCCTACTACCTCTATTTGTGGTGCTCATTATTTTTTAACTATTGTTGACGATTTTTCTCGCACTATATGGATTTATTTAATGCGTTTTACATCGAAAATTTTTAGTCATTTAATTCATTTCTTTGTTCTTGTCAAAAATCAATACAACTCCATGGTTAAAATTATTCGTACCGATAATGGTCAAGAATTTCTTTCAAAAAATCTTCAAACTTACTTTCATGACCATGGCATCCTTCATGAATGTACTTGTATTGAAACTCCTCAACAAAATGGTGTTGCGGAATGTAAATATAGGCACCTCTTGAATGTTGCTCAGAGTCTTCGTTTTTAAGCCCATTTACCCTTTAAATTTTGGGGAGAATGTGTTCTTACTGCTGCTTATCTTATCAATAGGACCCCTAGTCGGTCTCTTCAAACTAAAACTCCTTTTCAGCTTCTTCTCAATACAGCACCCACATACTCTCATCTACGTGTCTTTGGTTGCCTTTATTATGCTCAGACCCTTACTGCTCATCGCAACAATTTTTCTCCCCGAGCATCTCGTTTATCTTTATTGTTTATCCTAGCAACCGTAAAACTTACAAATTATACAATCTTAACACTGACTCAATTGTTTACTCACTTGACATCACTTTTCATGAAAATCAATTTCCTTTTCAGCACTCCGTTCCTCCCATCCGAACTCATCCCAAATTTCATCTTTACCTATTCTTGAACCTATTCCCTCCTCTACTCCTACACTGACCACACCTACAGATCCGAACCCCAATTCTTTTATTCCCTATTCAAACCCCACCCCCCTATTCCCTCCCGCCCTCGTCGTGCTATCACTCGTCCCGCTTATCTTTTTTATTATGTTTGTCCTATCATTTCCACTTAGTCCAATGCATCTTCAACTGCTGCACAGTCCTCAGGTACTTCTCATCCCTTATCTGCTTTCTTTTCATACTCTCGTTTCTCACATGCTCATCATTCATTCTTTACTGCTCTCATTGCTTTTGTTGAGCGTACTTGTTACTTTGAAGTCAATCGCCACTCTCACTAGTGTGAAGCTATGGCCTCTGAACTTCGTGCCCTTGAGGAAAACTCCACTTGGACACTTAAACCTCTCTCTTGTGGCAAAAAACCCATTGGTTGCAAATGGATTTTCAAGACCAAACTCCGTGCTAATGGTACCATTGAGCGCTACAAAGCCCGACTTGTAGCCAAAGGCTACACTCAGGTGGAATGTATAGACTATCATGAAACATTTGCTCTAGTTGCCAAAATGACCATAGTCCTCTACATTCTAGTTATTGCTGCCACCAAGAATTGGATCATTCACCAAATGGATGTTCACAATGCTTTTTTGCACGATGAACTTGATGAGAAAGTTTACATGCAACCCCTACCAGGCTACTGTATTAAGAGGGAGACATGTGTTTGTCGCCTCTGGAAATCCCTTTACAGCCTCAAGCAAGCTTCCCAGAATTGATTTTTTAAACTAACATATGTTCTTCTTAATGCAGGTTTTGTTCAATCTCAGGCCGATCACTCTCTATTTACCTTGCTTACTACTACTAGTCTCATTATTATCTTGATATATGTTGATGACATCTTGGTCGTCGGTAATGATCTCTCTTAAGTCACTTTCTTTAAGACTATTATTTATTCTCACTTCAAAACCAAGGACTTTGGACCTCCCAAATATTTCCTTGGTCTTGAAGTCGCTCGCTCACCTTCAGACATTTTTCTCAATCAGTGCAAATATGCTCTAGATATTTTTGCCAATAATAGTGGTCAGCTTGGTTCTCGCCCTGCTCCCTTTCCCATGGAACATAACTTGAAGCTCAATGACATGGATGGGGATTTACTTCCTGACCCTGCTCCCTACTGATGGTTAGTTGGATGACTCATTTATCTCACCATCAGTTGCCTTGATATTGTCTTTGCTGTCAACATCCTCAGCCAATTCATGCATGCTCCCAGAATTTCTCACATGACAACGACTACTCGTGTTCTCTGTTACATCAAAGGCACTCCAAGCCAAGACATTTTTTTCTCCTCTTCAAATGATCTTCATGTTCGCGCCTACACAAATTATGATTGGGCCAGTTGCCCCACCACCCGACGCTTTACCACTGGTTTTTTTTATCACTCTTGGCTTTAGTCCTATTTCATGGCGCACCAAGAAACAGACTACAGTTGCCCGTTCCTCTACCAAAGTTGAATACCGTGACATGGTTGTCACCACCTGTGAACTAGTATGGTTGCAACAACTTCTTCGTGATCTCGGCATCACACACAAAGGTCCCATGACTCTCTACTGCGACAACCAATCTGCTCTTTACATTGCTCACAATCATGTCTACCATGAATGCACTAAATATATTGAGATCGATTGCCATATTGTTCGTGACAAACTCGACTATGGTCTTCTCACCACCGCTCACTTACCCTCTTTTGAGCAACTCGCTGACATCTTCACCAAAGCTTTGGGTAGTGATCTTTTTCATCATCTATCTCGCAAGTTGGGCATTACGGATCTTCATGCTCCAACTTGAGGGAAGTATTACCAAATCAAACTTCCCTCATCCCCGCAAGATTTCACAATTCCAGAAATCTCATGATTCTAGCTAATTAGCCATTACACATTCTTTGTACAGAAATTTTTTTTTCTTTCCATGTATACATGATTTCACTCAAGCTTATACATATGTATGAAATCAATGAATAAACAAGAGAAATATTTCCCACATTTTGTTTCTTAACAAGGAGAGAGAGGTCGAAGAAAGAGCTTGAGGGGAGAGAGAGAGGTCAAAGAGAGAGAAAGGGGGTTTGATGAGAGAGAGAGAGAGAGAGAGAGAGAGAGAGAGAGAGCTTGAGGAGAGAGAGAAAGTGGTCGAAGAGATAGAGCTTGATGAGAGAGAGAGAGAGAGAGAGGTCGAAGAGAGAGAGCTTGAGGAAAGAGGGAAATAGCTTGAGGGGAGAGAGAGAGAGGTCAAAGAGAGGGAGGGGGTTCAATGAGAGAGAGAGAAAGGATGAAGAGAGAGAGAGGGCTTGACGAAAGAGAGATTGAAATTAGAGTGATGGGTGATGGGTTTGACATTAAAAAAAAAACTGTAAGGTGCAGGATGTAGGGTGAATAGTAATTGATATATAGCAAAATCTAACAGAAAATCATGTATGTTTTACTTTTACACCAGTCATTCTGATTTTAAGGGAGAATAGATAAAAATAATAATAGTAAAAATAGTACATACAAGTATATGAAAAGAGTTTTACTACGTACAGTCATTTTTGTATACTCTTTGTGTACTTTATTGATGTGATTGACTAAATCAATTATTTTATATTAAAAAAATGACGTAGTCAGTCACATCAGTGGAACGCACAAAAAATACACAAAAATGACTGGATAACATTTTTTATATGAAAAAAAGTAAAAAGGACAAATGCTTGATTTATTATTAAACAAAAATATAAACACAAAAAGAATAAAAATAATTTAAGATTTTAATTTTTTTTATATTTTTAGAGCCGGTTTAGATAGGCCTGTGCAAAATACCCGTTAGACCCGATCAAATCCGTCCGACAAAATACGGTTTGCTTCAATGTCGGGTCGAACCCGATAAATGACGGGGCACACCGACTCTTAACATTCTTCGAGTGTTCAGACTAAAGAAGTGAGCAAACTGGAAAAATATGAGAACATATATCCATTTCTGAAAATGAAACCATTTTTGAAAATGAAAGAAGCTTTTATGATGGAAAGTTTGAAATCATGAAAAGTAAATGCCAAAAATGGAAGATTCAGAAACCAACCCAAATCTTCTAAGTGACTCAAGTGCACAAAATGATGGAAAAGGATGGCGTCACGCCGATGCTAACAAGAAGCTCTTCATTCAACCCGTAATGCCCACCATTTCTCTTTTTCTTTCTATTTTCTCTTTCCCAAGGCCTGAAATTACAACGTTCCAAATCTCCTCTCTTTCTCCAAAAATCTCCAAATCTTTTCCTTTTTTGTTTGTATGAGCCAGAAAACGTTCCAAACCTCCTCTCTTTTTCCAAAAATCTCCAAATCTTTTCCTTTTTTATTTGTATGAGCCTCCAAACCTCCTCTCTTCTCTCAAAAATCTCAAAGTCTTTTTAAATCCTTTTTTATTTGTATGAGCTCTTACAGTGTAGAAATGATGTGTAAATACTAAGCATATTCGGGTTTTACCCGACCCGAATATTACGGGCCGGGTTCTTCTTGTGATTGTATTCGGACGGGTCGGGTCGGGTCGGGGCCAAATCCATTACGGGTTGGACGGTGTGCAGGCCTAGGTTTAGATTGTGATCTCACTATTAATTATTATTATTCATAAATTTCAACTCACAAATCTCATTATTATTCACAAATTATTTCAATTCATCTTTAAATCCAAAATGGCCGGGAGCCTTAGATGTTCTATTCTATTTTAAAAATATAAATATATAATAAAATATGTGACACCAGTACTCAAAATTAAAACCATGTGAACAGTAAAGTTCAGATGATGTCGCAGGACGATCATACAACTCAAAAAGGATTAATGGACCCTGAAGAATTATAATATATGTTTTGTACTATATATCATGAGGACGTGGGACGAGTCCCACTCTGTTGGGTTGCATGCGTTACAGGAAGTAATGAACGGCTACAAGCATACCATCGTATATAGGGCATTAATTAATTATAATAATAATATTGCTTGAGAAAGAAAGGCAATTTGTCGGTACCCATTCTTGTCTCATGTCTGTTTCATCTTCCTCATTTTCCGGCTTCAACCCTACCTTGTTGCTACGTGCACGTGGAATATATGGCCACCTTTAATCCCTTTCTGGGCAGATGGCAAAATTGACTATATATTATTAATTTTTATTTATAAATATATAAGGCCACAAGTACTACGTAGCTAGCTAGCTCTCACTATTTAATTTAATTAATTAATTTATTTATTATAATTTAGTGATGAAATACAATAGAATAATCATTAAAAAGAAGTCAGCTTTGTCAAGATCTGAATCGATCATTTATAAGATTTATGATCAATGATCGATAAACCTGATTAATTAAGTGGCCCCACGATGTACGCATGGATGGGTCACCACAACTATTTCAAAGTCGAATGGCAACCGTTCAATCTTTCTGCCCTCTTCCGATCGTCAAATATTAGTAATCACTTGGCGGGACTTTGTAGAAAAGTCTTAATTAATAAATATTCTAAATCAAATCATAATATTTAAGATCAAGGTGAGAGTGACACATTTTACATAGTAAAATGAGATTAGGATGTAAGCTGCAGTATGATTTATAGCATTTCTCATACTATAATTATGACATTATCGAAGCTTTCCATTAATTAAGAATCTTCTTAATTATAACTACGTACTACCTAAAGATCACTAAATATCCTGATCAAATATATAATCTTGAACACACACACATATATAATCTTACATATATAATCTTTCAAATGTTGATCAGGAAAGTGATTATATATATATATATATATATATATATATATATATATCTGTGTGTGTGTGTGTGTATTGTCCAGAAACATAAATTAATAAACTGCAGATAATTTCATTAGTTTTTCTAAAAATTAAATACCAGCAGCTTCACCGTACGATCATGATATTTTATATAATCCTTAATATTTTATGTTAGTATTATATCCGAGAAATTGGGTATCAACAAATTAGCATTAATATCATATATATATATATATAGAAAAATCCTGAGAAACGGTCCGTCCATTAAACTAAGAATAACAGTCCTCCATTCACAAGGTGACACGTAGGCAATTTATTATGTTTATTCTACATTTGCAAACACCCGATCAGAGAATCCATTACACCCCTTCTTCCTCACTCGTATGCCTCCCTTTGAACTTCTTCCACTCCATCCCCGAGAGGCTCAAGATCTTAACACGATTGCCATCCCGCACAGCACTCAACCCAGACTTCACCTTTTGATGCCCCTCGAGCAGCATTAGCATCAAAAAACCCTCTCCCAAGCTCCAAGAATGCAAGAACCTACACTGCTCGCTGTAGCCACAATTCCCCAAAACCTAATATTTACAAATCTTGGATACTCTCTCCAGCTTCCTAACCGTGAACCCGAGAAGCCCGATGAGTCATCGACAAAGCCATGAGCCCGCTTGGAGGATGAGTCGTTGGAAGGCAGAGGTGGCAATCCTCTATGTAGATACGGACATGGGTGGCGACTACAATTACCGACCCGTGAATGGAAGCAGACCTTTTGGTTCTTGGGATCCATGGGTCCACCCAGCCGTTGGAACACACGCTTGTTGCCACTATCTAAGTCCATAGCTTAAATCCTCAATCTCTGACTTATCAATTTGATCCAATTATCTCCCTCTCTGTCTCAGAGTTTGTTACTTTTTGGAAATAAGAAAGAGAAAAAAATTGTTTGTCTTTGAGTATTTTGGATTGGAAGTAGAAAATCTAAGTTGGAAGAATTGGGGGATGAGTAATGTATTTAGAAAATATCAGAAAACCTAATTTATCTCTCCCTCCGAACGTGTGTACGCAAGAGATCTGTTTTGAGAATATTATAATCAGAAACCCTAATTTTGTTTCTGTTTTGCCAAATCACTCTCTCTATATGGGGGTGTCTCTATTCTCTGAGGGTGGAAAAAAATGAGATGGTGGTGGTGGTGGAACCTTGAAAGTCTTGGTCGATGGGCGGCGGGCTTGGTGGAGCAGCAAGGAGGCGAGCTGTAAGTGCACAAAGACGAAGAAAAGAAATCGTGAGTAAGCTTGGAAATTGAATCTGTGCATTGCTTGTGATTCTGTGTGGTGAGGTCTAATGGGTTTATTGTATTTTTGTCTACGTGTCACCGTGTGAATGGAGGGCTGCTATTCTCGGTTTAACAGCCAAACCACACCGCAGCGGGCCTCATATATATATGTAATCCTCTAGGGTATTAATTGTATGTCGATGTGGAATTTAAATATTTATTAAATTTTTCTTTGATTCTAATTCGTCATTAGTATCATAAACTACATGTCTTAAGAATTATAATATATATAATTAACGTAAAGGTCGCACTGATCCAGTACTAGTAGTAGTATTTATTTATTTATTTATTTTGCTTCGAGTAGTAGTAGTAGTAGTATTGAATTGGAGTAACGGATGGCACGTTTCATATTAGAGTAATGTGTAGTAGGTGTGGAAGCCGTCACATGACTTCCACCTACTATATACACACATAGACAAACCACGGCCAATAGTTTATTGGTTGGGGCACGGTGTGTTATATATCTCAGAATTTCTACATTTCCAACTCATTCGATCAGTTGTGGATCATTTATATTTAAATTTTACTCTTTCCATAACTATATACTTTTAATTTAAAATTAATTTTAATTATTGGTTCCAATTAATCTTTTTTTTTTCTCTTCCGATCACTCACTTATTTTTAAAAACAAAAATATTAACTTCATCTCATTATAATTAAAAAAAATTCATGAGTACTAACATTGAGGTGAAAAATTTGAATGTTTAAATTAATGAAAGTAATAATACTCATGTTTAAGGACTCTAATTTGAAGTTATATATATAGGTTAGAATTGCATAGATATTTAGGTCAATGAACATTACTATATATTCTAATGTCTCTACACCATGCACATACCGCTAATTTGACATAATTTGATTCAGAATAAAATTTTAAAATTTGAGTCTTACAAATCAAGTTTTATTATTTAAGTGATGTGGACAATGTGCTCTAAACATTGACTTGAAAATAAAATAATTCTTAGGTCAATTAGTACATGATCACTGCATTCTGATGATATTTATTTCCCTCTCTCTTTTAAGTGATATCTGCAGAACATCGAGTTCCCATTTCCCAATCCTTTTGTTTAAAATAATTGAACATGCATTTTTTGAGAGTCATGATGCCAAGAACCAATGGCTGTATATATAGCCAATCCTATGGTGTAAATGTTGCATTTTCTTCCTCCTTTTATTGAATATTCTCTTTTTACTTGGAATGTTATAAGTCAAAGGAAAATGTTAAGTGAATTGAGAAAAGGTGTCGACGAAAAGCATCGATGTGCATTTTGTCTGTTATAAGTCAAAGGAAAGAGTTTTGCTATACAACCTCCATCACACTCCATACTCTACATTTTTTTAAATTTTTAATATTTTTTTTTTTGAGTTTATTCTTTTTAAATTATTTCAAATTTTCTATTAATTATTTATATAATAAATATTTGATAAAAAAAATAATAAAAATTAAAAATAATGTAGAGTGTGGAGTATTAGAAAGTTGGAAAGATTTATTCCAAAAGAAAATGCTAAGTGAATCGGTGCATTTCGTGATCGGTCGGTTCCTATTATCAGTCCCTGTAGAAAGGTCCTAAGTCAAAACCATGCTATATATATCTTGCCTTCTTATCCAACGAATTATTGATCATCACCTTCAGCACACTTTTTTTTTTTTTTTTTTAATATGGGAAAACAAATTAATTCAGCATTGATTTTAAGGACTCATTTGGGTATTAAGAATATCAAAATATATGTGAATAGTAGAAAATTATAATTTGTATATAATAGTAAAATAGTAGGAAAATTATAGTGAATAATTTGTGAATAATACTAATAAATAGTAGTGAAGTAGTTCAAAAATATTTAAGAACAGTTGTGTTAATCCCAAACAAGCCTTTATGCATGGATGCATGAATTCAATATTTCTCTCTGGAAACTGGTTTTCAGACGTTCTCTGGTGGAAATAGATTATGAGTAGTGTTATATATATTTACAATTTTATATATAAGACTCATGTTAATTACAATTCTTTTTTAAAATTTAAATTTCATAATTTCTTAACATATCAATAAGTGAAAAATTAAATTTTTTGTAAATTCTTAATTATAATTAGAGTAATACTACATACACTCGTGAAATGTGTAAACGCCGTGCAATCGTTTTGAAAAATAATGAGATCCACTATTAAAAAATTAATTTATTTTCATATGGATCTCATATTTATTCACTTTTTTCAAAATGACTGCACGGCACTTATATACTTACGACTGCAAGTATATTTTTCTTATAATTAGCATATCTCATTGATCATATATTCCTGCAAACTCATCATGATCAACTTCTTTTTTTCATCGGTCACTACAAGAAAAATGAGCTTTTGTGGCCATTTAATTGCGGCGAAAAAATTATTTGTGATCAAAATAGACTCATTTTGACTGTAAATAATCATTTCGCTGGAATTAAATGGCTACAAATAAACAGTTTTCTTGTAGTGAGTGGATGTAGATCACCCAACAACCACATTAATATATATTAAAAGTGGTTAGTTAATGGCAGTGGTAGTTGATGGGGTTGTGTTGGAGGGGTTGGTGCACAGTACCACATTTTTCTTTGATATTTTTCCCCCAAAAATGGTTTGTTCTTATTTAAATTTTTCCACAAACGGGAATATTTTACTGTAGCAACGTCACCTAACACCTTCTCCCATTTGATCAGTCGGGTGCTTCAAGTGGGGATACAAAATCTCACAAAGTTGGACAATTTTGACCATATTGTAGTCAAGGATAGAGTGACTTTGATCAGCTGGATGCATGTTATGTTCTCTTAGCAGTAAACACGTACTCAAAATATGACCATGTGATCGTACCCATGCACAGCATGTATAAATAGCGGCCGAGGGGTGCTACCCGCAGTATACGGTAGCACCCTCCCCGCCCCGCTAGCTCCTGCACACTTTAATAATAGATTACAATATATTAAGTTTAAAAATTATTTTTGAGTCAAAAATATATTTTTAGATTTAAATTATAAATTTAAATTTATAAATATAACTATAATTTAAAATTTATGTAAATGTATTTTTTAAATTTATTAGTATATATTTTATGTAACTTATAGTGTAGTAGGCAGATGATATTTTTATAAATTGTCTTCACAATACAAATCTCACACTTCAACAATGTGAAAAGTGAAAACTCTTGTATTACATTGACAATCTATAAAAAAAAATTACTTTACTATGTTACAATTTATAAAAAGTATTAAGTAAAAGTTATATTTAATATATATTATTATATTTATATATAGTATAAATAATAAATATTTTTAAATATGTATAGTATAAATAAATAGAAATGTATATTTGTATAAAAAAAAATTGAGTGCGAGATTGGGACGAGACGGGCCTACAACTTACATCTTTGATTTATGCGAAATGATTTATACAAATTTTAAATAGATAAATAATTTTTTTTAAAATGATCATTTTCTTACGAACCTTAAGATCATGTTTCCTTAATTAATCTGTGAAAGTAAATAATACGTCATAGTTTTGTCATCATGTTTTTTAGTCAAATAGTGATATAATTATGTTATGATCTTTGTGAAGATCATAACTTCGATCACGGCCTGGTTTTGAAACAAGCTATATATGTACTGTAGCATATATATATATATATACATAAATAGAATTAATACTAATGTTTTTCATATAATTATATAGAAAGAATAATTTTTTATTTGATAATCGACGTGCGTACGATAGAAAGATATATGGACAAACTCCATTAATTATTCTAATTAATTGATGTATAAGTCGATTAATGTTAGTTCTTAGGTAATCAAAAGCGGATATTCTTTCGAGGGCATATTATTAATTAATTGATCGAGTCTAGGGATCTGCAGCTATATATAATCTGATGATCTTAATTATCGATATTTCCATTAGCGTACCTGCAAGCTATAGCTAGCTAGCTAAATATGGCAAATAACTCTGATCATGATCATCATGATATATTTAGTCAACTAAAAGCTAGCTTGTGTGTACGTAGTTAGATATATGTATATGATCATGACCACGTCAAATGGTAAAAATATATCATATTTTTCGCTAACATCCATTTAAGGTAAAACGAACTAGGGGTCCGTTTGGTCAACAGGAAATACTCTGTTCATGTTTTTTCAAAGAGACTCAAGCCGGACCTAAAACGTACGGAGAGGATCCTATTCTTTCGATCTAGAGATATTAATGGCCCGGTACCATGGTCGATCATCGCAGTACTGGAATGGTTCATTTTGTAATGAGAAATTTAATTAATACGTAATTTTTTTTAATTAATTTAATTAATTCGCAGTACTGGAATGGACCTTTGTCTTACGCTACATACTTCTATTTAATTAATACGTAATTTTTTTTATTTTTAATTTTTTTATCTTAATATTTAAATATGTATGTATTTAAATAAAATAATAAAAATGACAATTATATATTAATTAAATGAAGTGAATGGCATAAGATTAATTAGGTTTCATTAAAGGCTTATAGCATTTCTCTTTTGGAATTAGCTAGTGGAGCTTGAGGGACACGTAGAACATGATGCTAATTCAGAAATAGGACGATGGTAGATAGATAGGAGTAGTACCAATAAATGCATGTGAGGTAGGACAAAGGACGAGGCCGATTCTTCAAGATACAGCTCTTCATCAGCATTTCAGAATCACATGATCGTCGCAGATCTAACCTTTGCTCCCCAGCTTTCCCAACCACACTCTTCCGTCTAAAGTCATCCCTAACTTTTCCATCTACTCTCTCTCTCGCCTTTTCTATTGGCTCTTGTTGAGTTAACTTCTCTCGCAGTATTCTATTAATTAATTAATTATTACCTATTTTACTATGGGAAGGTTGTTATGGGAGCAAAAGCACATGCAAACTCTCATCTAGAAGTATATATGTCACCCGTGAGTCAAAGGTCCTCACGTGTCAGTTGTAGCAGATGCACATAAACGATGCAAACCTCCCACACGTACGCGCGCTTCTGATCTATAGATATTTCTTTGTTTTCCTATCTCTATAAACTCTGGTCGGGACCTCACCGCATGACGAACAAGCTACATGGGTATGAAACCCGGCCAGAATATCATCATCACTTGCCTCGAGGGCCGGACAAGGTACTGCTTCTTATTCATCTTCTTCTTCCTCTTTATTCATGAGTCGTCTACTCCTAGTCCTATCTACCAACTCAGGTTCTGTTCATTAATTTAGCTTCTCTTTGGCGTGATTTTGACCTTCTGACTAACATGTAGTTCATTAACTACCTCCAGATGGTTTCTGAGGTGGCAGTTCAAACTGAGATTGGAACATGATCAGATAACTGGATACATGCCGATCATGGAGTACTGGTGAGTGGATTCGATCCATACCATGCTTGTCGAATGAGCAGTCTTTTTGCCAATTAATCTTTGGTTCTTTGTCTGTTCTACCTTGAGTACTTATGGTTTAGCTAAGGCTGGAGTCATGAAAAATGAAAAAAACCCTAATTGAAATTGCTTTTTGGACCAGTATTTACCGGCCGGAAGCAAACCACAGTACTTTTAATTAGTTTCCTTGCCGATGAATTTCCCATAAATATGAAGTGATAGAAGTGAACCAGAAAATCTATTATAGTATGATCAACACCATACGACTTTTTGTTAATTAGGTCTCTTTTCTCGCTCGCGCAAAAAGTATTTGCTAGCTCTCTCTCTCTCTGCTTTCTGAGTTACTTGGTTATGGTCGTCCTTGATGATGTACATACGGGCATGAGCCTGACTTGAGAATTCTTATGTGCAAGTATGTAGTTATTAGCTAGCTAGTACGCTATATGTATTTTATGCGCTAATACTTAGGAGCAAAGCTGGGCTTTAGATTGCCGTATTTTTATGACTTCTAGGTGCACTGAAAACACGTAAAACATAGGAAAGAGTACTAACTAGATTTTAGTGTACGTGTAGAGAGTAATCGTAATTCTCATGGATATCAAATTAAATTTGTTATTGGATCAATCAAAAGAGGTATAGGTTTTGATATAAAGATGGGTCAATGATGAGGATCTTTCGTATCTTCTGAATCAGGTGATCATGATAATTCATGAGATGTTTTTGGATATATTGGTTTAGTCAGTTAGAAGATAAGACCATTCAGACCATAATGAATCAAAGACAAAAGGCTCGAATTAAAGAAATTTGAGAAGTCTACCGGATTTGGCTGTTGGTAGAAGGTAATTCATTATGGTCATGGAAGGAGTACTTAAGGTTTGGATTGGTCATATATACTGTTGAAGGTCGACTTGGGGATCAGGGGGTGTTGATTGCTAATACAGTGCAAATTAAGCAGCTGATGTTCTGATCATAAAACATTCTAAAAGATTGAGTTGTTTCAAAGACTTGCACACCATTTTGCTAGGTTTTAATCTTTCTAAGTCTGATTCAATGATCAGAGATGAGGAGAATTGGAGATAGCAAATGCTAAAATATTCACGGAACCTGTCTTTCCTCTTCCTGCATAAGTGTGTGCAAGTGTAGCAGATGTGGTCAGACTTGCTAGGTAGCAGAATTTGTATTGGAGTTGAAAAACAGTACGTACGTGGAGCTTCAATTTATATATGGGATTAATTCATTTCCTTTACCCAATTTGGGGATGAAAGACAGGACCTGTAGAATAAACTAAACACACACACATATATATATATACATATATGTATATATATACAGCTGACCTTTCTCTTTTAATCAATCTTTTTCCACAAAAAAGGTAAAAGCAAATAAAAAATATATATAGAAAGTTAGGTCTGTCATAGCTAGAAGATCGAGTGAGCTGCTTTACCCAGAAACGTCAAATTTTGAAAAGACGCTGTATATATGCATATTTGAATCCTAGAAGGTGAAGCTGTGCATTTACTTTACTGGCATTGATATGACTGCAGTCAACTACTGTACTTAATTCGTAACTTTTTGGACCTGTGGTGGTAGAAAAAATACTTTTCAACGTCGGTGAAAATGGTATATATTAAACTTCTAGGTTCAATTCTAAACTATATGTTCTTTTGCACCAATTCTACGTACAACTCCAGTGAGTTCATGGTTGTTCACTGGGTGGAGAGAGATGTGGGAGAGATTAAGGAGGAGGAGGACGTACGTTGTCGTGAAGTACTGCTTGTTGTGGAGGACGACGTTCTTGTCCTTGCGCCGCCCCTAGCTAACACGTGCACACATGCAATTTTGATACATAGCCAATTAGTTTTTGTTTCATGCTACACAGAGAGAGAGAGAGATATTGTTCCCATAAATTTGGAACCAGACATGGATATTATGATAAACAATAATTTGCACCTATCAATATGTGCTGTGACCAAACTAGGCCCGAGAAATTAAAGAATTACTGAGCTAGCTGTCCTCCTTAGGTCGAACTGATGATCCAAGGTAACAGCAAAGGACTGCTGACTTGACCGCTTTTCATGAATTTAATGCCCGATCGATCGTCCTTCTAAAATGTTTCATGCCGTACGTGCCAGCCTATTTCAAGAATTTAATGCCAGTAGGGCAGGCTTGGTAATAAAAATAAAATATAAAATTCTCATCTCATATCATCTCATCATTATATTTTTTTCAAATTTTCATATAAAATATAATAAACAATTCAATTTTTTCAAATCTCAATACATCTTTTTCAAATCCCAAAACAATAATAATATTAAAACATAATATTTTAAACTTCAAAACAAAACATAAAATTCTCATCTCACTTCCAAACCTACCCTAAGAGCGCTAGACTAAACAAAATTATATTTTAATTAAAATTTAATTAAGTTGTATAAAAATTTATTGTGGTCGACTCAATAAAATTATAGTATTTTTAATTTTCATCAATTTTATTGATAAATCTTATCAGCCTAAATTGTTGGTTAAATATTATTTTTACATAAAAAATTCTAAGTTGTTGGTCAAATCTTTGCCTTGTTGCACCAATTGTAACATCCCTTAGGCACCAACTACGGTTGCGAATGTCACTGAGGGCAGGTTTGGGGGCTAAAACAAAATACAAAATTCACATCTCATATCATCTCATCATTATACATTTTTCAAATCCCTATACAAAATATAATAAACAATTCAACTTTTTCAAATCCCAATACACATTTTTCAAATTTCAAAACAATAATAATATTAAAACTTAATATTTTAAACTTCAAAACAAAACACAAAATTCTCATCTCACCCCCCAAACCTACCCTGAATCCATCTTAGCCCCTAACTTAACTATTTGATTAGACATATTAATAGCCAAATCAGGTTTGTTTTACATGATGTACAATTTGGCTAGTATAGTCTAAGAAACAATTTGAGAAAGAAGAAAATCAAAATATAAAAACATATAGCCGTTGGAAAAAATAAGACTGAAAAAAATATATCCATTTTAGAGATATAATTGTTGAAAAAATATGACTGTTGAAAAAATATATAAGTTGAAAAAATATGACCGTTGTAAACAAAAAAAACCATTAGAAAATTTTATCCATTGAAATAATATGAACGTTAAAAAATTAATGTGTAATTTTTTAGTAACGAATAATTATTCAAATTACAATTAGAATTAAAATAAATGAAAATATGAAAATCAATATTTTAAATAGAATAGTGATAGATTTGGAGAGTCTGTTATTTGATGTTATTGAAAAGTGATTAGCTAAATTTATAAAAGTGAATTCTCTAACTAAATTTTATTCAAACTTTGTTGAATCCACCGCTAATAAATTTTATTCATCTCTCTGTACGTATATGGCTAATTACTTTTTGTGCTAGCTCCAATTATTTCCTTTTCTTAAAAAAATAAAAAATAAAAAATAAAAATATATGCGCAACCTTACGTAAGTACTAATTAATATATACTCAGTTAAAATCTTATCATTAAGATTAATGCCATATATGTAGTCAAGTAACAAGTTTTCATTAATTATCTCAAAGCTGCATGCATGCAATATGGTACGTAAGATATATGATCTTAAGATGTAAAATATTGCAAGCATTAATTAAACAGTACGTACGTATTATATGGTGCAGTACATGATTGCAAGCGTGTGCTAATATTTGTGGGTCAACCATTTGACAATTTCTTATGATCATCCGAATAAGTTTCATGATGTATTGGGTAAGTAATTAGGAAATCGTACCATTTTTTTCTTTTTTATAAGAAATCGTACTAATTAAATATTGAATTAACGTTTAATTTATGTACAGCTTCATGTATATGATTAATTTTAATTGGCAATGAGTACTCCTGCATACATGTGTGTGTATATATAGTACACATGGTAGTTATCTTAGGTACATGACAGATTCGCTGCAATATAGTACAAAAACCATAAGGGAAATGATTTTTTTATAATTATAAGATATGAATGCCTCACACGTACATTCCTTTAATAGTGTGACCAATTTCTTTAAAGGGTGCGCATATGGCAATATTCTAACTAAGATTGTATTTAGTATATTAGTCAAGCAATAACTATTGTAGAAAAATGTTTGTTATAGCAATAATTATATATATACAATTACATTTTACATATTGATCTATTTCGATGCCAAAAATATCCCCATTAATGTTTAAGGGTCCCTATATATATATATATATTGATGTGTTTACAAGAAAAAAACGATGCATGCATGTGAAGTGTACACACACACACACACACACACACACACATATATATATTAATGGAATTGATCCACTGAATTAATGGTTGCAACTTGTGCATGAATTTGTGAATTAAGCTTGATTATGATGATCAAATATATAATATTATACATAAAATCAGATTAAAGTACTTAAAACTCTCGATCAAGAAAATCAAAGTACTACTGCTTGACGCATAACTTGTTACATGCCCATTCATATAATTTCTCTAAGTTCAATACATGATACATATAATTGGAAAACTCATGAAAATGAACGGGAAAGGAAAATGATCGGTCATAAAAGGAAAATAAAAATGTGGGGGAGGGCGCGCAGCTGGTCGTTGTTATAATAAACTCGCGCACATGAATTCTTCATGCAATGATCTCTGTCACCTGTGAGTCAAAGCTCCTGATCTCACGTGTCGAACGTACGCGTAGCAGGTGTGCATACCATTTGACAAGAATTCACACGCTTCAAACGTCCCTAGCTTGATTCTGTATGTTCTTATCTGATTATCTATTAAATCACTTCGAAACTAACTAATAATTAGCATAGTAATTAAGTAGTTAGTTCTCTAACACAGCACACCCAGCACACCCTAGATCGAGGAGCTAGGGGTCAGATACCTTTCTTCTTCTTCTCCGCCTCCTCCTTCTTCTAGCTTCTTCCTCTTCCTCTCTTCCTTTTATTTGTTCTTTCCTTGATGTGTTTAATATTTATTAATGAGCTTGTTTAATTAGGATGACTTGAAACTTACTCGATCTCTGGCTTTTCTTCTGCATGTTTTTTCAGCTGACTCGGTTATATATCTCAAGATAATATCAGAAAAGAAAGATGCTGTATACGATGGCCATGTTATTACTTGTATGATCATCGGATGGAGCAATTTGATGATCATCGAATTCGGGTGAGTGGATTCCATGCTATGCTTGTCAAGTGAGCAGTCTTTTTGCTGATTATCCTTTGTCTCATTGTCTGTTCGACCTTGAACCGATGGTAGAGATCGACTAAAAACCATCAAAACCCTAATCGATCATAGCAGCTAATTTACATGATACGATCTAATTAAGTAAACTATGAGGTTTTGAGGGCATCGATTCAATAACTTTATGTGCGGCTGCATATGAATCATGGGCATATTTTACGTGTAATCAGGTAAGTTTAACCTATATATGTGTTATTAGGTAGATCGATGTAAAATCAAACGCATGGGTACAGCTTTTTTTTTTTTTTTTTCATTTGTGGATACCGCATGCTTTGGCCATATGGTAACGCGGTGCACTTGAAATCTTGCTACATAATCCAGTGGATATAAAGAACACACACACACACACACATGTACATATGGGAGTAGGCCAGAATTCTGGCGCTAGATTTCAATCATGTTCAAACAGTTTTGATTATGATCAAATCTACATCATGTGTGTGTTCTCCAACGTTCATTACTAACTAGGATAAGCTGGGGGATCTTCGATAAAATATATATAACATGAAGATCATAGTTGTGTATATATGTGTGTGTGTGTGTGTGTGTGTGTGTGTATAAAGATATAGTAGTACTACAAATTAACGTCCCATATATATGTACTATATGGATAGAAAAATGGAAGATGGTGCGTACATATATAGTACCAGTACTATAGCATTTTGCATATTTAAAAACTCGTCCTCAAAACTATGGCAGTAGTACTAGACAAGATGCTGTATATTTATGGTAGCTTGGTTAATTGAACCCAAATAAACATGATCAATTAATTTCCATTTAGAGGTCTAATTAGCTGCTTAATTTTATATATATAGGGAGAGACAATGAACTGTCCGCCCTTTAACAATATAACCAAATTCCCAGATCATAGTTGGGTAAACATGACCTCCTTTAGGATCATATGGAACTTTCGCTAAAGCCTAAATGGATACAGCAGCACCCAGTTCATGATATCCTATCGAGGTGCATGCTTGAATATATCATGGTAGTTGTCGTGTGATGATCGATCATTTCGATCGGAAGAAACGTACAATGAAATCCTTCAGAAAATGTACTTTAATTTAGCACATAATAATACTAGCGTCAGTACAATAACAATCACTAAACGTTCCACATAAAACTAGAAAATAAAACAAAAACTCTAAACTTAGATGAGATATGTACAGTTCTGTCTAAAACTTCGAGGTCGATATGACAATGCATCTGAGGAATTCGCAAGGACTGCTCATTTGACAAGGCTTCGCATGGAATTTGACACCCTATATATGCTTGGAATTTACCGGATCTGTCAGCCAAACATGTTTCCAGATCATATGATTTCTCAAAAGCTAGCCAAACATTCCCCACAAAGTTTATGTCCGCGACAATTCTTGAAGGTATGCTCTCTCTCTCTTCATTTATATATATATATATATATATAATATAGAAAAAGAATTATAAAAGAAGACATGATCTAATTTTTGTAAATATTTTTTTTGTCTATATATAATATTTAGAAAATTAAGTTCGCAAAAACTCACCTCGCTAGCTGTGTATATGTAGGTAGTCCTTTGAGACGCCGAAGTCTCACCTTTTTGGGTGTTCCCTGCATGCATGGCATAATTTCGCTTTAGACTTCATGAAGCTTAATACCAGTACAACAAATTTACTATTTAGGGAAGAAAACTTTCTGTCTCAAAAAGTTTTGATTTTGTCTCTTAAAGTGTTCTAGGACGAAAGTTTTTCATCTCCAGTAGTTGATCATCTCAAAAGGCCTGTTTCAAAAGGTTTTTTTAAGAGTATGAAAGTTCGCATTTCCTTTTGAAAGTGTTCGAATGGATTCTTTTTAGACGAAAAGATAATATGAGTGGTACGTACATGATCTAAATTGGGGGAACCGCGTTTAGCCTAGCTAGAAGCCTACAAAAAATAATTATTATTCAGATTCAAATAAAATTTGGTACTAAGTAATATTAATCATAAAAATTTTGAAAACTTCTTGAAATCATTCAGTACTAGCTTATCATAGAAAAACTATTATTAGGAGAGTTAGATGCAATCATCTCACAGCTCCACCCCATTTAGAAAATATATATGGCACTATATGATCTCCAAACTCATGCATGCAAAAAAAACCATATCTATATATATACATATTTGTGCGCATATAAATGTAATATATGCATATTTGTCTCTGTACGTATATACATAATGCTTAAAGCACACGTCTAGGTTTATAAAGTTAGAAAAGCTAAAATGCTATAAATTAATGAAAGGAAAATGTTATATACAATACCATTAATTATCTCACTATGTTGACGTATCATTTTGATTTATTTTTAAAAACAAAAACAAAAAGATGAATATTCAAGGGTAATGGAAAGTAGCACATTTTCAAGTATGATAAAAGTTCTCAGATGAAATCCAAATGTTAAATATAATAACGATATAAATAATAAGGAAGATACATGATAGTCATGTTTCGTTCTTATAATACATAATAATACGATTGGATTATTATGTAATCACAAGTGAATATTAGGTTAATTAGAGAATAATACAAGCTAAAAGGCCGATAGGTTCAAAATAAACACGATTTATCATGCTTCAATATCAACTATCATTTAGGGCTAGGACTATTAGAGTATCTAATCTCTTTTGCATGTGTAGACCATTGGTTTCAAAATTATGCATGCCATGATCATGCCATCATATTAATTAATTTCCTTTAGTTTTTGACGAAAAAAAAACCATACAAGTCTATGTGCAATTGAAAATCGGGCTTAAAGCATTCCGAATGACTGTTTGATATCTTTTCTTGTTGACTCTTGAGTTGCAATAAATTATTATTTTTTCCATGCGGACGATGAATTGTTTTGATAAATGTCAACCACAAAGGATATATACTATCTGCAAGATAATATCTTATAGTCATTTCTATTGATTGAGTAGTTGACTTTCGGAGCACGTCATTCATCAAGCTTTTTAAAGTGAACATTCTTTCACAATTATCATGAGAATTTTATTTCACAATTATCAAAAATAAATATTCTCGTAATATGCTAGCTTTGAGAATATTATCATAATATAATATATTTTTTAATATTTTGAATCAATTTAAATTTTTATTTGACTTATAAATTTGGATTAATTTGAAATAGGATATAATTATATAATATTATATATGAGTAGATATTGCACATACAAAAAGATATGAGGATATCATTAGTAGTTAAATGAAATATTTTGAATGAATAAAAATATTAAATTAGATATAGAAAAAAAATAGATAAGTTAATGTATGATATATTATAAAAATAATATAAAAAAATTAGTGATATATTTTAAAATATAAGACAAAGGAAGCATTGAAAATCATGTTATTAGCGGACGAAGTCAGTTATCTATCCTATCCATATCTAAACAGTCTCAACAAACATTTTTAGACAATTCTCCTAATTAATAGTAACTGAATCTTTTCATTGATGCATTAGGCCCTCAACATGAGCGACTTCTATGGTATGGTGAAATGATAAGCCGTCTTGTCTTGACCTTGTCCTCGTAATGGGCCTTTATTGCCTCGCTTAGATTTTTTTATACGACCCAAAGGGTAAATGCTTCCGCTTCCGCTTCCGTTTTGTTCCGTTTAAAATGGTTCGGTGTGAGTGTGATTTTCTGAGAAAAATAAAAATAAAATAATAATCTCATTTTAGTAATCATATTTCATTATTATTGTAAGGTAATTTTGCCCCCATTGGCCCACAAGACAAGCCCATGAGGAGCCACTAGAAAGTAAGTAAAAAAGTCTGACCGAACTAACGACCCTCCTCTAAAGGAAGTCAGTGGGCTTCTGTAGAGTGCTTAACCCAAGAGCGAAACCCACCTACGCGTATCATTTTGATTTATTTTTAAAAACATAAACAACAAGATGAATATTCAAGGGTAATGGAAAGTAGCACATTTTTAAGTATGATAAAAGTTCTCAAAATGAAATCCAAATATTAAATATAATAACGATATAAATAATAAGGAAGATACATGATAGTCATGTTTCGTTCTTATAATACATAATAATGCGATTGGATTATTATGTAATCACAAGTAAATATTAGATTAATTAGAGAATAATACAAGCTAAAAGGATAGTTTCAAAATAAACATGATTTATCATGCTTCAATATCAACTATCATTTAGGGCTAGGACTAGCTATTAGAGTATCTAATCTCTTTTGTAGACCATTGGTTTCAAAATTATGCATGCCATGATGCGATCATAATTTCCTTTAGTGTTTGACGACAAAAAAAACCGTGCAAGTCTATGTACAATTGAAAATCGGGCATAAAGCATTCTAAATGCCTGTTTTATATATTTTCTTGATGACTCTTGAGCTGCAGTAAATTATTATTTTTTTTATTTTCATGCGTGAGATGAATTGTTTTGATAAATGTTAATCATAAAGGATATATACCATCAATAAGATAATATCTCATTATATTATAATTTCCATTAACATTTGAGTAGTTGACATTCGGAGCACGTCATTCGACAAGCTTTCGAAAGTGAACATTCTTTCATAATTATCATGAAAATTTTATTTCACAATTATCAAAAATAAATATTCTCATAATATGCTTTGAGAATATTATCATAATATAATATCTTTTTTAATATTATCATAACATAATTATATAATATTGTATATGAGTAGATATTGCAAATATCAAAAGATATGATAATATCAATGATAGTTAGAAGAAATATTTGAAATGAATAAAAATATTAAATTAGACATAGAAAAAAATAAATTAATGTATGATATATTGTAAAAATTAATATAAAAAAAGTTTTAATAATATATTTTAAAAATATAAGACAAATGAATCATTGAAAATGTTATTAGCGGACCAAATCAATTATCTATCCTATCCATTTCTAAACAGTCTCAGCAAATATTTTCTGACAATTCTCCTAATTAACAGTAACTGAATCCTTTCATTGATGCATCAAGCCATCAACATGATCGAATTCTATGCTATTGTGAAAGAAAAAATTCACACAACTTCCTACTATTCACACAACTTCCACACATCACATTTTTTTTAAAATTTTTATTATTTTTTCTTTTATCAAATATTTAATAAATGAATAATGAATAGAATAATTGAATTATTTTAAAAAGAATAAACTTAAAAATAAATTTTAAAAAAATATTAAAAAATTTAAAAATTTAAAAAAATATAATATATGAAGATTGAGCAGGTTGTTAAGTATTTCCCATTGTGAAATGATAAGCCGTCTTGTCTTGACCTTGTCCGCGTAATGGGCCTTTATTGCCTCGCTTAGATTTTTTTATCTGACCCAAAACACAAATCGAGTAAATGCTTCCCATTCGTTTTGTTCCGTTTAAAACGGTTTGGTATGAGGGTAATTTTCCGATAACTGTTACCTGTGATTGTGAAATGCGTTAAGTATTATATAGCACCGACTCTTCGTAAGGCGAGTTAGGCAAATTTTGTAAGGCCTTACAGTGGAAGATGGTTTTAGAAAATACTAAAAAAATAATTAAGTAAAAAAAATTTAAAAAAAAATTAAATTATCTAAACTACACAAAGAGACATTAACATTAAAAATTGAAAATATCACTTCCCAACTCTATGGTAAAAAACAAACGCTAACAATTATAAAAAATATATATATAATTTTATTTAATTATAGACTTTGTAACTTTTCTTAAAAAGTCAAAAGTCACAATAATAGCTATAAATTTAATGGTTCTAATCTGCCTCTATAAAGTCTAAAATTCAACAGAACATCTCAAAAACTCTCATTTTATACTTGAAATTGATAAATTTTATTTCATCACTTTTATACTTTACTCTCTATTCTCTAATCTCTCTCTTGCATCCATTTTGCTCGTATTTCGGTGCATTGTGGCTTCAAAAGGATACAAAAAGATCACAAATGGGACAGTTGATGGGTAATCAACAAATTAGCCCTCGTATTAGAGGGCCCAAAATATTAAGAAAATAATGAATAATAAAAGTAATTACTTATAAGACAATTTATGTGAGAAGAAATTTCTGAAAAATGCAGTACTTTCAATGGGGTCACTTACGGCTTGAATAAGTCACCGCTAATATTGGTTTTTTTATGCCAATTAAATTCCCCACAAACAAACGTCTTCTCTGTGAGTCTACATCGCCGAGAAAAGTCTACTTCTCCTGCCAACCCAATTCAACGGAGATAAGATACAATTGTTGCGGGAAAGATTTGCCAAGAAACCATTCCGATTACGGCAAAAAAAATTGCCAAGATAAATTTGTGCTCTAGTGGCGAAATGATGTCACCAGCATTAAAACCATTGCCGCAAGAATAATAAGTCGGAAATGAGTTTCTGATCTCTGACAAGGTGGACACCATTTGTTGACGTTCAGATTCCATCGTTAAAAAGCAAAATTGCGGCGAACTTGAAATCTCTCCGCAGGTAGTCTTCCCAGACGAAGTGATGTCGGCCAACATTCGAGAAGCCAAATTCGCAAGATTTCCCATTTACGCGGAAAAGTGGGTGTTTCTTTAGCAAAACTCCTCACCGCAAAAGGCCAATTTTTTTGTAGTGAGCTAGCTACTTGGTGGCAACAATAAAAACTGACTAAGAAATTGATAAGGGAAGACAAATAAACAGTTAGGAAAAATTGTTGAAGCATGTGAGATCGATGTTTCTACCCCGTTTCAAATTATGTATCTACAAACTACATAATATTATAGCTCTAACTTTTATCTACTTGATCATGCAAGGTAATAGATTTATAGAGCATTATATACTTGATCATGCATGCAAATTTGTTGGAATCTAAGTATCAATTGGTATCTCAATATATTGGTGGAATGAGGAAACAATTCCAATATACATTGAATTTTTATTTTAATCATCTTAACATGTTTGAGGCTTATTGAAGCGCCTTGCATTTAGAGAAAACTTTGTCTAGGCTCACCAATGTGGATATGATGATGCAACTCACACCACCAAGAAAGGCACGAAGGAGCTTAGGGACTGCCAAAGAGGTTTTTCATGATCAAGAGGTTCGGGTCGAATGAGAGATCACGAGCAAGAAAGCTTTAATTTGTTACATTCATCATGTTTGTGGCATCTGCATATATATCTGATTTGTATTCTGCAGCAATCATGCATTAAGCATCAAGCAAGAGGCTAGAGCTTTATTTTAGTAGCATTCTTGCAATAGTGATGCAGTTTTAGTTGCCTAACCAGTCTTTTCTCTTTTATGGAGTCTAGCTTTTGTCGATTTGAACATTTGCATTTGGGGCCTTTGCCAGTCTTCTATTCGGTTTGGTCTTTATTTTCCGATTAAGGGTCAATCTCAAATTAGTTGTAATTTTTAGATTATTAGCTTCAGTAAATAATTAAATATTAGTTTGAATTATGTAAGCTTAAGTACCTTCAAAGAGTTCATTGTAAGGATCCATGAACTATATCAAGTATTTGTATTCAATTTCTCCTCATTTCTCTCTATTTTATCAATCAAAATTAATCATGCTTGAGTTGATACTATATCTGTCGTTTCCATATTAAGAACTATATACCCTTATAACTTTATAAGGAATTAATATCAGAAGGTTATCAATCCCCTCGAAGGGATCATCATTTAAATTTATTCTGGTTCATTCCTTGCCATTTTCCTTGATTTCTATAGGTAGAATCCCTTGTTACGATTATATAAAATAAATAATAAAAATCTACCTCCATCATGTTAAATTTTTGGAATAAATGATGGTTTCAAATAATATCAGAGTAGAAGTGTTGAGTTCGAATCATAACTCTTCACTTCACCCAATTAATTAAATATTTCACGTGTTAAGCGCCTTCATTAAAAGAGAATCTAGCCCACATATGAGGAAAATGTTAAGATATAAAATAAATAATAATTATTTTTTTTTATCTATTTAATCTTTTGAGACAAATAGTAGTTTCACATCCCTAGAAATCATATCATGTACTTAGGCTTTAAAGCTTGTGTAAATCCTTTATTGAGTAAAGTACAAATCCTTCTGGGTTGAATCGTAGGTCCAAACTTAAGTAGTGGTTTGGATTCAGAGATAAGTTAAGATGAGTTAAGATAGTTCGTGAATAGTAAAATAAAAATTAAATTATTTATTATATTTTATGTAGAAATTTATTTTAAAATTTAAAAAAATTAAATTATTTATTATATTTTGTGTGAAAATTTAATAAAATTATAATAATAAAATTAGATAAATTAAAATAGATTGAAATGAATTACGAATACAATTGAGGCATGCTCAAATAGCCTGATTCGCCTACAACTCAGCCCATTAAATCATGCGGAACGTCGAGACTCGAGTTAGGCCAGCCCAACTTCCCCACTCTACTCGTAAAAGAGTTGCAACTTTTCTCAGGACTCAGGTCTAACTGATCACTTTACTCTTTGAACTCTTGACTGATAAGTGGCTTATTGTAGCCGGTCATCTCGCCGGAGGTACAGATGGCATTCTCTAGCATGAAGCTGGTGGCGGGCCCACTTCCTGCTCGGCTCGGAGATCCAGACTTACCCATAAAGCGGCCGGCGATCATGTCCACAAGGAAATCTCTTCCTCTTCAGGTTCGAACTCAGAAGCTCTCATGTAAATAGAGTTTTATCAAGTGGCTACTTAACTATGAAATATTCTTCTGGGTGCTGAGTTTAATATTTTTGGGAGACATGAGATGCGATTCAGGTTCACTTTTTTGTTTCTGTTTGTTTTTTTCAACTCCATTTTTTCAGTAAAGGTCACTGGTTTTATTCTTGAAATTTTGACGGCAAGAATTCGTGTTATCATCGATGATAAATGAATGGAAAGGTATATCAGGTGTAATGCTTTAAGGCTGTGATTTATATAGATTTTGTGGGTCTCCTTGGAACGTTGTAAAAATGGGTCGGCACTGGTTCTCTCTAGATTCACTAGGAAACTTCTACCTGACCTTTGTACGAGGTAGCTTTACAAGAATTGAATTCTGGTTATGTGAGTTTTAGTTCAAAACTTAGTATCAAAGCCTTCAAAGTGAGGAAAAGACTCCCTGAATGAAGCATTTTCAGTTTTAGCACTCTCGGGTTATTCATCTACTGCTAAGACTGTAGAAGCTGTTATCACTCAAAGTATTAAAGGGGGAGCCAGAGCAGATCTATAAAATTTTTCTCATATATAACCCCTATAGCGATCCTATGAAGTGCATATCTATCAAGTCCCCTAGTCCTAAAATCCTACAACCAATGGTTCAACAAGTTGTTTGACTTTTACTTTTGATTTGTTTGTAGCTGCTACTTTGTTTTCTGCTGCATCTAGTTTTGCAGCTTGCTCTTTTGTAGTTTCATTTGAATGAATGTTCTTATTTGAGAAGTAGTGGGAAAAAGAGCAAAAAAAAAAAAAAAAAAAATGTGAACCATGCCACTTATATAGTTGCACAATTTGTAGATTTTTTCATGGTGTGTAATACAGAGTTAAATATCCTCTCTATGCTGTAACTAATGTGTGTAATTTTGTGTCATCATGAGGCCAGCTGATGTGCAATCTGTGAACACATTTCAACACTATGCAATGCTTTGCTTCCATTCCCATATTCTCTTATCATTCTGGAAAACGGACACATTGGCAGTCTTAATATTATAATAACATAGGGTACTTTAAGTTATGTTTTCCTATCGAGATAAGATGCTCTATACTCTTTCAGGGCAGTGGACTCTTGGACCAGATATCTTGTAGCCATCTCTTACTTTTCTATGTTGCAAAAGTGTGAAGTATCACACTAATGGTGGATATATCAAACTCGTACAGGCTTTTTTTTTTTTTTTTCTTTTAAAGAGCCGGTAGCCACACACATAGTGGCCCCGTCCCAAGTTTATTAAATTAACCCTCACTCGTGGTGGAGGAAGACCGTGGTAACATCATTACACTTGGGGGTTTCCAAGATAGAGCGCTATAAACTAACCCAAAACCAAGTGTCAAAACACGCCAAAAAAAGAACATATTAGAAAACAGCATCTAACAAGCCTAAAGCAGAAAAACTGAACCAAACCTGAATAAAACCAGCTGACGCTCTTATTCTGTCCATACGCACCTTCCGCTTATAGACGAATAGCATGAAGACCAATTTTATCAACTTTGAGAATCCATTTGAGCAAAAATGGCACTTCATTGTAAGTATTTCACGTACCATTTTTCTGATCTAAAGCCCAACGTGCCAAGAAATCTGCTCCTGCATTGCCTTCTCTATAAATATGTCTTACCTTAACTTCCAGGGTAGCAAGAATGGTAGGGTAGCAAGAATGGTTTGTATCTTTTCCCAATAATCTTCAAGGTACCATATACCACATCTCCCTTTTTCTATCCAATGAACCACTAACAAAGAGTCTAATTCAATCTCCACTTTTCGAATTGCCAAGTCCTTACAAGACTGAAGACCATAGGAAAGTGCAATGAGCTCAGCTTCATTGTTAGAGCTATGCCCCAGTTCTTTTGCGAATGGACGAAGATCTTCTCTTCAAACTATCATAGATACTTTTGCTTTATATGAAGATTGGTTTGGTCAGGTGGTGAGCAAAGAAAAATCCTCTATTTTTTTCTCCAAGCATACCACTGCAGCTCGGAAAAGGAGCTGTTTGCTGCTGACGTATTTTTCTGAAGGTTGTTTTCCGGTTAAGTATTTGGTGGTTCCTCTTGTGGTAGGCCAAATCAAAGTGTCACATTTCATTTTGATGATTTATTGAATTGCATTCAACGGAAGTTGGAAGGTTGGCAGAACCGATTTTTATCTTCTGGTGCTCGCCTTCTTTTATTGAGACATGTTGTTGCTAGTATACCTATTCATATATTATCTGTTATGCATGCTCCCAAGGCTATTATGTTAGCCATAAATCGGATCACAATTTTTTTTGGGGGTCCTCGAATGGAAAACAAAAGCGTAAGTGGGTTGCTTGGCATAAAGTTTGCTCTCCAACTCAAGAAGGGGGTTTGGGTATCCGAAAATTAGATGATGTTCAAGATTCCTTATTTATGAAGCTCGCTTGGAATCTTCTGACAGGCGATTCTTTATGGGCAAATTTCTTCAAGAACAAGTATGTGAAAGATAAGCATGTGACTTTGGTGGATCATCGGAAATGAACTTTATTTTGGAGACATATTGTGGGTATCGTTCCGAGGATCTTAGGCAACTCCTGGTGGCGGGTTCGGGATAGAAATATCTCTTTCTGGCGAGATCCTTGGCTGAAATCAGGTGTCCTTTTAAACTCTTGTGAGATATCTGATTGTCCGGTTCTTAAAGTAAAGGAATGCAGGCTTCATAATGGTTGGGATGTGGACCTGTTGCAGAGATTGGTGGGGGAATCCAAAATGGAAGAAATCCTGAATTGCCTAGGGGAAAAAAAAAAGATATTTGTTGATTTGGAAGCCAAATCTGAATGGGGAATTTTCATCAAAGTCGGCTTGGGATTTTGTTCGTGTCCATGCGCCCAAATCTAAATGGGCGTCTTGGATTTGGCATTTTACTATGGATTGAATTCGTTTAAAAAGCTGTGCTAAGTATTAGTCATCCATAGTTTAAGTTGCTCTATGTATTAAAAAAAAGGTTTAAGGTTTTGTTTGGTTACTGAACTCAACTAAGTTCAGCTGAGTTCAGTCTAATTTTAAGTTGAGTCTAACATCCAAACACTCAATTCTCAAATTACTAAACTTATCCCAATTCAAAACCTTCTTATACATGGGACTTACAACCTTTTTCAACTTAAAACATTTTTATACTTGAAATCCACAACCTTTTTCAATTTCTCATAAAAAGTATTAAATTTATCTTAACATCCAAACAAACTTTAAATTCAATCTAGATAGGTCCCACATAATTCTCTTTACTACTCAACTCACTACTATTCATAAAGAACTCAACTCAGCTGAGCTCAATTCAACGTCTAAACACAGCCTAAGTTGCTCTTATGGAATCTAGTATAATAATGTTCTTAGTCTCTAAAGAGTTTTAGGTCCAAGATTCTTGAAGTTGTCTTCACCTGAATTGCAGTTTGTATGTAACCATTGTAGAGAATTAAAACACTCAGATTTGCAGTAGAAATCTTCACACATTTTTATTGATAAAAATGTATGTCCCATATATAGACTTTTTACAATCCCATTAAGGAAACTTACAGCTATTGAAATAATGAAGGACAAATCAATTTACAGAATAATTACATAAATGGAAAGATGTACACGCATGATAATTTGCTTGATTGTTGCTGCAATAACTTCCAGATTTGCTGTTAATTAGAAACTGATTTTTATGTTGGATCACTTTCCTTAATACGCCCCCGCAAAATGGGGCTGCCATCAGAAAGACCGATTTTGGATCTTAGAAATTCTGTGCGTTCCTTGGACAGTGGCTTTGTGAGTAGGTCAGCCAGTTGATCATGAGTGTGAACATGACTCACTTTAAGTGTTCCTTTCTGAACTTGATCGCGCACAAAGTGAAGATCAATTTGGATATGCTTCATTCTCGAATACTGAACAGGATTAAAGCTTAGGTGAGTTGCTCCAAGATTGTCACATAAAAGAGAGGGAGGCACCTTTAATGGAAACCGCAGGTCTTGAAGGAGTGCAAGTAACCACAGTGTTTCGGATGCACCATTTGCAAGAGCGCGGTATTCTGCTTCTGTAGAGGACCGAGCAACAGCTCTTTGTTTTTTTGAACTCCATGAGATTGGATTGCAGCCAAGAAAAGTGATGTAAGCTGATGTGGAGGTGCGATCATCAATGTTGCCAGCCCAGTCAGCATCACTATAGGTGGTTAAGCACGAGGCTGCAGTTTTCTTGATGTGAATGCCATGGAAGATTGTTCTTTTTAGGTAGCGAAGAAGCCGCTTGGTGGCTGTCCAATGAGTAGCTGTTGGCTTGTGCATAAACTGAGAAAGCTTATTGACTGCAAAGGAAATGTCTGGGCGGGTTAAGGAGAGATATTGGAGGCTGCCAATGATGCGTCTGTACTCAGTACTATCTACTGCAGCCGTGCCATCCAAGAGGTGAAGAGGCTGACTGGTAGACAAAGGAGTAGAAACATCCTTTGCACCAGCCATGTTAGTAGTCTCCAAAATATCCCTGACATACTTGTGTTGAGAAAGAAATAGGCCTGCAGCAGTGGGTATAACTTCTACTCCAAGGAAGTAGTGAAGTGAGCCCATATCTTTTAATGAAAATTGAGCACCAAGTTTTTTGATAACATGAGCTACAAAGGGGCTGCTGTTTCCCGTAATGATTAAATCATCGACATACACAAGGAAGTAGCAGAGAACAGAATCATTGTGATAAACAAAAAGAGAGGAATCAGCTTTAGAATTGTGAAAACCAATTTCCTGAAGAGCATTTCTTAAAGCTGAATACCAAGCCCGTGGGGCTTGTTTAAGACCATAAATTGCCTTCCTTAATCTGCACACATAATCAGGTCTAGACAAATCTTTGAACCCTGGGGGTTGCATCATATAAACAGTTTCAGACAAATTTCCATGCAAGAAAGCATTATTAACATCCATTTGTCTCAAGGACCACCCATTCATGACGGCAATACTCAACACAGTTCGTATTGTTGCGGGTTTAACAACTGGACTAAAGGTTTCTTTATAGTCAACTCCAGGCCTCTGATTGTAACCCTTGGCAACAAGTTTGGCTTTGAATTTATCAATAGAGCCATCCGGTTTTCGTTTGACTCTAAACACCCACTTACAACCTACTGGTTTACAATTTTTGGGTGGGGAAATTAAATCCCAAGTGCCATGACGCATAAGAGCTGTTAACTCACTGGACATGGCTTCACGCCATTCAGGGTGAGAGACAGCTTGGCTTACACATGTAGGTTCTAAAGGTAACGGGAGAGGATGCTTAGAGACGGTATGCAGTTGCTTTGGTTTGAAAATATTATTCATGGAACGGGTAGTCATGGAGTGAGTTCAGGTTGATGGGGTTTCATGGTGAGCAGGGAGGTGGGGATCGGACGGAGAGATGGGTATGGGTTCGGGTTGAGGTGAGGATGAACTAAGAGATGCAACAATCGGTAGATCAGAATTTAAATTCAGATTTAAAGAATCAGCATCAAGCAGTTCATGAGAGTCCGAACGAAAAGAAGGAGAAGACAAGGGAATACCTGAAGGTGGCGCAGAGACGGCGGAAACAGCTTCCATGCTCGTCGGTGGCTGTGATTGACAATTGATGGTGGGCGATTGAGCAGAAACCAGCTGGGTTTGGGACGAAGGAGAGGAACGATTCGGTTGAGCGGACACCGAAAGGGGAAAAATGACAGAGTTAGGGCACGGGTTGGGTGAATTGAGGAAATGGGTTGAGGGAGTTGGGCTTCCGCTGGCCATTGGGCCAGGTATATCAGGGGGTTTAAGTGGGCTTTGGGTCTCATCAAAGGTGACGTGTTTGGAGATGTAAATCCGGTCCGTGGAAGGGTCCATGCATTTATATGCATTTTGTGTTTGGGAATATCCAAGGAAAACACAAGGAATTGATTTTGGTTGTAATTTGTGAGTGTTGTATGGCCGTGTGAGAGGATAACATAAACAACCAAATTTTCTCAATTTAAGATAATTTGGTCGTTGCCCAAAAAGAACCTCAAATGGAGATTTGTTTTGAAGAAGAGGAGTTGGTTGCCTATTTATGAGATAAGTGGCGGTTTGAAAAGCATGGGGCCAATAAGAAAGTGGTAAGAAAGCATCATGAAGAAGGGTAAGACCCGTCTCGACAAGATGACGATGACGTCTTTCGGAAACACCGTTTTGTTGGGGAGTGTAGGGGGCGGTGGTATAATGGCTTATACCATGATCGGACAAATATTTTTTTAAACTTAGAAATTCTCCTCCATTGTCCGAGTATAAGCTTTTGATAGATGAATGGAACCGTTTTTCAACAAGCAATTTAAATTGTGGAAAAATGCGAGGGACAAGGGATTTTGTAGACATTGGATAGAACCACATGTATTTGGTATAATGATCCACGAAAATAAGATAATATCGTGCACCATTTAACCCTGTAATGTGAGCGGGACCCCAAACATCTGTGTAAATAATTTCCAGTGGAGAATGACTTTGAAAACTTGTGGAACTAAATGGTTGTTGATGTGCTTTATTGATAGAACAAGAAGTACAAGAAGATGGTAACTTATTTGTAGAAAGAGGAAGAGAAAAAAGATTAACAAGATTTTGAACAACTTTAATCGATGGGTGTCCTAGACGCTTGTGCCACCCGTCGATTGAGGTTCGTTCATGCACATAAGCAACCATTTTGGGAGTGGAAGAGGCCACCGTTGAGTGTGGAAACATGTAGACGCCATTCTCACACGCTCCTTTTAGAAGTATCGCCCCCGTAGATCGTTCCTTCACAAGAAAATAATGAGGGTGAAATTCAAGAAAGACATCATTTTGTGTGGTGAAGTGATGAACGGAAATAAGATTTTTGTGAATATTCGGAACATAGAGAGTATCATGTAAATGGAAGTTTTTTTTAGGTGTGGGTAAGATTAAAGAACCAATATGTGTAACTGCCAAACCTGTACCATCACCAAGAATAACTTCGTCAGTGCCATCATACTCAGAGTGAATGGATAAATTTTGGAGATCACCCGTGATATTATGTGAAGCTGCAGAATCAATTAACCATTTTTGTTCTTGAGCATCAGATGTTCCTGCACAGTTAACAGTCATTTCAGATGATTGCAATTTCGGGCAGGCTTTAGCTGTGTGGCCCACTTGGTCACAATATTGGCATTTGGGCTGGAAGCGGCGCTGATTTGAATTGAAGCGGCCCGAAGAAGGATTTCTCCGTTGCTCGCGAGATGGCCCATGAGAAGACCGAAATTGGGTTTGGCCTTGTTGACGTGAAGACCCATTACTCTTAGGGTTCACTTTCGGTTGTTGAGTTGCAGAGGACCCAGTGCGGCGACTTGTGAAGTTTGCGGCAGCGACGAACTGCTGTGTGGCCGCCTCCATCCTCCGCAAGTAACTCTCATGTCCAACAAGTAGATCATGGAGCTCTTCAAAAACAAGAGATTTTTCTCTTGCGCGAATAGGAGCAGCAATCTCACGGAATTCGGGACCTAACCCGTTGAGAACATAGAGGGTGAGGTCATCGTCGGAGATTGGGTGATCAATAAGAGCTATCTCATCGGCGAGTCCTTTAACCGCATGAAGATACTCTTGGATTGGTCGGGTTCCTCGTTGAATCAAGGTTAGTTCTTCCTTGAGTTGCATTGCCCTCGTACGCGATTTACTAGCATACATAGTGGATAATTTTTTCCATGCCTCGTATGAGGTTTTGGCTGTGGCAATGAGAGGAGTAATTGTGGGTGAAGTAGAGGCAAGAATAGCACTGAGAATTAGCTTATCTTGCCGGACCCAGTGATGTTTCTTGGCTATAGAAGATGGAGTGCCATCGGAGGAAGGGCAATTGGAATTGCCATTGACATAATCCATTAGATCATAGCCAATTAGGAGGGCCTCAAATTGAGCGCGCCATTGGGGAAAAGATGAGGGTGTGAGTTTCTCATTAATCTGAGCGGTAATGTTGAAAACAACTAGAGGCAATTCTGAGGAAGGGATGGTTGGATTGTCGGAAGACATTGGAATGTTTTGGGAAGAATGGATCGAGGTCTCGTTAGAGGGCTGGTCGTCTGATACCATGTAGAGAATTAAAACACTCAGATTTGCAGTAGAAATCTTCACACATTTTTATTGATAAAAATGTATGTCCCATATATAGACTTTTTACAATCCCATTAAGGAAACTTACAGCTATTGAAATAATGAAGGACAAATCAATTTACAGAATAATTACATAAATGAAAAGATGTACACGCATGATAATTTGCTTGATTGTTGCTGCAATAACTTCCAGATTTGCTGTTAATTAGAAACTGATTTTTATGTTGGATCACTTTCCTTAATAACCATGATACATTTGAAGTTGGATCTGCTGTGATGTTGACAAGTTTTTGGTGGATGGGCCAGTGGTGCAGGTGTTGGGGCCAAGTTTGAAAAACTTAATACAGTTAAACACATATCTTTCTGGCTTTATCAAAACTTAAAATGGACATTAACAGATACTAAAGTGGGTATTTTGGATGGAGACAATTAGGGTTTGAAAAGAGCTTTTGCATTGTGGTTTGTTTTTTTTTTTTAATTTCTAACTCTTTGCAGATTAATAGTGAGGGAGAATGGAAACCAGAAGCTCCATTGAACTTGGGTGTTTCACGAAGAGAAATGATGATATATTTGGCTTCTGGGACTTTGATTGGCCAGACAGAACCTGTCGAAGCACGCATCACGAAGCCTGAGATCAGGAGAAAGATCAGGGAAAAACTGGAGATGCTTAGGGAAAAGGCTGGGTTGTCAAAGCCAAAAAATGAGAATGGGATCAAGGCGCCCCCGGCAGAACCAGCGGAGAAAAAGCTTTCACCCTCGCAGCCACCCATATCATTCCCAGATTCTAAACCACTTGTGGTGGAAGCAAATCTTCCCTGACTACATGATAGTAATGACACTCCATCATATGATCTTTTCTTAAATTCTGAATTATGGCTTTGTTCAAAAGTTCAGATTTTTCGTTTATCTTATCTTCAAACTATGAATAATAATGTATATGCCACGGAATCAACAGTACTGGGGGAGAACCCATGAGATTTGTGAAGTGGCAGTTAAGCTTGGGCTGCCTAATCTTCGCTTCAGCTACTACTGAGACAGTTCCTAAAGGCTTCTGTTAGTAGCCCATCTAGATTTTTTACTTTGCAGTTTGTTGTTCCGAAAAAACCAAATCCGTACATAGATTCTGAGACCAATGCGAACCTCGCAGAAAAAAGTTAGAATTAGGGCCGTTATTCGACCACATCATGCCACGCACATGGTGTATAATATGAAGGTTTTTAAATAACATTATTTTTATCTTTATCTATCTCCGTATTCATGATTCCCTCATCTACATATAAGAATGGGTTTAGGGGTGGGCTGAGGCCCTACCCCCATCCGCACCCCACCCCTCGTACCCCGGGTGGGGCTTAAATACAGCCCAAAACATATATATATATATATATATATATATACACACCCACATAGTATTAAAAAAAGATTTTGTTATCAAAACGGCATCATTTTGTTAATGATTCTTTTTTTGAAAAAATGAACAAAATTGCGTCGTTTTGGAAGGTTTTAAGTTTAAGATTTTTCCTCGAGATGGAAAATCGTGTTAATGAGTCATATTCGTGTCATATTAAAGCATGAATATTATACTATATGGATCGACATGAACATGACTTATTAAGCTTATTGTGTCAAAGTCTCAAACCTTGACATAACCCATTAACATAATGGGTTGATACAACACGACCTGTTATAAGTTAATAAAAAAATGGGTCAACATGACACGACCCATTTCAACCCATTTTATGTTACTGGGTTGAATTTATCTGTTTCAACCTGTTTTATTTTAACCTAATTCACATAATTTCACATTAAAATTAAAATCACAATATCTTCCAAAAACATAAAACTAACTACTAATTAAAAAAATCATTACTATTATTCATATGTTAACATCTAATAAAATTAAAAACAATATAATAATCCAATATCCTTAGAAGAGAAAAGGCCAACTGCAAGTAGTATGTGACATGACTTATGCAAAAGATGAAACATACACGTTCATAACAAATAGTTAACTTTTAGAAGAAATATAGAACAAGTTACCTATTAATAAAGACACAATACAACCAACCAATATCACAAAGAAACAATCCAGCCAAGTTCCAACCAACAAGACAAAGTCCAAACTTAAGTCCCAACAATTCCAAATACCAAATAAAGACACAATACAGCTAACCAATATGACAAAGTCCGAACTTAAGTCCCAACAATACCAAATACCAAAAATAAAATCCCAACAATACCAAATATTAAACATAAGTCCAAACTTACAATAAACGAAACAAACATAAATATATTGTGATAACATTAAGTTACAATCCGAATAATAATAAACACAACTAAACTTTTGATTGATTTATAGAAGGAATTGAAGCGGCCTCCCTCATTTTGACAACTTGCATGCCAGTTTTGAATATTGTTTTGCCTTGTTTCAATTTGATCGTTTTCTTCGTTTTGCATTCTCTCCCTCATTTTGACAACTTGCCGAGACATTTTCCAACAAGTCCAAGTCAATCAAATCATCGTTTTCGCCTGCTGCCTCAGACATTTGACATAACAAAACAAAGTATTCACTGAAATGAGGCTATAACAACACACACAATTTATCACAACACATCACAAAAAATTATTCAAGCAAATGCACACTTCCTCTACTTTGGTTTATTCATACAAAGTAACGTCATAGTAAGTTGTTAAAAATCACTGCATAAGCAATTATCTAACTTTTGTTAGCAATTACATATGTTTTTTTAATAGAAAATCAATAAATGACATGACACATATTAAATTGATCTACACTCCTTAAAAATAGATGCAAAAAAAGCAAATGCACTCTACAATCTTTTGGTAGCTTGATTGATGAGTAATCAATTAAAATCAAAACAGATCACCCAATAAACTATAATAGCAAAGAGAAATCAAGATTTGTAAGCGTTGCCTATATTAAATTGAAGTACTACAAAGTAAAAAAACCAAGTATTTTTTGCAAACCAGTGCCCCACCACAACGTAAAAAACCAAAAGGGATCGAAAGCCTCCCTCAGCTAATAGAGATCTTTATCATCAAATAAAGAGTGATAAATGAAAATTTTACAAAGAAAAATTAAGGAAAAAGAGAAGAAATGTAGAACTAGAACCTGGTTAAGCAGCGTCGTGAGACAGGATTGAGACTTGAGAGACACGATCGAGAGTCAAGATCAAGGGTGAGAGTCTAAGTGCTTGTTTAGGGAGTGAGATGAAATGAGAATTTTGTGAATAATAGTAAGATAATTTGTGAATAGTAGTGAGATAGTTTGAGTTGAGTATTTTTTAAGTTTTAGGAAATGAGAGAGAAAATTTGAATAAAAAATATTATAAAATTTAAAATATTGTAATAATATAGTTTTATAATATTATTTTTGTTTGGTGATTTGAAAAAGTTGGAATTGTTTTTTATTTTTTATTTGAAAGTTTGAAAAAGTTATAATAATTAGTTTGAAAATTTTGTATTTGAATTATGTTTAAAAATAAAATGGAATGAGATGAAATGAGATCATATCAAAATTTTGTGTCTCATCTAAAGCCCCATACTTGCGATGAGACATCGATGGATGAGGTTTGAGCAGAAACCCTACAACACACGAGGTAGTGGGTGGCTCAAGTGGGAACCGTACTACCATGGGTCACTGGGTGGGTCATTGGGTTATGATTTTTTGGATATGTGAATCGAGGGGAGGGACAGTTAGTGAAGACTGGAGTGAAAAGGGGAGTGACTGTGTACACGGGTGTGGGTTGGGAACTTAGGAACTTAGAGTTTTTAACGGGTCAAAACGAGTTGACCTGTTATAGACCGGTTAAATAATCGTGTCTTAACAGATCAATCTATTTTTATTCAAACCCGTTAAAACTAAACTCAAATCTGTTATTATTGTGTCGTGTAGGGTTAACAGATCGTGTCACATATTACCACCTCTATCCCTCCTCTCGTAATCAGTTCTCTCTCTCTTTCTCCTTCTTTCCTTTCTAAACTCTCTTCTCTGCTGTTATTTGCCATAGACGCTACCCTTTCTCCCTCTTGCCATGGCCGCGGTTGATAGCACTCCTAAATGGATTAAAAAGCCCAAACTTCATTCCTTACACAAACCCAAACTTCATTGATTCAATAAAACTCTCACTCAAATAACCAAACAGAGAAATTACAGACAGTATCTTTTTGTCGATGTGGTACGATGCAGCCAAAAAAAAAAACTGATAGGAGAAAGAAAATGCCAAAATATTAATTGGTCTTTTTGTCTAAGTTCTTAACAAGCTGGCCCATCTGAAATCTCCAGAACAAGAAATAAGCCAAGCCCAACCCAACCAATACAAACACCCAAACATTCTCTTCCCCACTCTCCTTCTCTGACCTCACCTCTTCTATGCCAAACACCTCCCTTCCCGAATTCCCCATTACAGCCTCCAACACATGCCCATATAACACATATACCCTGTCCTCCGCTCCCACAGCCACCGAAGTTGGAAACCGCTCCACGTCAAGGTCAACTTTGTCAAATACCACTCCCTCGCCCCAACTGTCCGAGCTCTTCAGAAACCGTAGCTTATTTTGGGACACCACCAAAACGACGCCGTCTCCTCGGATCGCGATCCCGTCGGCCAGGGTCAAATCCTCGTTCAACAAAACCTGCCTTGCCGTGCCGTTGTCCTCGTCGACCTTGAACATCTTTCCCGTATTGGATTGCACCACCAAGAGGTAACCCTTGCTGACGTAAGCGATCCCGTTCAGCCCGCAGTAGCTGAACGGTGAGTCATGGTCCACTGGGTGGGCCGTGAAGGCCCGTGATCGGGAGAATATCGACGCCTCTCCGGCGATGTTGACTTTCCAGATGTAGTTCCCGATCGAGTTGGTGACGTAGGCGTTGCCCCTGAAATCCACGGCGACGTCGTTCGCGCCCTGACGCGTTCCGGCAGTGCCTTCATCTGAGGGTAGGAGAGATAGGAAGAGGCGTTTGCGGGAGCGGAGGTCGTAGGCCGCGAGGGCGTTGAAGTGAGGCAGTGGATCCATGGCGCGGATGACGGCGAGGAGACGGTGGTTGACGGAGTCGACGGCGAGACCAAGAACAGTGACGTTTACGGGGAGGGAGGGATCGGAGATTAGGGTATCGACGACGCCGGCGTCTGACACGGCGGCAACTGTGCGGTTACGAAGGGACCCCACGAGGAAGTGCTGGGCAGATGGGTCCCACGCGAGGCCCTCTGGGTAGAGATTAGGAGATCGGAAGCTGATAGAGTGGGGCTTTCGGGCGAGGGTTAGGGACGCCGGGCCAACGAGAAGGAAGAGGAAGATGATAAGAAGGGATGGTGCGGACATATCGAGAAACATGGGCGTAGTAGCCTAGTAGGAGAGTCGAGAGTGGAATTCGTGTGATGGTGCTTTGCAAGTTGGAGGATATTTTATTTATAGAAGAGAGCTATCGATGTTTTTATTTTCTTTTGCTTGTCAAACAAACCGTGTCTGGTTTCTTGATTGCCAAGAGAGTTGTTGCTGGTAATGGTTTGAAAGAGCAATTTTTTAGGGTTGGGATTCTATTTCCGGGAACGGCTAATTGGAAGATATATGAAGAACTTTTAAGAAAATTGCAATTAAGTAACTCAATCAATTTTGTGTTAGAAAAACTAGAGATTGCCATGTGTCATACTGTTGACTTTTTAACGAGATGCTTAATTACTAGTTTTCTAAAATTCAAGTATTCATTTTAAAAAAATTGAAAATATAGATCTCAATTTGTAAAAAATTAAATCGTTATTTTATAATTAATCCATAGAAAAAAGAGTGAAACAAGAAACTTGTGAAAATCTATAATTTGACAGAGGAAAGACATAAATAAGCAAAAGGGAGAGTTGGTCTAAACAAAAAGAAAAAATCACAATAGAAAATAGATTAGAGTTAAGTTGGACATAGTGAGCATGTAGACCATCTTCTTTCCCCCCTCTTTTTCCTTCTTTATGAATTCTGTAACAGAGAGCTTGAGGGAGCATTAGAGTTTATATCATATATAATGGATTATGGTCCAAGATCAACTTTAACTGACCAGTCAACGCTAGCATAATATGACACGTGTCGTGCCACATTATTGTTGACTAGTTGATCGAACCAATGCATTACCACATTTGTCATGCAGGGGTGTCATGCTGTACAAATGTTTGTCCACGTAACACTGCTTAGGGTTAGGGGTGCTATCCATAGCCGCCCTCCCTAGAACCCATCCTTGCTTGGGCGGGTTGGCCACTTCACCTCGTTGCCTCGCTGAAAGAGTGGGTGGGTTTCCAAGGCTACCGTTATGCTATCCTGCTCAAAACTGAAGTCATCCAAATAACTACATTTGAGCTATGCATAGCATATTCCAAACAAAAACCACCACCTCAAACAAAGTTGGGTATGGAGTTTTATGTTTGGTTACTGTGAACTCTATCAGGAACAGAGTTGTGCTATCTCTTAGACTTCGGTCTGTAGAGATAAGCCGTCTGGACTAGATCATGTCAGTCACAATAGTGTACTGAGATTCTACTAACGTTTGTAATTGACTTGTTGTTTGAAGTCAAAGTTGTAAGTCCTCTTTAAATGAATGGAATGAGATCCGTTTTATCAAAAAAAAAGTCAACAATACAGTCACGCAAATTTGAACTATGTCTCATATACATACATTTTCGAGAGTTTTATGACTAGATCCGTCGTGCATTTGAACGAATGAGACCAAATGTAACAACCAGATCCTAATATTATTAAGGATTTAATATTAATAATTTTATTGAGCCTAAATTAAGTTTAATGGATCATTTTGAGTACCCATGAGCTATAATTTATTGAGGTTAACGATGTATTCCAATTAGGCTCATAGACTCAAAAGTTTATTTTAACGCCCGTTAAGGTTTAGTAGATGGTTTTAGACGATATTAATTGGTTAATATTTCTGGAAAGCTCATTTGAGATTTAGTGAATAATTCTGAATAGGCCACGGGCCCGAGGAAAAAGCCCATCCTGTGTACTTATATAACTTGTTAGCCATGCACGTTGTCATCTTCAACCAACTAGGGTTACCGTAGATTCCTCTAGTCCACATCCAGCCTTTCCACCCGGTCAAAGAAACCCCACGTCCCACATTCACCATGCCAAAGCAACGGCCAACTCCCATTCATGTCAACTGCCATAACCTTACTCCAAGTCGTGCACTGCACCTAGACGTTTTCGCTCCACCCTCTTGGTGGCCCTACATTGGTTTGTCATTCACTCTCACTTACTCGGCTCTTCCTTCTATCTCCACGTAACTCTCTCTCTCTCTCTCTCTCTCTCTCTCTCTCTCTCTCTCTCTCTCTCTCTCTCACATTTTGTGTTTTGCAACCCTAGAAAGCCACTGCCACTCCTCGTCGGAAACCACAGCCACAAACCACGTTGCACAACTGCCCACATAAGACCACTTCTCTCCTCTATGTTTGTAATTCAGTCCTTATAAATCAAGTTACGGAAATGCCCTTGCATAGTGAGTGGTCCATAGTTTTTATTGTCATATCCGAGTGATAAAACTATGATGAATTAGATGTTTAAAGGTGGAAAATATTTTATAGTTTAATCACATGATTATTTGGAGAAATAACGTAGACATCAATTATTTAACAAGTGATGATATTTTAAAGTTAAGAGAATTTTAGGTTTAGGGAATATATGTTATTGAAGTGTTTGAGGTTTATAATTAGACTATGCATGACGATTTATTAATAATTTATATGACGATACATATATTTTATAAGTAATTAGTCGCGCCTTTGAAATATTAGATTAACACTAGAAGATAAGTAGCTTGATCATAAAATTAAGATTAGCACACGTTTGCTAGCTAGATATATTATTAAAACTAATTCTTTAGAAATTAATGTTTATGTACCATGCATGTCATGATGTCTACAAACGAATCACTCATCATAATATTTGATCATGTTTAATTTCGCATATTATAGTTATGTATGTATTATGTATGTCATGCATATCACGTTGTATAAGACATGTAAGTTTTCATAAGATTAAATTTAAGATAAAGATAAGATTAATAAGATAGTCATTCAGATGCATGGTATCAATAAAATTTATGGGTGGATGTGCAAGTCACGAACCTAAGCGTGGTTCACCGTAGTATGCTAAAATACTATCAGCGATTCCTCTTGTAGTCATAGGATGTGAAGTCGGTGCACAACTTTGCACATCAAATTAAGTTTGTTAGCTAGTCAGATAAATCAAATAATTCAAGACAAGTCATACATGTCATAAGCATAAGTGTGAAATGACACGATTTGAATTTTCTTTAGCATGAAGTGTTTTATGAAAAAATTTTATGTTTATTATGTTTACATTGTTATGAGTTTCTTACTGAATTTTCGACTCATTTTAATTTTATTTCATGTTTATAACCCTCAGGTGAGGTTGATGATGGGTATGAGCATGCAAGCCCAGGCTTAAATGGAACAGTTTAATTTAGTTCTAGTTTTCGTAGATTAATTTATTTTATGATAGACATTTTACTCAGTTACTTAAAGGCTTTGATTTAATATTATTTGAGACACGATTTATTTAACAACTCTTTTATGAATTAAATATTTATTTTATTAAATTATGAAATCTCTTGTCTGGGTTTATTTATGAAAATACGTGACATCCCTAGCCCTAGGGAAGGGGGTTTTACCCAAGGTTGTGGGTCTTAGCCTTTATTGACATAATCAAATCCCACAAAATTAGCAATCACTTAATTATTAAGGAAATTTGTCATTTAATTATAATTATTTCTTTTTTAATAGTTACCATAGAAATGCTAGGTATGTATCTATATATTTTAGACGTTCTTACACTGTAATGCATATTTTTCAGAAATATAGAGTTTAATTCTTAACATTGTATCAGCCAAACAACGTTCATAAGCCTCCAACCTCAACGCCTTCCATGGCCACTCCCTCCAACCCCTTTCATTCCCCTGATCTCTCCTTCACCCATCTGATTCCCGTAGCCTCATTTTAGTCTCTGGAATACTCACTAGAGATAATTATTCCAAATGGCAAAAAGCCATGACCCGTGCACTCAATGCCAAAAAAAAATTCAGTTTTGTTGATGGTACCATTTCCCCACCCGCCACAAATTCACCAAAGTATACTCAATGAAATCAAACCAAGGACATGGTCCTTACATGGCCAAGTAAGTCCATGCCGTTTGATAAAGTGATAAAAATTACATGATAAAGCTGCTTAAGTGAATGAATTATTTAACAAAAAATGAATTAAGCACTTAATTATGTATTGATTTTTAATACTTGACTCAATGTTAAATTCTGATTAATATCCCAAATTTTATTCTGATAATTTATTTATGTTGCAGGGCATTGTGGGAAAGATATTAAAATTATATGGATATTATTGGAAGTACCTAATGCCAGCAACAAAGCACTATCGTGGCTTCACTGCGAGCTCGCATGCGGTGCTGGGCTGGAGAGGTGCTGAGCAAAACGCACAGCAGCAGACGCACGACGTGGATCGTGCAAGCAGCACTCACGCAGACGAAACGCACAGCAGCAGGGCACTCACGCTGGGGCTGGACCAAAACGCAGGAGAGGGAGGCACGAAACGCTGGAAGGCAGACTCACGCTGGAAAGCAGCTCAAAACGCAAGAGACATGCGCACGCGGAAGATGAAATGCACGAACGTGGGCGAAATGCGGGAGCCGAAACGCACTAATGGCACATGTAAAACGCAGGGATATAAAAACAAATTTTTTTTCATGCGCCGGCGCCCTTAGTTTTATTTTAGTTTTTTAGTTCTCATTTTCTTCTTCTTCCGCATGTTACTAGGAGTATATTTTTATTTTCGACTTTTATTTTCCGGCGGCTGATTCTTCATCTTCAGCATTTGGGTTTCAGCAAACATTGCTATTTCATTTTATTTTCCGTCAGTTTTTATTCTTCTCAGTTTCGAATTTCAGCATATCTGATTGATACAGTATATTTTTATTCAGTAACTTTCATTTGAAACAGTATATGATGATGTTAGATTTTAATTTTCTTGAGCATTTTGTTAATCTAGAGATGATATGCTAGATTTTTAACTTGGGATTCAATGAGTAACCCGTGACTATTTGGGATTGGATTTACTTCAATATTTAGTGCTTTTGATGATTAACTTGATGGATTATATCTCAATGTGCATCTAGAAAATATTAGAGTTCTTTGTTCTTGGTTTAGATCAATTGTAGACGTAAAGGCACAATTGATACTTGAACAAGTAACATGACTTTAATGTTTTTCTTTCACTTTCTATGATTGTTATATAATTTGTCAAGAAGTTTTATTAAAATAAAATTGTGGTTCATTGCTATATTATCCGACTATGATTTCTAGGAATGAGAAAATGGTCGAGAGAAAATAAAAAGAGAAGTAAATCCATCATCAAATTAGTGGGTGAAAATTGCATCCCAAGTGTTTGTTTAATCGTTTCTTACAAGTTTAAGTTAACTTCCATACGATTTCTTTAAATCCCTTTAATCTTAGCAATTTTAGAAAAATAGATTCTCTTTTATTTTCAGCTTTACTTATGCTTGAACGTCCCGACAATTTCACTCATAATTCATTCTACACTCCCTTAGTAAATATCCACATTTAGGTGTAAATATTGTTAGTGGTTAAGTTTAGGAATTTATTTCTCTTTACTTATTATTTTAAATTTTCGTGTCACTCCAAACGGTAATATGTGGTCTTGCGAAAATGAAATGTTTGCTAAATTCTCATTGTCCCTGTGAATTCGATCTTGGGATTTACCCTTGTATTACTTTGACAGCTTCTACGCTTGGAAGTCGAAATTAAAAGCTGATCAAGTTTTTGGCGCCGTTGCCGGGGACAACTGGTGTTTAGCAAAGCATTCTCATATTATTGAGAAGACGTTTGTAGCGTTGTGAACCTCTTCACAACTTGGGTGACATTTTTCTTAACTTTATTTTTTTCTTTATTTTATTTTTATTTTTATTTTTTTTTCTTTGTTTTGTTGTTGTTTGTCTTGCATATTCTTTTATTTTCTGTTCTTGTTTGTATGACTGGTTGGACTAGGGACCAAACTTCTCGGTTGGTTAGGACAGAATCACAAGCATATTTTACCTCAGCATCACTTTCTCTTGAGTCATCTTCTGACACTAATAGTACCATGGCTGAAAATGAGAATCATGATCGGGAAGTAGTGAATCAGAATAGGACACTTAGAGATTATTTACAACCTGTCAGAACTAGTACCCCCTCATGCATAATCCTACCTTTGAATGCAAATGTCTTTAATTTCAAGCCTGGAATGATTCCATTAATTCCACATTTTCATGGCATGGATTCCGAGAATCCGTACATTCATATCAAAGAATTTGAAGAGGTTTGTTCTACATTTATGGACCCAACATGCACTGAGGAGGTTATTAGACTAAAGTTGTTTCCATTTTCCTTGAAAGATAAGGCTAAAACATGGTTAAATGCATTAAGACCTAGATCTATAGGCACATGTCAGGAAATGCAAACTGAATTTTTGAAGAAATTTTTTCCAATACATAGGACAAATGCACTTAAAAGACAAATTATGAACTTTGCCCAAAAAGATTCTGAAACTTTTTATCAAAGTTGGGAAAGGTTCAAGGATCTTTTAAATGCTTGTCCTCATCATGGTTATGAAAATTGGCGTTTGATAAGTTTTTTTTATGAAAGTTTGACACCTAAAATGCGCCAATTTGTATAAACCATGTGTAATGGAGAATTTTTTGACAAAGAGCCTGAGGAAGCATTTGAATATTTTGATTACCTTGCTGAAAATGCTCAATCTTGGGACACGACTGATGTGCATGATAGGTCTAGGCAAATTGAGTCAGGTCATGAAAAATACACTTTAAAAGAAGATGATGATTTGTGTGCTAAGTTAACCTTGTTGTCTAGAAAAATGGAAGCTATGGAATTGAAAAAGGTAAATGAAGTGCATGCTGTCCATAAAAATTTAGAGAAGTGTGGCATATGTGAGGATCATGGGCATGCAACTAATGAGTGAACCACGATCCCCGCATTCAAAGAGGTATTGTTGGACCAATCTAATGCTGTAAATATGATACAAAAACCATATTCTGGTCCTTATTCTAATTCTTATAATCCAGGATGGAGAAACCACCCAAATTTTGGGTGGAGGAATGACCAGCAATTAGCTCCAGCAGTCTTGGCTCCAGGACCCTCTCAACTCGCAATTCAAGCACCTCCAATGCAAAAGAAGGGTCTTGAGGAGACGATGCATCAATTGTCAAACACCTTGCAGCAGTTTATGCAAGGTCAAGCAACAATCAACAATCAAAACTCTCAAGCGATAAATGACATTCGGAGCACACTTACAAAGATGACTACGGCTTGGAGCTCTCAAGAGAAAGGAAAACTTCCTGCACAACCTTAACCCAATCCACAAAGTCAGCCACCACAAGGAGCAGTTGAGAGTTCAAATGTGAGGCAAGTGAAGGCGGTCACTACTTTGAGAAATGGTAAGGTGGTGAACATTCCAGCTCAAGGTTCAGACAAGGCTGGTAAGGTCTCTAAACTTGTACTAAATGAGGCTGAAAATGGTGAGTTTGAACAAAATGAAACTGAAACTGAAAAGATTTCATGTCCTGTACCTGCTCCCTTTCCTCAAAGATTGGTTCCTCTGCACAAAGACAAACACCAATCTGAAATTTTAGAAATATTCAAAAATGTTAGGATTAATATCCATTTGTTGGATGCTATTCAACAAATTCCTGCATATGCTAAGTTTCTAAAAGATTTGTGTACAGTTAAAAGAAAATTAAATGTGCAAAAGAAAGCTTTTTTTACTGAGCAGGTCAGTGCCATAATTCAGAGTAATACCCCACCAAAATATAAAGACCCCGGTTCACCAACAATTGCTTGTGTTATAGGAAGTTCAAAAATTGGTCAAGCATTGTTAGATCTAGGTTCAAGTGTGAATTTGCTGCCTTATAATGTTTATGAGCAACTTGGTTTGGGTGAATTAAAACCAACTCCTATAATTTTACAACTAGCGGATAGGTCTATTAAAATGCCAAGAGGAGTTGTTGAGGATGTTTTGGTTCAAGTGGATAAATTCTTTTATCCCGTTGATTTTGTTGTGTTGGATGTTCACTTGACACCAAAATCTTCTTTTCAAGTACCTGTGATTCTTGGGAGACCTTTTCTTGCTACTTCAAATGTATTAATAAATTGTAGGAGTGGTGTTTTAAAGCTGAGTTTTGGGAACATGACTCTTGAACTAAATATTTTCAATATTTGTAGGCAACCTCAAGACTTGGAAGATGTACAAGAAGTGAATCTGTTGGAAAGCATCCTTGAGGAGGAGACTTATTTGGCATACCAACCCACTAACCTGCTGTTTGAGTTAGAAAATTTTTGTGAACTTCTCAATGATGACACCCCCATTGATGTTTCTCATGTTTTTAATGCAGAAAATAAATTGGAGACTAAATGGAGGCCAAAGATTGAGCAACTCCCACTGTTGACAGCAAGTTTGAAGCCTTCAGCAAATGAAGTCCCCACACTAGAGCTAAAACCATTGCCAAATGACTTGAAATATGCATTTCTGGGACCGGACAACACCTTTCCAGTGGTGATTTCAGCCCAACTCTCTCATGATCAAGAAGGCAAATTGATGGAAGTCTTAAAGCGACACAAAGGTGCCATTGGGTGGACAATAGCAGATATAAAAGGTATAAATCCTCTTGTGTGCACTCATAGGATTTACTTAGAGGAAAATGCTAAAGTTTCTAGGGAGATGCAAAGGAGATTAAATCCTACCATGAAAGAGGTGGTAAAAACAGAGATTTTAAAGTTACTTGACGTGGGAATCATCTACCCTATTGCGGACAGCAAGTGGGTAAGTCCCATTCAAGTAATTCTAAAAAAATATGGGCTTACCATTGTGAAAAATGAGAAAGATGAACTGATTCCTACTAGGATTTCTACTGGTTGGCGAATGTGTATAGATTATAGGAAGTTGAATGCCGCCACTAGGAAAGATCATTTCCCTTTGCCATTTCTTGATCAAGTGCTAGAAAAGTTGCGGGTCATGATTTCTATTGCTTTCTTGATGGATATTCTGGTTTTTACCAAATAGAAATAGCACCCGAAGATCAAGAGAAAACAACTTTTACTTGCCCGTTTGGCACTTTTGCATTTAGAAGAATGCCTTTTGGACTATGTAATGCACCGGCTACTTTTCAAAGATGTATGCTTAGTATTTTCAGTGACATGATTGAAAACTGTTTGGAAATATTCATGGATGATTTTTCAGTGTTTGGCAGTTCTTTTGATGCATGTTTGACTAACTTACAAGCTGTTTTAGCCAGGTGTGAAGAGAATCATTTGCTTCTCAATTGGGAAAAGTGTCATTTCATGGTTCAACAAGGCATAGTTCTTGGTCACATAGTCTCATCACGAGGTATTGAAGTTGATAAAGCTAAAATTGAACTTATTTCCAAGCTTCCTATACCCAAAACAGTAAAAGAAATCAGATCATTTCTTGGGCATGCTGGGTTTTATAGGCGATTTATTCAGAATTTTAGTTCTATCTCTAAACCCTTGTGTGAGTTACTTATGCATGATGTTGCTTTTGAATGGACCTCTTCTTGTCAAGATGCTTTTGATAAGCTGAAAATTTTGCTCACCACAGCCCCTATCATGCAGCCCCCTGTTTGGTCTATTCCTTTTGAGATAATGTGTGATGCTAGTGATGTAGCCATAGGAGCTGTTCTTGGACAGCGTATAAATAAGTTCCCACATGTCATTTCTTATGCAAGTAAAACTTTAAATTGAGCCCAAAGAAATTATTCTACCACAGAAAAGGAATTGCTTGCTGTAGTTTTTGCATTAGACAAGTTTCGAACTTATATTCTTGGTTCTCCTGTGGTTGTTTTCACTGACCATGCAGCGTTAAAGTACTTATTGTCAAAGAAAGATGCTAAACCACGTTTAATCCGATGGATTCTTCTTCTCCAAGAATTTGATCTTATCATCAAAGACAAGAAGGGTGCTGAAAACGTAGTTACCGACCACTTGTCTCGGCTTACATTTGCTGAAAATGATCACACTATCCCTATCATTGACTCTTTTCCTGATGAACAATTAATGTCAGTTGAAAATTTGCCTTGGTTTGCTGACATAGTTAATTTTTTGGTGACAGGACAAACTCCACCCCATTGGAGTGCTCAAGACATACGGAAATTCAAGCATGAGGTAAAGTCATTCTTTTATGACGATCCTTACTTGTTTAAATATTGTTCTGACCAAATCATAAGGAAATGTGTGCCTGATCATGAGATACAAGCTGTTCTTTCTTTTTGTCATAATGAGGCTTGTGGGGGGCATTTTTCTGCAAATAAAACTGTTGTAAAAATTTTACAAAGTGGGTTTTATTGGCCACATATGTTTAAGGATGCGTATAATTTTTGCAAAACTTGTGAGCCATGTCAAAAACTAGGCACAGTCACTAAGAGAAATATGATGCCTTTACAACCCATTTTGGTCATTGAGATTTTTGATTGTTGGGGGATTGATTTTATGGGACCATTTCCATCTTCTTTTGGTTATTTGTATATTCTCGTGGCTGTTGATTATGTTTCTAATTGGGTTGAAGCTATTCCATGTAAAACAAATGACCATAAGATCGTGCTTAAGTTTTTGAAAGAAAACATTTTTGCTAGATTTGGCATGCCTAAAGCTATCATTAGTGATAATAGAACGCATTTTTGCAACAAACCATTTGCCGCCCTCATGAAAAAATATGGTATACACCATAAAATTTCCACTCCATATCACCCGCAAACGAATGGGCAAGCTGAATTAGTTAATAGGGAACTTAAGCACATCTTAGAAAAAACAGTCAACCCCAACAGAAAAGATTGGTCTTTAAGGCTTATTGATGAGCTTTGGGCTTATAGGACAGCCTTTAAAACCTCTCTTAACATGTCACCTTATCGCTTGGTCTATGGAAAGGCATGTCACCTTCCAGTTGAGCTTGAACATAAGGCATATTGGGCTGTTAAACAATTTAATTTTTCTATTGACCATGCTGGTTCTGTGAGAAAATTTCAGATTTCAGAATTGGATGAGCTTAGGCGAGATGCATATGACAATTCTAAATTGTCAAAGGAACGCATGAAGGTATTACATGACAAGCACATCCAAAGAAAGAGTTTTGAGCCCAATGAGCAAGTCTTACTTTACAATTCCCGCCTCAATCTATTTCCAGGCAAATTAAGATCAAGGTGGAGTGGGCCTTATGTAGTTAAGACTGTGTTTTCATATGGAGTTGTTGAGATTACTAATCCTCAAAGTGGAAACACTTTCAAAGTTAATGGCCAACGACTTAAACATTTTTTGCCATGGGAACAACGCGTGGGTCTATCACCTTAAACGAGAGTTATCCTCTTTGCACCAAAATGCCACCTCCATCCATGAATACTACAACCAAATTAAACATCTCTTGGATGAACTTAGTCACCTCCAAAAATGCAGTGATCTAAAAGAATTTCAACAACAAGCAAAGAATGAACGAGTGTACCAGTTTTTACTCAGCCTCAATGATTCATTCTCTCAACTGAGAACCCAGATTTTGGCACTGGAACCCCTTGCCCCCATCACCAAACTTTTTTCTATTCTGTTTCAGGAGGAGCAACAGAGACTTCTTCAAATTCGTAATTCTCCATCAGACCTGCAAAGCTTCGTCGCCCACTCCAATGGCTCCAAAAAACCACCATTCATATGCTCGGAATGTGGCCGGAACGGCCACACGTAAAACCCAAGCCTAGGCAAGTTCTCGCCAAAGGAGCATTACGGCGCCGTTTTCAGGTAAGGCTCTTTAAGCCTTTGTTTTCCTTTCTTTTTCTTTTCCTCCGACGGTTTCTTCCACTCTCCCTCTCTGATTTTCAGTTTTTGCTTGTTCCGAATCTCACTCCCACTTTTTCATCAACTTCTCAACCGCATCTATGTTTTCTTCACTTTAAAAAAAAAAAAAAATCACTCTCATCAGACTCTCTCCCTCTCCCCCACATTAGTTTCTCACCCTCATGGACCCAGACCTTAAGGCAACGCCACTGACGCAAACCACTAAGCACTGAAGCCCAGCCTCCTACCAACCAGCCGCCTCCCAACACCTCACCAGACCACCACTGGAAGCCACCAGTCGTGCCTAGCTGCAACAAGATGGGACAGCCCCCACAGCCTAGCCCCTCCGTGTCCTCAAACGAAAACCAACCAACGGCATGCTCCTCCACGCCAACAACCCCATTTCCGTCGTTAGACCACCAGCCACGCTGCGACATCGTGAGCCACTGCCCAGCCCCTCAAGAAAACTGCTACCACCTGTCCCCTGCCATAAACGGCAACATCTCCCCCATCTGGCAGAACAACAACTCCGAATGGAAGCCATTGTGTCGAGATCACGCCGCTTGACAGAAACCGCAAGCCCACAACCTAAACCTCTGCCCTTCACCACCACGCTGTCACCATGAGACGCCCCTGTAGACTACTAACCACCACGGTTAACACCACCATGAGCTGCATTCCTTTCGGTAAACACCCAAAGAAAACCACCCCTATTTTCCATACTCAAAACAGAGCAACAAGCATGGACGTGATACTCCGCTCGACAACCACGCAGCCAACCTCCACAGTAGACCTCAGCTCAGCCACTAGTGAGCCCCTTGCTGCCTCCCATTCGGTGAGTTTCCTCTCTTCTCACGCCGTGTTCTCTCCTTCTCTCTCAGAGTCGCTCTCTCTTGCTCTCTCTCTCTCTCTCTCTCTCTCTCAACGCGTGACGCCCAGCCCGCCAGAGTTTGCATCTCAGCCGCCCAGTCCCGTCGCGATTCCTTCTCTCCCAGTGAGCTTAGTGCTGTCATGGTTATGTTCTGTATTTTCAGTAGTTTATTTTTGTAACATACTCACCAAAGCATCCATGCCTTATATGCATTTTTTTCCAAAATATCCCTAGTTATACGTTGGGCTTGGTTTTTAATTTACTATGTGAAGGCTTGGTTTTAAGAATAAAATATTATTACAGAAGATAATTAGGGCTTTAAAGTATAATGCTTTTATTATATTATATAGTATTAAATTTTATAGTCTAATTTCAATAGTAAATAAGTTAGAATTTAATATCTTGGTCGAAGATATTATGTCGATATTGATGATTTTGAGAAGTGATGGTATTTTTTTTAGGATTAAGAGAATTTTAGACATTTAGGAAAAATAAGTTATTTTAGTATTTCAGGTATAGGAATCGAAATACTTGTTCGATTGAAATTTATGGGAGTTACGTGACAATTTTATAGGTGGCGATTGATTGTCGTTCAGTACTGCTATGGAGAATTTCTGATAAGCTAAGAAGTTCAGGTAAATGGAATTCCTATACTAGACTTTGCATAAAAATAAAATGGACTGAGATTGATTTTTGAAAAATATGCATGTTTTGTTATGAAAAGAAATTTGAAACGACCTCAGTTATTTGTTATGCATTACTCATGAAATTCTGTATAAGAATAAAGTATTTTTCTGATATAACTGGTGTAGACATGAGCTTATTTTTGACATTCTGTTATTGAACTGAGAAAAATGAATGAATATGAAAATTTGATAAATTTGCATGTGACATGAAGATGTTCTAAATCTGTTTTGGAAAATGCGAAATGATCTGAATTTCAATACTTTGTTTTGATATGATGTGGCATCTGAAAAATCTTTGGCATGACTTTCAAATTCTGTTTTGACTCTGATTCTGATTTTGTTTTGCTCTAATATGTGGTCCTATCATGGGATATAATAGTGACATTTGACCCTGTCACGAGATATAATAGTGACCTCTAACCCTACCACGGGATATAATTGTGGTCTCCGCTCTGAGTGCAATCGTTTTTATAACATGGTGATTTATGTTCTGTTTGGCTTTCCGCAGAATGCCCAACTTTACCGCGAGGGTTAAACATGGCCTATGTTCTGATATGATATGATAAGACGAAGATATTCAGTCATGTTGTGCCAAATGAGTCTTTGAATATGAAAAATTAGTTTTTGAATATGAAATATTTGAAAAGTCACTCTGAATTTCTGATAATATGTATTTTTGAAATTTGCATATTGAAATTTAAATGTTTTGTTTCTGCATTTTGAACTCTGTGAAAATGTTCATATTTACATACTAGCATATGTTTTCTACTTACTAAGTTATTGATAACTCACCCCTTATCTTCAAACATTTTTTCAGATGATTTTGAATAGTTCAGCTAAAGATCAGGATTATGGAGTATCGATGAGATTATTATTTAAGCATAGTGGATTACTCATAGAAGATTTCTTAGAATTGACGGATTTTATTAAGAGATTTTGTAGTATTCTTATGACTTTATATTTTGGAGTCTGTAAATATGTTGATGAATTGTGAGTTTTAAGTTACAGAGAGTAACTCTTCGATCCCTACGAGATCTAGGCGTTACAGATATCCTCCTGCGCCCCTGGCCGTGAACCCCACACGAAGTCTCCGCCCTCCCTTCTCAGCAAACCACCTCCTAGTCTACTGCCGATGGCTCACCAGGCCTCTTCCTCCACCACGAGCTCGCCAGTACCTAGTCTCACTCCCGATCTCTACCAAAAATTTTTGGATTTGCTTAGCCCACCTAACCCTTCCGCAAATTTCGTGGGTAACGTCTCTTACACTCTCTCTTCTACTCAAGGCCGAACATGGATCATTAATAGTGGAGATAGCCACCACATGTGCCATGATCAGACCATTTTCTCTAAACTCTCATCTCCATCCCATGCACCGAATGTATGCTTACCCATAGGTGTTTTTCTTATTAAAGAGTTCGACACAATTCATTTGGCCGAATCCCTCACTTTGTCTAATGTCTATTTTGTCCCCTCATTTCATTTCAATTTAATTTCTGGACCCCAACTCACCTATAATAATAATTGTCTTGTCTTTTTTTCCTCTACTCATTGTTTTTTTTTTCAGGACCCACAGTTGACAAAGCTAATTGGAGCGGGTGAGCTTTGCAATGGACTTTATGTGTATCGGCCTCAACCCGTCACAGCTATTTCTACACAGACTCTTGCTAATAAGATCCTATGGCACCAATGCCTAGGTCATCCTTCTCGTTTAAATATTCCGAATCTTTTCAATAATAGTCCTTGTATTATTTCTGATTACGATATTTGTGCTCGTTCGAAACATACTAAACTTTCTTTTCCTTCGAATGCTAATAAAAATATTTTTGATTTTAATCGTATTTTTTGTGATATATAGGGTGGTTAACATATTTTTTCAATTTGTCGTGCTCATTATTTTCTTACCATTGTGGATGATTTTCCTCACTCCACTTAGATCTATCTCATGTGACATAAATCTGAAGCATATACTTATCTCATACATTTTTTGCATTTATCCAGAATCAGTTCAATACCATGGTTAAAATTATAAGAAATTATCTTCATGACTACAGGATCAATCATGAACGTACCTGCATTGAGACTCCGCAACAAAATGGTGTTGCGGAGCGCAAACACTGGCACCTCCTGAATGTCACTCGTAGTCTCCAATTTCAAGCACATTTACCCTTAAAACTTTGGAGTGAATGTATTCTCACCGCCACTTATCTTATTAACCACACCCCAAGTCGTATTCTTCAAAATAAGTCCCCTTTTGAACTTCTCTTCAATACCTCACCAAGTTACGCTCATTTGCGTGTATTTGGATGTCTTTGTTACATTCAAACCCTCTATATTTTTCGCGACAAATTCTCACCTCGTGCCTCAAAATACTTCTTCCTTGGGAATCCTGGTCAACATAAAGCTTACAAGCTTTACAGCCTGGAAACCCAAGCTACCTTTTATTCTCGTGATGTTACTTTTCAAGAACAAATATTCTCATTCCAAACCGCTTATTCTCCTCCAGATCCATCACTACCCATTATTCCTCTCCCCATCCCTGAACCCATAACTCCTCCTTCCGCCTCCACTCCTATTCCCGACCCATCACCACCCCCACCATCTCCTATCTCCATTCGTCCTAGACGCACCACCACTCAACATGCATATCTTCAGGATTATGTCGGTCCGACCATACATACGGAGTCCACTGCATCCTCATTAGCTGCATCAGCTTCAGGTAATGCTCATCATTTATCTGCTTTTCCATCTTATTCTCATTTTTCTCCTTCTCATCTTACTTTTTTAACTGCTCTCACCACATCTGTTGATCCTTCTTGTTACTCCATCGCCATTCTCATTGGCGCAAGGCCATGACTGCTGAGATCCGAGCCTTAGAGGATAATGCCATTTCGACTCTTGAACCTCTTCCTTCTGGTAAGAAACTCATTGGATGTAAATGGGTTTTCAAAACTAAACTCAAAGCCGACGGATCCGTCAAGAGGTACAAAGCTCGATTAGTTGCTAAAGATTACACCCAGGTTGAAAGTCTTGACTACCATGAAACATTTCCTTTGGTTGCCAAAATAACCACTGTCTACTGCTTACTGGCAGTCGTTGCCACCAAAAATTGGGTCATCCAACAACGTGATGTCAACAATGCTTTTCTACACGGAGATCTTGATGAAGAGGTCTATATGATCCCACCACCAGGATATTGCCCTAAGGGGGAGACTCGTGTGTGTTGGCTCCAGAAATCTCTATATGGCCTCAAACAAGTCTCCCGCAACTGGTTTTTTAAACTAACCACTGTGCTTCTTGATGTAGGTTTTAATCAATCTCAGGTAGACCACTCTTTCATGGGAACTAAGGTGGGCCTAATCTTAAAGATATTTTACAAGTTCTAGATGGGCCAATTACAAGAATTGATACAATCCACTTAGGACGAGTTTAGCAAGAGCCCAACATTAAAGATGGACTTAAAGGATGAAGATTCAGTTTTGATTCATTTGATAAGCTATGGAATGGGCAACAACATGACTTAAATGCTTTGGGCACTTGAATGCTTTCAACTTGTTTAATTCATTTAAATGACTTATTTTATTAGTTTAGAATAATTGAGTTTATTTTGAGAATGACTTAAGAAGGGCCGATTCAAGGGCATGTTAGGAAATTTATTATTTTCTTATGAACTAGGATTTTTGGGAAGACCTTGTATTTTGGCTAAGGACTTATTTAGAAAGTTATTTTATAGGAACTAGGGTTTCAAGAGGTTACTGTAGCCGAGTTACTGTAGTGTGTACTGTAGCCGCGGCACTGTTCACTCAGGATTTTTTTGGAAGATGAAGCATTATTTTGGTTAGGGTTTTAATTAGGTTTTAGTTTAAATACGCTTTGTTGCCTCATGTTAAGGAGTTTTATGAAATTTGATGAATTTATTCATTGTGAGTTGAGTTCTACTCTTCTTGTTCTTAATTGAACTTTTGAATTTATCAAAGGTAAAACACAACATTTGTGACGTTCCTTCTTTGTAATCTGGGTTCTTAAGACGGGTTCTTCAACGAGTCTAGATTTTAATATAATCTAGGTTCTTGAAATGAGTTCTCATCGGGTTTAGGTTCTCCATCCATTGACTTGATTTTGACTTTCTTGAAGAGTTTTCAAATTGATTGTGGGTTTAAGGGATTTCATTCCCGTGGGTTCATATCACTCTCTATTCACTCTTATCACTCACACCAGCATCACTATTGTCCTCGTTTATGTTGATGACATCTTAGTTGATGGCAATGATATTTCTCAGATCGATATTTTCAAGAGCATTCTCTCTACATACTTCAAAACAAAGGATCTCGGCTCCCTCAAATATTTCCTTAGAATTGACGTTGCTAGCTCTCATAAATGCATCTTCCTCAACCAACGCAAGTACACACTTGATATCCTGACTGATAGTGGTCAACTTGGTGCTCGGACTTCTCACTTTCACATGGAACAAAATTTGAAGCCTCATAGACCGTGATGGCTCTCTCCTTACCGACCCTGGCTCCTATCGACTAATGGTTGGATGTCTCATCTACCTGACTATAACACGTCCTGATATTGTTCTTGCAGTGAATATTCTCATCCAGTTCATGCATGCTCCTTGAGATCCACACATACAAGCTGCCATTCGCGTTCTTCATTATCTCAAAGGCAGTCCAGGTCAAGGCATTTTTTTCTCATCATCTAGCAATTTGCATGTTACCGCTTGCACAAACTCAGATTGAGCCAACTGCCCCACTACTCGAAGATCCACCACAGGGTTTTTCATTCAACTCGGCACGAGCACCATTTCTTGGCAAACAAAAAAATAGAAGACAGTGGCACATTCCTCTGCTGAAGCCGAATATCGCACCATGGCAGTCACTACTTGCGAACTCACCTGGCTGAAATAGCTCCTCACATTTCTTGGTGTCTCTCATTCTGAGTCTATCAGTCTTTATTATGACAACCAATCCGCTCTACACATCGCTCACAATTCTGTCTTTCACGAGCGCACCAAACATATTGAGATTGATTGTCACATTGTTCGTGATAAAATTCGGGCAGGCCTCCTTACAGCCATTCACACCTCTTCTCATGAGCAAGTCGCGGACATCTTCACCAAAGTCTTGGGACATGAACTTTTCCAACACTTTCTACGCAAGTTGGGCATTATGGATCTCTATGCACCAACTTAAGGGGGAGTATTGACAGAATCAAATCCCACAAAATTAGCAATCTCTTAATTATTTAGGAAATTTGTCATTTAATTGAAATTATTTACTTTTTAATAGTTATCATAGAAAGGCTAGGTATGTATCTATATATTTTAGACGTCTTACACTGTAATGCATACTTTTCAGAAATATAGAGTTCAATTCTTAACAGCCTTGAAGACCCACGGTCTTGTTGGCCTTTGATGGTCGTGGGTCTTGACATTGGAGACCTCACTCTCGTTGGACTTAGAGAACTCAATTTTTAAAACCCACGACATGGCCATGATTTGTGCATATCAATGGAAATAAAGAAATAAGAGAGAAGAATGAGAGAGAAAATAAGAAGGAAAAGAGTCGGAGGAGAAAAAAAAATGAAAGAGGATAAGGAGTAAGAGTTAGTAGAAGAGAAAATAGAAATAAAAAGAAAGAAGAGAAAGGTGGAGATAAGAAAATTGAAAGAATAGCTAGGGGAAAAGAGTTGAGAAGACATGGCAAAAGGCACATAATGAGAAGCCCTAATTTGGCCATCGTAACTTGCCCATAACTTGCCTCTCGCTCGCACTAACTATAAACAAGACTAACCTATCCATTCGTATGGAGAAAAAGAGTTGATTCCCACCCATTAACCTTGTAGACGGGTCGAGGGAAGTCCCCCTATTGCACATCCCTACTCATGGCTGAGATAAATGACACGGTATAAGATGCTTGAGCAATGTACCGCAGGCGCAGAGCTTGTCGTAATAGTGTTATCGGTGAACTGAACAAACTGGTCGTTGACCACTTTTGGGGCCAGAAATCGTCTAATACAAACAAACTATAATTTTTGGTTTTTCTAAATTTTTACTAAAAATATAATAAATAATTAAATTTTTTTAATATTAAAATAATAATAATATTAAAAAATAATATTTTATTTAATTTTTAATTTTTATCTTAATTTATATAACCTCAATTAATAACTAAACATCCCAAGCTGTTGGATCCGTAACAAGAAGACACGTTTCTTAAACGAAAAAATATCTGAGAACCCTAAAAAGATCTATATTTCCACGTCTGCCGAAGAGAAGTTCCGGAACCTTCCCGATAATCATCACCTTCAGATTTATTTTGCCAAGTAACCATCACCTTCAGAATTCATGAAGAAAAATCACGATCGCCTTTGCCTTGTTGCCTATAAAGCGACCCGCTTTCACTTTCGTCAAGAATCATTGTCCTTACGAGTTCTAACTCTCCCGATCGAGTCCGCTGGCACTTCATAGGCTTCCCTTTGAATTGAGTACTCATACAAGACAGTGTTCAGCTTCTGGGTATTGGGTTTTTTCGAGGTTCTGAGATTGGTGGGGTTGTGACGGAGATGCAGATGGAGGCTGACAAAGAGCCGCTATCTTATTACGGTGTTCTTGGTGTTGGTATGAACTCGTCTGCTGAAGAATTAAGGCGTGCTTATCGCAAGCTTGCTATGGTAAGTCTGGCCTAAACACAGGAAAAAGATACATTAAAGATCCAAAAGTTGTTGTTCTAAGTGCGTGTGAAGTTAATATATGCGTTTGTTTTGTTGGTTGTTGTTGTTTTTACTTCTTGGTGCAGCAATGGCATCCAGATAGATGGACTAAAACCCCTTCTTTGTTGGGCCAAGCTAAACGAAAATTCCAGCAAATTCAAGAAGCCTATTCAGGTTTTTTTTTTTTTTTTTTACTTTCTGGAGAGAAATTAGTTATCTTGATTACCTGTTTTTTTTTTTTTTTTTAAATCTTTTGTTTGGCCTACGGAAGCGTGCGTACGAGTTTTATTAACCTCTTCTGTTGTTGGAGCAGTGCTGTCAGACCAGAGGAAGAGGACGCTGTACGATGCAGGGTTATATGACACCGATGATGAACAAGATGAGGTGGGTATTTCGAAGGAGTGTCTTTCTATGATTTCCCCGACGCATTTTGATATCATAAAGATACTGATAATCTGGCAATTGAACTCTGTTTTAGGGCTTTTCTGATTTTCTCCAAGAAATGGTTTCTCTCATGAAGCAGACCAGGAAAGAGGTACGGATCTTGTTTCTGTTCAGATATCAGTTTCTTTCTTCGGTATTGCTTTTCCTACTAGATCAACTATGTTGAGTTTCCGCAGCTCTAATGTTGTGATTTTAATTGAGCTTTCGACGTACACTGGCGTGGAAAAGTGGTATTGCGGTTGGTTTGGTTTGACAGTTAGGCCTATTTATATCTTAAAATAACACAGCTGAACTCTGAATAATGCTCTTGTAATAGAACGTTGAATTCATAAATTTTGAAACTTATTATGCAAGTTGATAGTTATGCAAGTTGTGCGAGAATGATTAAAATGGAAAACAGAGTGATCTGTTCTGGAATTGTGCTGGGATTCTGAGAGACATGTTTTCTTTCTTTTCTCAAGGGAAGAATTGTCCTATGGCTGCTTTAAGTCCAAATTGTGTGGGGGAAATGGGGTGATTTGCGAGGCCCATAAGTGGAAGAATGGTGATCAGAAGGTTCTAGTTTTGTTTTCTCAAGTTTTATCTAGTCAATTTTAGTAAGTTCATAAAGTGACCATTGATCAGAAGCATGTCATAACTTGAATGCAACACAAAGATTCTCATGGTTTGCTTACCTAAAATCTTGAAATCTTTGATAATCTAGGTTGTGAAGTTTTTGATAAGTCTGTTGATTTTTAATTCATGGGTTGCATACACAGAAAAAGACTTATAGCTTGGAGGAGCTACAGAGGATGCTTGTGGAAATGGCTCAAGGATTCGATTCTCCTACATGGTTTTGCGGACCCTCAATTGTTGGAAACTCCGGATGCTCAAAGAAAACACGTTGGGAAACAGATCAAATGCCGCGTAGAAGCTCACATTTGCATGCATCAAGCTTGGGGATGTCTGGAAGTAGCGGCTGTTGCAATTAATGAGGAAGCTTTCACCGTTCTTCCAGAGAAGATATGATGAGGAAACTACTAATTCAATTTTTTTTTTTTTTTTTCCTGCTCACCTTGTGATTTCGAATGAGTCAAAATACCCGAGCCAGAGGGTTGAATGAGTTTAGGCTTGAGACTGGAGTAGATCAGAGAAGAGAGAGAGATAGAGAGAAAAGGTCTGCAATGTTTTGTGTACAGAGATTAGAGCTCTGCCTGTGGGGCATGGTGTCTTTTGATGAATCTTATTATGCATTGTCTTCATACAGATGATTAGAGTTCTCTTCTCTCTTCTCTTTACTGTGATTTTTTTCTGGTTTCTGAAACATTTTGGTGGGCTTTACTTTTGGGCTCTCAGCTGATAGACAATGCAAGCGGCTATTTGACTACGGAGGCCCACTTCATGGGTGTAAGAACTAGATATTGAAGTTTTGGACCCTTCAGACTGTTATGGTGTAAATAAAACCATATCACTGGTCAGCTGGTTGTTGAGATTGATTCGATGAAATATGACCTTAGGCTCGAGTATAAAGTTAATAATCTTGATTATTTATTAGATACACTATTATTTTTTGTAGTATTTTGTAATGAGAAAATTAAATATTTTAAAAGATAAAAAAAGTTTGAATTTTGTTCTTAAAAATATTATTAATGAGAGGGATAGTTAATAGTTATGGGAAAAGAAAAGTAAAAAACAAAGGATCGTGATAGATTTCTGACTTTCAAACCAACCAGTTTGGCCCAGTGTCAATTATTGGAACAGAAGAGATTACCTTAGGTAAGAAGGTTCCCAAAATTGACACTTTGGGACCCCATTTTTGGCTGTCTCGTTCGGAAAGTTGACCGACTCGAGTCCGATAAAGTCCATGGACTAGCAAAAAGGAGGTTTGGAAGATGCTTCGAGAAAATGGGACGGTGCTCTCTCTCTCTCTCTCTACAAACCTCTTTCTCTTCCACTCATCTACGTGTCCATATTCCATCCTCCTAACTTTTTGTCCTTTCCCATCATACATTTCTTCATTAGTTAGGGAATATGAAAATAATGTTAGAAAGGAAAGCAAATTAGAAGAACCAATTAAACAAACGGAGGAAGAATCATTCACGAAAAAAAAGAAAAAAAAGGAAAGAGTAAAAAAGTTGTGGATATGACTTGATGACTCAGGAAAGGTGCAGGACAGGATACCCCCAGTGAATGTGATGGATGACCTGTCTATGATATTGGTTGAAAAAAATGGGGCTCCAGTTTTTTTAAAAGTATTAAAAAAATAATGTGAAAAAAAAATCAATAAAATATTTTTGATTTTTTTTTTCACATTATTTTTTTAATATTTTTAAGTATTTTAAAAAAAATAAAAAACTCACCATATTATTAAATAATATTTTCTTAATTATTAAGTAAAAAAAAAAACTTTAAAAAATAAATAAAATATCCATCGGACAAAAAAAAAAGGGAGCCCGATTATTGGCCATATTGGTTAGGGTTTCTTAGGGTAATAATGACAATATTGATTTGTGGTGCTTCAAAATGCAAGACTACTTTATTAAAAGTCTTTTACATGTCTTTTTCTTATCCTTGTGATCTTTTGTGTCCATCATGCAAGTATAATCATAAGTTTCTTGATAATACATGATGAGTATAATTTGATTAAAGAGTTTTGCTACTTACAAACTGGTATATGTAAATACTGTAAAATCTATTACAATCATAAGAAACCGAAATATTAATAATTTTTTTTTATTAATAATCATATTAGTGATGTACTGACAGTATTGTATCAATTATATATAAGTGAGCTTGTAAATGTTGTTTTTAATTTTCCCCCTCAAAAGTAAAAGATAAGTTGATCATGTGAATGTATAGCAAGAATATATATAATCTAATGACAGGCTATCCAAGCTTCAAACCCACTTTTATTTTACAAGAAAGTTATAACTTTCTTGATGATCTGCAGATGACAAAAGCTATAACTTTCTTGTAAAAAAAAAAGTGGGTTTGAAGCTTGGATAGCCTGTCATTAGATTATATATATATATATATATGTATATATATATAATTCCTTTATACGTAGCTCTGATCTCGCCTCAATACTGTCTGCATGCAGCTAGCTCTACACCAATCATGTCTAGCTCCTAATCTTCACTAAAATCATCAAAACCTAGCTAATGCAATGACGTGTAACACGTACACTTCATTTGATCTTTGGCCCAAATTCTCCTAAAATATTCCATTAAACATTAAGTAGCCTTATATGTAGATAGATTACACAGATTGTACAAAGAATCGGCCTGCATGAAGTGCTAGAAGTGTCTAATATGGGTCCCATAATTTTGGACCATCCACATGCACAACATTCCCCGAAGAAAAAGTAATATCCTACGAGAAGATCAAAGTCTTTGCAGAACATCTCTCACACACTAATTTACATTTGTAAAATGAAAAATTCTTTTTAGTAATCATTATTCATTACTTTACATCTCATATTTTATAAATATTATTTCTATATTTTATAAAAATATTATAAATATTATTTTATAAAAATATTATAAATATAAAATATAAAAATAAATAGTAACTTATGCATCATCAATTCGCCTTTCAGTCTTTTAAAGTCTCCCCATGCACCCAATAACGTAACCAAACCACTCTCCCACACCCACCTTGGCGTTGATAATCCTCTCTACCAGTTTACTTTCTTCAAAGCAAGCCCGCAAAAATAGCACTTTGGCAATCGAAGGCCTTAGTAAAGCAATCAAAGATGCGTCTTTTCAACGCTCGATTGCTGCTAAACTTTTTCCTTGTGATCGCCGTTTTCACAGTTCTCGTCACAGCTGATGATCAAGGTGGTCAGAAGTGCATGCCGTGCAATCCAAACTCCCAACCACCGCCATCTCCGCCGCCTCCACCAAGCCCACCACCACCACCACCAGATCTTCCTCCGCCATCACCAAAGCCACGGTCTCCCAAGAAGCCGCCAACGTCTCAACTCTGCCCTCCGCCTCCCTCGTCGTTCTTATACATAACTGGTCCGCCGGGGGAGTTGTATCCCATTGACGAAAATTTCAACGGCGCCACAGGGAATTTGGTCACTAGGACGTTGCCTGTTTTCATCAGCTGTGGATTGTTGGGTCTTCTGGTTTTAATTTGGTGACTTTATTCCGGTAAAGTTTAGAACCAGGGAGGCCAGTAGAACAGAATTTTATGGACATGCATAGATGTTATTAAGGTCTAAGATTTCATCGACAGGACAATTTGGTACCCTGTTTTAGTTAGTACCGATCTTTGGTACATGCTTTTATCTGAATCTACAATAATCTTAAATAAAAATTCTACTGATCTGTTGCCAGTTATCCAAGAATTTAATTATGTTCATCTTTCTTTTTTCTTTTCCCATGTTTAGGATTTTAAGCTTGATCAGAATTCTTCTCTATCATGAGCTGGACTTGGTTTGATTTTAATTTTGTGTCATAATTTTCTCATCACCTCCATGCATGCTGTTCATCATTTGCTTCTCTTTTTGATTTGTTAGTTTTCTAGGAAAATTGTGATCAGATTCTGTAAATGAAACTTGGGGTTCCAATGCAGAAAAACACAAATTAATGTCCAAAACTCGTACGAATTTAGCATTATTAATTGATGTAGAACGAAATGGACCGCCCACTAGCTCAATGAACCACTAGCATTATTAATTGCTGATGTGCGTAGGCGTGTCCTTATTTGTAGACGTGGCAAGCCCTCTGTGGTGAACATTCAATGGGTCCCGACCTCGGTGTGCCTAACCTAGTAGCCTTGTCCAAAATTTTGTCTTTGTATAAAATTACAAAATCATTTATCTTATTTTATATATTTAATTTACGCATATCCCTTATATTTCACAATAGCTACAATTTTACCGACAAAATGACTAGAATGAAACGCAAATATAATATTTTTGAAAAATGATATTATATAGAGAGTGTAGGGTTAAGTTTAGATGTTAAATTTAGTTGAATAAAATTGAGTTCAAACGATAAATCTAATTTGATGCGCATTGTAATAAATTATATTAATGTCGATAAGACTATAAGAGCATGCAAAAAGGTTCACGGGAAATTGGGTTCAACCTTAGATCAAGTTCGAAGGTGCACATGGTTCAGTTCTTGGATGTTAGAAACAAAAAAGAGAGAAAAATCCAAGGCATCTTGATCATTGGGGAAGGAAGTACCTTACCAGAGATCGTTCCTGCAGAATGATACTGGGTGTCAGTTGTCAGTGGATGAAATCAACATCGGTTTCGCCAAACTAACTATGTATTGGGAGGGTCCCACACACTTACAGCAATGACCGTTTGTTGCATTGTTACTTTGCACATCATGTGTTTGTGGTGGGGTCATGGTCTCGTAGCGAAGTCTAGGAGATGAGGTTTGGTTGTTGCCTCTTCTTAATCCTATAAGTCGGTTGGAAGGAAGGTGAGACGACAATTTTATAAATAGTAATATTGATAGTTTATAAATAGAATAAAATTATTTTATCTTTTTATTTTGATCATTCTATTTGATCGTTGATAAAAAAAAAGAAAAAAAATTAATTTAATAATTAAAAAAATTATTTTAAATATATTAATATTTTTTTTATTTTTTAAAAATATTTAAATGTATTTAAAAAATAAAAAAAACCACTGAACAGTAAGCCCAGCAATAAGAGTGGAGCAGCAGAGTAGCCCCACTCTTATAAATAATAATAAATTAATTATTTTTTAAATTATAAAAAATAAGAGAAAAAAATTAAATAAAAAATATTATAAAATTAAAATATTATAAGAATATAATTTTTATTTTAGACTTTGAAAAAATTAGAATTATTTTTTATTTTTATTTAAAAATTTTATATTTAAATTATATTTAAAAATAAGAATAAGATAAGATAAAATAAAATAAAATAAAATCATATGAATTCGTAATATGAGAGAGAATACGATGAGAAAAAGTTAACCTTATCTTCGAGTGTTTGCTTGATAATTGTATGTTGTCTAGTGACTATTATTTCTATCGTTTGTAACATCACATCAATTATTTTCGATTACCCTTCCCAAACAACAAAGCAGGTTGTATGGAAATTGCTACTGCACAGGCTAATATAGCAAGCGTGCCACGTCATCCAATCAGAGGCTAAATGTTGATCGTCGAGTGGTTAATACTATCATGGCATGCAGTGCATCCCCATATTTTCATCATAGTTAACATTACATGACACGTGCCATACCACGTTAGCGTTGCCAATGAACAGTGAATATTTGACCCGTGATTGGGATAGCGTTGCATCCCATGTACATTGTTTGTATTCGAAATTTATATCAATTCATTTTATCTTATAATTATAATTTTTTTTAATTTTTATATAAAATATAATAAATAATTTAATTTTTTTAAAATATTAAAATAATAATACTAATATAAAAAATAACATAACGACGGTCCAAAATATTTATATTTCAAAATCGTTTGACATATTATAGTTGAATATCATCATTTGAATAATAAAAATATTTTATTTTATTTTATTATTATAATTTTTTAAATTTTTATATAAAATATAATAAATAATTTAATTTTTTTAAATATTAAAATAATAATAATATTAAAAATAATATTTTATTATTTTTTAATTTTTATTTTAATTCATTTAATCTCAATTTACTGTATAGCTGATGGATCCGTATAAGTAGACACGTTTCTTAAAAGACAAAATGTCTCAGAAGTCAGAACCCTAAAAAGATCTATATTTCCACGTCTGCCTAAGAGAAGTTCCGGAACCTTCCCGATAATCATCACCCGATTTTTTTTTTCCAAAGTAACCATTGCAGGATTTGCATCACCTTCAGCTTATTCATTAAGAAAAATCATGACCCCCTTTGCCTTATTGGAAAATGATAGATCCCGCTGGATAATCCGCTGTAGCTTCCGCTCCAATTTTTTTAACTTAGTAATTAAGAAAGTATTATTTAATAATATTATAAATTTTTATTTTTTAAAAAATATTAAAAAAAATATGAAAAAAAAACGTAACTTTTTTTTCACATATTATTTTAACACTTTTAAATATATTTTTTTAAAATTCATAATTTTATTTAACAATACTTTCTTAATCATTAAACAAAAAAAAAAAAAAAAAGGAAAGCTCTAGCATGACCCGCGCCATATTGCCTATAAAGCGACTCGCTTTCTGTGACACGCCGACAGTGAAGGAGATGTGTTCTGTCGGCTGATTAAAGGTTAAACACGTGATGGGCCACTGGCAAATGGGCTACAGACGTTGAGACAGCGGACTGTGAGAAGTTGGTCTACAATGGCTGGGCCATGGCCCAAGAGTTATCATTTTGGATTTTATGTTATTATCTGCTTTATGTAATAAAGTTAATTTCTCTTTATTGAGTAGACGGGCCTTTTAGCAAGAGGGGTATTTCAGTCTTTTACTTATGTTGGTTATATGGTAGGTTTGGGGGGTGAGATGAGAATTTTGTATTTTATTTTGAAGTTTAAAATATTAAGTTTTGGTATTATTATTGTTTTGGGATTTGAAAAATGTGTATTGAGATTTGAAAAAGTTGAATTGTTTATTATATTTTATATGGAGATTTGAAAAAGGTGTAATGATGAAATGAGATGAGATGAGAATTTTGTGTTTTGGTTTTGGCCCCAAACCTTAATATTACTCATAATGCTCTCTGCGCGAGGGAGAGTGGTTTTTTTGTTCAGAAGTTTCTACTGTTAATCGTCTTTATGGAAGAGCTCCCTCGAAGAGAGCATTATGAGTACTATTCTGGATGGAGTGATTTTCATTTTCTACATCATCCATTATTTACATCTTCTGTTGGTTACACTTTCACTTTCGTCAAGAATCATTTTCCTTAATTCGACTCACGTATGGATAGTGAGAAGTGTTGAGAAGTGTTGAGAATGTTTGTGAATAATAGTAAAAAAATAATAATAAAATATTTAAATAGTAGTAAAAAGTAAGTGAAAAATAATGAATAGTAAAAAAGTAGGTAAAAAGTAATAATAAAATAAAGAATTGTAGTGAGAGTACTTGCCAAACACACCAGGCTGCTCTATGAACCAAGCCTCATTGAAAATCCACAAAAAAACAAATCCAAAATTCTTGTCGAATTGGATCTTAAAATCGGGCCGCCACAAAACAAAATCAGGTTCCACACAAAAAATCCAACATACATACGGTCTCTTTGTTAATTTACAAAACATGCGTACTTTCCATTTGTTATTTTTTTTAATGGTTTTTAAACAAAAATATATAAATACAACTGCTTTACAACTTTTAAATAGCTATTCAATAAAATATTATCATTTTTTGAATTTATTCAAAATTTTGTTTTGACTTTGATGGTTTAAATTAAGATAAATAAAAATATTTAATTGAAGAGTTGTGTGAAATTTGTAAAATAGTAAAAAATCAAGCAAACAATGGTAAAAAACAAAAAAAATAATGCAAATGAATTGGGAAAATAAAAACCTCAACAAATAAAGCCTAATTAAAATGTATAAAATATAAAAACGGAATGTAAAAGCCAAATATGCTTAAGCTACGGAACAAATATACACTGCCCAAGCTAAAATTGTGGCAACCCATTTTCTTTTGGGACATTACAATTTATTTATTTATAATCAATTTGGAACATATACTACAATTAGCTGTAATCCAATCTTCACAAAAAACAACCATGTACGCCCAGCTTGCAACATTGACGTTGCATGCATGCATACAATTAATTGAACTAAGCGCGCGGGTACTAAAGAAGGAAAATTATGTCTAAATTAACTAATGCAAATAATGAAAATTAAAGAAAAAGAAACTCAAGCAATGAAACTTCGAATTTTGAAAAACTAAATTCAGAAATCATGGAAATAATTATTATGCAAACCGACCAGCTTTGAATCTCTTATAAAATTTTCCTTGCATGGCTTGGAACATGGGAATAATGGCCTGTATGAGGTCGTGTTAAGAGTTTTAAAAAGTTCTTAAATAGTTTTAAAAGTTCATTATTGTTTAATCTCAAATAAGTTAAAAAGTACGTTAGGAAGAAAATATTTTTCTTCAAATGTGCTTTTTTAGATAATTCGGAATGCAGTTCAAATTTTAAATAAACTGTCAGTAGACGAAAATACCTATACAAGTTTTAGATAATTACAGCTTTCAAACTATTAAAAATATGATCATAATTTTCAAAAAATCAAATGATCGTCATTTCTATATCAGAAAGCACATTTTAAATTTGTTTCCAAACAAATTTAACATGTTTGAAAGTGCTTTAAACATATGATTATCACAATAAATAACTTATTAATAGTAGAATTTATTACTTAAATTGTAAGTTATAAACCCTAAAGTTATAAACTATTTTTCCCACACCAATCTCAAACATACACTAAGTATTTGTCAAATGTATATTTACATTTTATGTCTTCAGCTTGCTACTCTGATCATATGACATCTCACACAAAAATCATTGCAAGTACCTAGCTATAAATTTTGTGAAGAAGTTGTAGCTGGCCCAATTAGAAGTATTTTTTTTTAAGCAATTATATTATAAATATATAAAACAGTTATAAGATACAAGATATAACAAGATGAGAGGTCCCGACATTCATCCAAAACTAGCTAGTACAACACAAGAAAAAAAAAAAAAAAAAACAACTAAAAGGGACCCCCACCCATTTCCTACAAGGGGAAGCTGTCAGAAATAGTTTTGATACAATCTGAAAAACAAACTATAATATTCGATCGGAAGTCGTAGTGAATGGATCTGTGTTGAATGTCGTTAATCTGAATTGATTAAAAGAGACTTTCACTACTTTTTTTCCACAATCTTTAGTTAGGAGGAACAATAACATAGGAAGATAGAAAGCAGAAGAAGCGTCGAATAGCCGAGGAGCGACTGCCAAGAACTATAGAGGCTCATGAAGACCACACACCACGCTAGGAGAGTGGACGTTGATCGTATCTAAGAGATCTGAGGCTGTTGATCCCCAAAATGTCGCGCATGGCGTTGACAAACTCTCTCTGGTGCGACGGTGCGTGAGATCTACGTACGGTTTGGGCCACACGTAAGACTCATGTGCCACTCCTTTCGATGATCTGCTTTTGTCATCTAAAGGATTGGCGACTAGGGAGTCTTGCGGTGCGTGACCGTCATGGGTGGCCGAAAAACAGTAGATTGGCACTTATTCATGTTATGGTCAAAAAACGAAGGAAAAAAAATATAATAAGATAAAGTCGAGACTATACAGATGGGAGGAGGGTAGCAACCACCTAGTGGATAGAGAACGTAAGATTTTTCAGCATTAGGGAGAGAGAGAGAGAGAGAGAGATCTTTTATGGCATTAGTATCTCCACACTTTCTTTCTAAGCAAGTATTTCATAGATAAATTTAGCAGGTTTGGGAGGTGAGATGAAAATTTTATATTTTGTTTGAGAGTTTAAAATATTATGTTTTAGGAGACGTTTGGATTCGAAGATGACTTGAGATGACTTGAGATAAGCTGAGATGACTTGAGATGGATTGTGAATAATAATGAGATAAGTTATGAATAGTAATGAGATTTGTGAGTTAAAATTGCTGAATAATAATGAATAATAGTGAGATGAGTTGAGATGAGCTGAGATGACTTGCGAATCCAAACGTCTCCTTAGTATTATTATTGTCTTGAGATTTGAAAAAATTGAATTTTTTTATTATATTTTGTATATTTGAAAAATGTGTAATGATGAGATGAGAATTTTGTGTCTCGTTGCACCCCCAAACCTGCCTAAGTGATTACAAGGATTCAATAAAGTGGGAGTCTCCAATAATCATCTTAAAATAAGTAAATGCAACACAAAATAAATAAGAAATAGGAATCTGGAGTTAAAAATTTAGCTCTCAGCTAATTTCCATCAAAGAAAAATCGCTTAAAGAGGTTTTTGTATAATCTGATAACAGATTATAAAATTACGACTAAAATTCGCAGCTGATTGTTTTGTGCTGTATTTTCTGGTCAAGGGTATCTCCACACCCGATTTTGACAATGTGTAGGCCAATTAGGTGAGAAAATCAACAACGTACGTATTACGATCAATCCCTTTGAACAATAAAGCAATTAGGTGAGAAATTGAATGGATTAATAAATGCTGTTCATACCGTTCAAGCTTTTTTCCAAATTTTTTTGCTCCAACGTTTATATACCGTTCAAGCTAGCTTTTCGTTCATACCAAAGTCAACTGATTATAAATGTCGAAAGGATGCTGAAAGATGCAGTCCTGACTTCAGATCAATCCTTAAATGCCCCGCGGCCCAGAGAAAATTTGTCTGGCTGGCTAGCTGGCTTTGATCGAGAAGATGGCCCCCCAAGCGAATGTGGACTAGTACTTTGGGGGGCAAAAGATTACCTTAGGGCTGTATATAAGTGGAATGGTTAATCCAAGAGGAGGGCACTGTGATAACGGGTTATCTTGGAGTACATAGATCAACCACTACTGCTTTCGCGACGGATATATATATATTTATATAATATAGATAAGATGTAAGAAAGAGAAATGCAATTAAATTATGTTGACATGCATGGTCACCATGAGATCATCAAGAAAATTGAATAATGCACTGTTTTGGACACATGAGGGAGGAGTGCATGAGAAATGACACTTGCAGTTGTAAATGCGCAAGACTCAAGCACCGTGTGATCACTTTAAAAAAGTAAATAAATACGAAACCTACATAAAAATAAATTAATTTTTTAATAGTAAATTCCATTCTTTTTCAAAGTGACTGCACGACACTTGCATACTCTATAACTATATATAATATTACTTCAAAAAATTACTTCAGGAATTATATATATATAGGTAACATGCATGCATGAGATGCATTAATCATTGAAAAAAGAAAACAATTTCTTACAATAAATTATTATGTAATGCATTAGTTGGTATCTCTTAAAGTTCATTTGGTAGTCAATAATAGAGCGAGCACAACAGCCTTTTCATGCGGGCAGTTGAATATAAAGCAAACAATTGATAAATGTAAGAATAATAATAGAGTTACTACCTTATTATTATCCATCTTTAAATAGTAAATGGTAAATAATAGATAAGTAATAATAGAATAATAGTTACTGAAAAATGGTAAATCTTTGAAATATGACCAGAAATCATGTTGCTCTCTGCCTTTTCAATGGGTCAAAGTTAGGGATTTTATTAAAAAATAAAAGAAAATATCACTAATTAGAATCCCCTCACTACCTCTCACCACTCTCTCTGTTTTTTTTTTTTTTTTTTTTTTTAAATCAAACATGCATTAAAAAATCAGAGATAGCGAATTTGCTATATATATATATATATATATATATACAGTACCTTACTTTTGTTGAACTTAAAACTTCTTTCTCCTTTGTTCTTCGCGAGCTGGAAAAAACTAAATGATTAGGAAGAAAGAAATATAATGGTTGAACAAAGCTCAGAAAGCTGTAGGGTTATGATAGTAGTAGGTGTTTGCACTTGAGAATCTTGACCAAATAACTCATTAATTTAATCAATGGTTCATGAAACCAAAAGAAAAAAGAAAAGAAAAGAAGCAAAGCTCCAAACGTGTGTGTTTTTAATGGGTTTTGGAATCATTGGGAGCTGAAAACCATTACACACGTCAAAATAAATGGTTATATTGAAAATGGAAACAAAGTAGATGACCTTAATTTCCACCGACACATTGATAATCATGTGGAAGAAAGTGCAACAGTACTTGAATTACCTTTTCTTGTTCCCAATTCAGATCCACTTGGAAAACAAGAGGAGGAGGGTTCCTTTGGAGTGATCTGCCCCTCTAATATAATTCATCTCCATATATTATAAAGATGTTGAACCAACCTCTCCACCAGCCTTTTAATTATATATTGGAGATTTGGTACAATCAAAATTCAAATCAGTTTTAACAAACAAGTACCCTTTCTTTTATTAAAACCAATTACCTTGATCTTGTGTTGGGTTTTGGCCTACACTTCAAACTCACTCAACCTCTTTCCTTTTCCAATAGTCAGCAAAACTAGTCATTGGGGCGCTTTAATATTAGAATTCTTCATCTCTCTCACTCCATGATTAACTGAGGTCATGTTTGGATACAAAAACGGTTTCATCTCATCTCATAATTATAATTTTTTTAAATTTTCACACAAAATATAATAAACAATTCAACATTTTCAAATTTTAAAATAAATTTCATTTAAAAGTATCTTATTTTATCTCATCTCACTATCCAAACGACTGTTACAAAAGTCTTAGATCATAGATTTAAGTGTAGAATTCTTAGTGCCAATGGGAAAAGAAAAGAAAAAGAATAAAGATAAGTAGAAATTGTGTGGTGTCAAACACGAATGGTATTTCAGGCCATACATATATATATATATATGGAAAAATATTTGCATCAGTCCCACACCAGCACACACTCAACCTATTGAGTGTAAAAAAAAAAAAAAAAAAAAAGTGATGTGAAGTGTGTGCCGGTGTGGGGCTGATGCATAGCATTTCCCTATATATATATATATATATGGCCTGATTACGAAGGAACAGAACATTTCATACAAATTTTGGCAAGATCCAAGACAGCGAGTTAGAGCATCCCCATCCGGATGCCTAAAACACTGTTTTCTCTAAATTATAGGAAAAATTATAGGGAAAAGCTCAAAAACCCCCTCCCATCCCATTCCCTATTTTAGGATTTTGATTTAGGAAATTAACAGTGGTTCCCTAAATATAGGGAACCACTATTCATCCCCTAAATCATTTTTTATTAATATTTTATTTAAATAAATAAAATAAATTATTTTTTCAATCAACTACATTTTCTCTTATACTCATATTTATTATACTTTTAAATAATATTTTTAAAAATAATTTAAATAATTACTAAAATATAAAAATAATAATTTTAAAAATATTATTAAACCCTTAAAAAATAATTTAAATTTTTATTTAAAATATTCACTATAATAATAGTTCAAAACATAAGAAAAAATATTAAGTAGTGAAGTTTGAAAATGGAAGTGAGAGAAAAAAGTAATAAAGAAATAATAGAAGAATATTATTTTAATATAATAGAGAAAGGATAGGGAATGGGATGTAGAAGGTTTTTTAAAAATGAGTAAAATTTAGGATAAAATTATAGGGAGTGTCCTTTTTAACTAAAATTTAGAGAAAAATTTAAGGAATCGGATAGGAATGCTCTTAACACACCTTTTCAATTATTGTAGGGCTACCAACCATACAAGGAGATGAAGAAGCTGTAATCGACGCATTTTTTTATTTTATTATATTTTCAATAGTCGAAATGATTATATAATATGCCACCATTTATTACTTTACAGAACCTTTTTTTTAATTCGTCGACTATTATACTAATTATGCAGAGTAGGTCACCTCCATAATGATCAGAAGGGGTTCAAAACTCTATCTTAGGAAAGAAGAGAAGTACCAAGTCATGATTATAGGACCATATATATAATTTCATTGGCATCAAAAGAATGACTAACTTACATGATATACAAACCAATTAAGACAAAACTTTTCATTTCAAGAGGGATATATAATTTCAACTAAATAACTATTAAATGTGTTATATATATATATATATATATATATATATATATACTTACTGGAATTTGGTAGTCTTAGAGTTTCAAGGATAAGTTATCAAAGGCCATATTTTTCCTAGACTATTTCTTTAGATCATGAAATGTGAAAATTCGGATAATGAGACGAGATGAGATAGTTTTAGATGAAATATAAAAGTTGAATAAATATTGTTAGAATATTATTTTTTTAATATTATTATTATTTTAGAATTTAAAAATATTGAATTGTTTATTATATTTTATGTAAAAATTTAAAAAATTATACTAATAAGATGAGATGAGATAAAACCGTTTCTATTTCGACTTAAAACTACATAATGTTCAGAGATGTGTCGAGTACTTCATCATCATCGCAATGAGACGTTCGAAAGTTGTAGCTACAACTTGCTTTTCACTCCTTTTTATCGCTTAGCCTTTTGTTCTTTTTTTTCCTCAGTTCTGCGACAAAAGACTTGATCAAGACTCGTATTAGTTGGGCTTTCAATCCCACTCCACTCACCCACTTCTTATTTTGCTCTTCTATCCCTTCTCTTTTCCTTCCTAGCTCCTATACATGTATCCCATGGCTGCAAAGCTAAACCAAGTCCTCTCCACTCTCTTCTTGGCCTTGATATTTCTGAGTTTTCTCGGGACGACAAGGCCCGACGACAGCTGCCCGTATCCGTGTTATCCGCCTCCTACTGGCCCCGGCAGTACAACAACTCCGGCAATCACGTTGCCTCCTCCGCCGCCATCTCAGGTAGTGTCATACCAACCTCCGGCTGGATACAACCCTACACCGGCAGGATATTTACCATACTACTCTCCACCGCCCTTTGGTACTTCGTATGGTTCCCCTCCCCCTCCTGACCCCATATTGCCCTACTTCCCTTTCTACTACAAAAAGCCTCTCCATCGGACTGACGACTCTGCAGCAACCACTACTCTTGGAAGATCAGTAATCATGATTGCCACGGCTAATCTTCTTCTGTTTGTTTCCATTGTTTGTGTCCATGTATTCTAGAGAAAACTTGTATGTTTAATTACTTTTATATAAGCTATTTCATTATGAAATGAAAAGTTGATGAATTTCAATGTTATGTGAGAAAGAATCTGGCAGAGATATTCATGTCAAGTGTTAAGTTGCAGAAATGTGAAGCAATGGTTATCAGGTGAGAGAAGAGCTTGTGCGGAGGATGACGAGGGCCCAAGAGCCTGACTTTTTGTTTGGGAATGTAAAGGAATATTTTTTTTTTTTCCACCCTTTTGTCTTAAAGATTTGGGTAGCATTACACAACCACTAGATTACATCACCTGTTTTGGATGCGTGCTTAGTGGACCACAATGGGGTTGAGGAGAAGCCGATCGATCGAGGAACCTTTGGGAATTGGGATTCCAATTCCTACTTTTCTTTCTTTGTTTCTTTCTTCGATCTTTTCCCCAAGTTTTTTATCTTCTGGTTTTCTATTAATTCACCATTAAGTTAACCTAAATTATAATCTTTGCTCACGTGGGAATGAGTCATAACATTGTTAATTATATACGCCATAGTTTGTATTAAAGAGCAAAGAATCCATAGGGCACACAATTTCCCGGGTTCCCGGCCGGAATTCGGATGAACAGTCCCGGAGAAATCCAATAACAGAGGCTGCAATAATATTAATGTTGTTACAAACTATATTTTGCTTCAAAAAGGTTAACTAGAAATGAAAAAGGTTAAAAAAATTGGTGATCTTTTCAAATTAAGCACAATTACCTACTGTTCGTGACATGATCTCTCACCAATTAAAACTATACTCTATCTGAAGAATATGATCTCCTTTGTTAGGTAAGTATCTTATCTAAATGTTAAACCAACGTCAGCGTATCGCAAGTTTTTTTGTGGCTTCATCGGACAAACGACTCTGCAGCAACCTCTCTTGGACGATGATGATCAATAGTCACGATCCCCACGTACGGCTAATCTTCTTCTTCTTTTTTTATATAATTTTTATTTCTGCGCACTTTAGTGAAAATTTAGATTTGTTATTAGTTTGATCTATTGCACGAGAAAGAATTTGGCAAAGATATTCATGCAACGTGTTTTGTTGCAGAGATGTGAAGCAATGGTTATGGAGTGAGAGAAGACATTGAGTCGGATGAGGGCCCAACAGCTTGACTTTTTTGTTTGGTAATGACAAGGAAAATACGTTGTGTAATCGAATGGATTGACTAAACGGATTGTGTAATCATGATCATAAAATACCGATCAAAGCATTATGACAAAATAGCAAAATAGGGGAAAAAAAGATGCCATGTAACCTTTGTTGCAGAAATGCCAATATTTTATCCATACTAGCTAATTAATCGTCAGTAGATTGACTGATAGACTTTCGATGAATATTAGAATGTTTTTCCTTCCCTACTTCAGACATTCATCAACTCTCTGAACTGGATGAGATGCGATCGTTTCGGCCGAATCAAAGCCAATGAAAAGTCTCTCCGGATCCACACAAAAGTGCCTAATCATCTTTTCTCCTAGTTCTCAGTATGATGAAATCTGAAGATGAATATTATTCAGGTAGCATGTAGTGAACATGAATAGGCAGCCATACAGAATGTATGTATATCAAAATGCTAAATACAAATCTTATTACCTTATGATTATTGCAATAAACTGAAAACTCTAATTTGTCTTCCACATATTTGGTGGCAAGATCATGCTCTTCCTCAAACACTTCCACCATTGTCATCTATTCCAGCTACATCTTTACGTTACACTAAGCATACATAAATAATGACAGCAATAATGATGAAGGGAATTAAAATGCTAACCTCAATCCTAAATTCTCACATTTGTGTTATGGACACACCTCCTACCAGGTGGCGGAGAACATATATCAGGAGATGGGGAATCCGTGTTCAAGAGGCAACACCAACAGCTAGATTACTCATTTGAGAACCACTACCAATGCCAACGCCTTTCATGTCCTTCTTGGCAATCTCTTTGCTACTTCTCTGCCCACCTGTTTTCTGCTTCCCCTCAACTTTTCGGCCTTTCATCGCCTTATGACTTTCCGACACATGATTTTTATGCACACTAGTATCCCTTTCCTTTACTCGTTCTTTCCTCCCTGAAATCTCATTTCCAGCTGTAGCTTCTGGAGAACAGCTTTGGTTGCCATATGGAGCCTGAGAGGCTGCAGTGACTTCCAAGTCACCTGTAGGGCAATTGGTCGCCTCTGAGGCATCAATTGGTTCAGTTGTGTTTACCGATTCACAGGTAGACAAGGCTTGGTCATTTCCTTCCTTCAAACATGATTTTGAGCTGCCAGCAGCTCTTCTCCCTGGACTAGTTGACTTATTTCGTGCTTTATTAACTTTGTTGTTACTTGATTGTGCCTGACAAATCGTAAGGACTTCCAACATCAGGACGATATTAGGCATCATTTGTCGCCAAATTAACATCTAAAGGGCTCATCATATACAGATATGAAATACTTCAGCTGAAATGAAAAAAAAAATCTAGTCCTGGTTGAAGAAAGATTAAAGAAACATAGAACAAAGGTGCAACAGGATTGTGATAAAAAAAAAAAATGTAATAGGGCAGATACTACAGTGAGAATGATTTCACATGCTGAAGATGACATGTATACATGGGTAAACTCAGAACATAGCTGGATTAAGTCTTGTCTTAACCTAGTATTTTCTTTCTTTAGAAGTTTTCAAAGTTCTTCCAGTCGTAATCCATAAACATTTCAGTTTATATTTTTTAAATTTTCGTATCAAGCCCCTCTTTTGATTGATATGCTTCTTTTGCTTCACAAGATATTCTTAAGGCTTGTGGGTGAGAATTTCAACCATGCTGAGTGTCCTATATAACAAATGTGAAGAAGGTGGATTTCCCTAGTTATGTTGGATAGATTGTTGTAGAGTAATGCGATATACCACACTCTTATCCCACTTTCATCCCACTTTGTAAAGTAACACTTACCATCACCTGTAGATCATCTCTTAATTTATTCAAAGGTTGATGGGCAATGTCACCTCATCATAGTGGATAATGGTGGGATGATGGTGTGGTATATATAGAATTTTCCTCTTTTATGATAATCATATACCCACCCAAAAAGGGAATGAGAAAACCAAGTCATAGCAGAAGTATACCTTTTTCCCATCTGACCCTGGAGATACAGCCGCGTGATAAAAAGAAGGCATTGGCGTTGCTTTAAAGTTTAGGCTTCTCCGGAATTGTTTTATCTCAGCTTCTGTCTTTTCCTGCAATAAGAATAGCTGAACCAAGTAAGATGGATACTATTCGGTCCCTATCTGCTTCATCTTTGTTAAGAAAATTACATAAAATAAACCTTACTTGAAAATTTACAAGTTTGAGTTTGGAAAATGTTTTTAACAACACCACATTTAAAAATACAAAGAAAAAAGGGAAAAAAGAAATCTGAGCATTCTCAACAAGTTACTCATATGATCTAGTATCACACGAGCCTTCAGCCAGCAGTATAGGGTTCTTGGTTAGGATCGTGCTAATCGAGTCATTTTCCTGATGGCCAAGACAGCACCAGGATGGTTTGAATGATATCACGGTCTCTTTTTAACCAAAGCGGCAAATGATCGATTAAAATTTTCAGTAAATAACAAAAAACTACCAATTAGATGATCCAATATACCTGTGTTCTTGCTTGGACCTGATTCATCTCAGCCTCCTTGGCATGCATTTTTCGCTCCAACTTTGTATAGAACTGAATTTGATGAAGTCAACAGAGGTGTAAGCTACACAAAGTCTGATCCCTAAAATCAAGCAAAATAAAACTAAAATTACAGCATTCTCGCTTGCCTCTTTCCTTCTTTCTGCCCGTTCATCACTTTTGAAACTGAAAGCTGCAGCACCTGACCTGACATCTGCCTTTGTTGAATTCACAGTACGATTGAGCCTATAAAGATAATTATACGAAATTTCAGAAGCTAAATCTTTAAACAATATGAGTATTGCTAATGGTATTGACAATAAACCTGTGTGGTGCTTGATGTCCTCTCGTTTCAGCCTTTGTTGGAAAAGGTCGATATTCCCCAACTTTCTTTCTCCTTGAATCTTTTTCACCACTGCAACTAGAAAAGCATCAGGCTTGAGGTTTAAATCAGTAAACCATACAGGTTTTCCACTTCCAAGAAACAATAAGTACCTTTTATTGTCTTGCATTAATTTTGCTTTTTGACTTCTAGAATCCTGTGCAAAAAAAGGCCGAGCAATGACAAGAAAAAGAAGAAGATTACTCAGTAAAATATTGTCTCAAAGCTCGAGTCTAAGATTGGAGTTATCTGCATAGCAGATGTAGTTGGAATGTCAGTTTTTACTGAAATCTTTTCTAGAAGATTACTCAGTAAATATCCTGAACTGACTTCTAAACATATTGGCATTGTCAAAGCTTACCTCTAAGATTGGAGATTTCTGCATAGCAGGTGTAGTTGGAATGTCAGTTTTTACTGAATTCTTTTCTAGATTCGTTCTTAGGGTACTCTCTCTTTCTCTTCTATTTGGAGTTTTTGCAGGATCTTTAGACGCAGCACCAGAAATATCTGTCAGGACTAGAGCAAGATTTGCCCGACACTTCTCTTTGGGCTTCAAAGTTCCGATTTCCATTGCAGACCTCAACTAGAGTTAGAAAATCAAGGAGTTAATCCAGATCGTAAAATACTTGAGAAAAGCTAAGTGATGCAAGCGTAATGCTGCGATACTCATTTGAAAATGAGAAACACCTCCAGAGCATGTCTGCAGATTCTACTACATTTTAATCTTTATTTCAGATTATGACTCCCTATTGGCTATCAAGTGATTGCTTTTATAAAACAAAGAACCATAGAGAAAGATATAAAAATTTTAATTATGTCTATAGTCTTGAATATCCACACCTTTGGAGAAGGATGCCTCCCATGTTCCGAGTGAGTTTTTTCTGATTTCACAGAGGGTCCTGTCTTGGGGGATGGATCGATGTCTTTTGGTGAGTTTTCAGTATTGAAAATGTCACAATCAAGGTTCTGATTTACTTCAATAACCAGTTCGTCATTAACTGAGGCTTTAGATGATTCATCAGCATTTACAGCATCATCATTAAGAGTTTGATTTACTTTGATCTCAGGTTCATCATTAACTGAGAGAAAATTGTCCAACCCATGCATCTCTGATTCATCCTTAACTGAAAGAAGTTCGTCAAGTCCAGTTTCAGTTCGTTGTGTTTCCTCAGCATTAACATCTTCAGCAGCACCAACCAAAATATCAGCACTGTTCAAAGCAGGTTCCATCTGAAGAACAGAGAATGGAACCTCTGGATTTTCTGTTCCGTTTACTGTCACTTCATACTCTCCTTGATACTCTGAACCTTCAGGGCTCTCATCAAAGTGAGCAAAATGTCTACCTTCATTTACATGCCCGGATTCATCCCTATCATTCTCACTGGTTTGATACTCCTTTTCGTTATGGAACTCAGATGAATTCGGACAAAGTAAACCTTTCTTTTTGAAATGAGCTTCAAAATAAGCTTTCTTCTCGATAACTGAACCTGGTTTCGAGCATTTCACAACCTCTTCAAGGTATCTGTTATGTGAGAAAGACGACCTCCTCTCCCACGATAAGGATTCCTTTTCAAACCTTCCAAATGATATAGAACCTGAGTGCAGAGAATCTGCCTGCTTATGTCAATGAAATAGCTGTTAGATCGAGAATAAATGGAAAAAATATAGCCAAGAGAGAAATAACTAAAATTATATCTTTAAATTCATTCAGTTTTCCGCTAATGCAAATTTCTAAAATTTCTGGTGAAAAAGGAAAGAAAGAAGACAGCATATCCAATATAAAGGAATGCTAGGCTTTTGTCATGATCACAATGCCAAGCACAGCTATAGTGAATTAACAACACAATTCCGCGAGCAGGAAAAAAACCGTGATTAGATATATGATAGATGAAAAAAGAAATGTATAGATCAGAAAATATAAATGCCAAACAACTACATTATTTGCTGTAGCTTAAAGCAAAAAGCAAATCCATTGCAATGGACCATCTTGACCAGGGAGGTGAATACTTTTTATGCTTGATAGAAATAAAGAATGGTTATTAGTAAGAGCATCTATCTATTTGGAAGGGAAGACAGTAAATTCTGAAAACTCCATATATAAAGCCGATTACAAATTTATTAAGAGTTATTTTATTGTCAAGCCGGTCTTCCATGTCACTTACATGGTACTATTTGATTGAGCTATAAGATTCAAATTTTAATTTTTTTTTTCAAATCTAATTATGCAGCGTAAGCATTTTAATGTTATCCACGCCTGCTTATAAATATAATTTTTCATCCATTAATTATGATCGATCAACCTTTTTGTTCCCCATACAATTCTGCCAGACTCAAGTTTCTACTACTAATCGATTGCTAATTCAAGAGTCAAAGTTAAAGCCCATTTTTCCTAAATAAATTTGAATCTGGGTTGTAAATACTTTACAGAATATCAAGTAAATCAAACACAAGCACACCAATTCAAAGATCCACCATGTAAATGACGAAGAACAAAACTTACAAATTGGATGCTTGGTAAGAAAAGAATACCTGTAAGCCGAAGCTATACGATTCTTCGATATCTCCCGCCATTATCAGCAAAACTTAAGCCTCAAACACACTCCCTAACCACCGCTGATCCAAATCAGTAAATCTTATTATACCGGCAATGAAAATTACACACATACAGAGAGAGAGAAAGAGAAAGAGGGAGGATATCAGGTACCTTAAACGCGCATTTTCCAAAGAAACGTTGAACTAAGAGCTTAAACACTGAAAGGAATCTTGAAAACAGCAGATTTATAGAAATGGAGGGGAGGAAGCTTGGTATAGAATGAATGGAAAAGGAATATGGAGGAAGCGTGTTTGAGAGTGAAAAGACAGAAGCACAAAACACTGTTTTCTTCTCTTTTTTCAGTTGAAAGCAAGCTTCGAGATCCTCTTCTCCTCCTCCTTCTTCTTGTCGCCGTTCTTCTTCTTCTGTGTGAGAGAGAGAGAGGCTTTCGATGTCGTTGTCAGTGATTTACAGTGCAATGTCGTAAATCTAATCTTAAATCTAGAGGGCTTGCTTCATTTTATACATAAATAAATATAAAAGACATCAAAAGCTTTGTCAAATCGGTCAATCATGTGCTAGTTGTCCTCTTTTTTGTCTTCTTTTGCTCTGCACCTAGCAGGCCCATTATTTCGTGGAGTTAATTTCTCCATAAAAACTCATTTATGTCTTATTTATTTTTCTATTAAGATCGTCACCTAACAATAACTTATACAAGATTATCCTTTTTGCTGAATCTGTGCAATTCGTTTAATCAATGAAGAATTATTATTGGTTTCCCTTCAAAAGAAAATTAGATATTGCTTGTTTATACATTAGAGAAAAGAAACAACATCATGTTGATAGCTTGGCCCCAAATAATGAGTTGCTTATTTTAGAGCCATGGTTGGGAATAAATTTAAATTTTTTTCATAAATTTTTAATTGAAATATTTTAAAGAATTAGTAAATAGAAGATACACCATGTGAGTTTGGTTGTATTTAATATTACAAAAACTCTACGCGGAATTACTTTTACATATTTATTGTGTACTTTACTAATGTGATTGACGGCGTCATTTTTTTAATATAAAATAATTATTTTCATCAATTACATTAGTAAAATATATAAAAAAAAATATGCAAAAGTGATTATATGTAACAGAACTCTTAATACACACAATTCATAGACAAAATTTAATATTGTGAGATGGTATTTATAAAAAAAGTTTATCTCTTTGGAATTATAGATGAAGATAGAGTCTCTAATAATTTGTATTATTAGATTTTTATTTAGTTATTATTGATTAAGGGCCAAGATGATTATATATGAATGAAGAACTCATTTACTCTCATATATATATATATATATATTACGATTTTTGTTCTAAAAAGACCTATACTCATATATTCACTTTACATAGATAGATTGAGACAGGATTTCATGTAGTTTTGGACATGAGATTGTATTGAAGATAAATAAATAAATAAAAAGCCCCCAAGTTTAGTTATTTTAATTGAAAAATAAAGTTTACATTAAAAAAAATATATATATATAGTCTTGGGTTAACTAAATAAAATAAATTGTAAAGGAAAAAAATGATCTAATGAGATTTGTCAGCCAGTCCCACGTTTTATTAGGTCAGGGAGGACAGGACCCACTGATGGAAATGAACTTTCAGTGGGACCCCAAAACTTTATGGACGAATGATGGGATCAATGGATTTGATTCAATCATTACCACCGTTCGATTTGGATCCATTGGGTTTTAATCATAAATAAATAAATAATAATGCTCAAATCTCAGGGTGGGGTCCGGTAATCCTAATTAGGGACAAACTTCGATCCTGTGTGTGCATGTGCATGGGCCCTGCCGTGTCTCACTCTACCAAACAAAGAGATGGGTCCCGGGCCGGGGCCACCCACGGCAGTGCTGAACCAAGTTCGGATCCAGACTCGTGCACTTGCATCCACCTTTCACGTGTGCCCTTGGAGTTGGGTCCCCACCTATTAATAAATTTCAATTACTTTATTTTCTCCATTAATTTGGGATAAAGCAACACAACAATACCACCTTTCAAGAAGAATTGGTCATTTCTTGGTTAAAACTTGGCCAGAAAAAGCATCTTTTAAGTAGTTTATATAATCCAATTTTAATACATCTCACCTTGAGTTATCTATAAAATTAGTTACGTTTATGAAATAGATAGCGTACTTAATTAGCTCTAACTAGTTTAACTATGTTTTTAACTATTCAGCTCAATGTTAATGCTCTTAAGATTCTATTTGAATAGTAAAAAAATTTCATCTAATCTCATTATATTTAGGCTACGTTTGGATAGCCAACATATCTCAACACTTTTCAAGTATTCACGTACTATTAGAAATACTCCACATGCCAAACAACTTAAAATATTTTTAATGGAACTCACAAACCCACTTCAATCTCTACTCATAACTATTCACAAATATTTATTACTATTATATATAAATAAAAATAAAAACACTATAATATTTATCACTATTAAATATAAATAAAAAAATAAAATCACTATAATATTTATCACTATTATATATAAATAAAAAATGAAATCACTATAATATTTACCACTATTAAATATAAATAAAAAATAAAATCACTATAATATATAAATAAAAAATAAAATCACTATAATATTTATCACTATTATATATAAATAAAAAATAAAATCACTATAATATTTACCACTATAATATATAAATAAAAAATAAAATCACTACAATATATAAATAAAAAATAAAATCACTTTTTATCACTATTATATATAAATAAATCAAACCATTCAATTTTTTTCTATCTTTTCTCCTTTTGATATATACAATATTTTTACTTATCAAAAAATATATATATAAATAAAAAAAATCACTATAATAAAATCAATATTATATATAAATAAAAAATAAAATCACTATAATATATAATAAAAAATAAAATCACTATTATATATAAATAAAAAATAAAATCACTATAATATATAAATAAAAAATAAAATCACTATTGTATATAAATAAAAAATAAAATCACTATAATATATAAATAAAAAATAACATTACTATAATATTTATCACTATTATATATATGAAAATAAAATCATTATAATATTTATCACTATTATTTATAAATTAAAAATAAAATCATTATAATATTTATTATTATTATATATAAAAATAAAATAAAATCACTACAATATTTATTAATATTAAAAAATCATTATAACATTTATTACTAAAGATAAAATCACTATAATATTTATGGGACCCATACATTTTTCAACTACTTATCCAAAAGTCAACAACTCAACATACTTCACACATCCAAACAACTCAAAATACTCTTAATGGGACCCACAAACTCACTTCAATCTCTACTCATAACTATTCACAAACATTCTCAACACTTCTCAAGTATTCTCACTACCCAAATGTACACTTAATCATTATAATTTTTTTAAATTTCTACACAAAATATAATAAAAAATTTAACTTTTTTAAATCTTAAAATAATAATAATATTAAAAAATAATATTCTAACAATATTTTATTCAATTTTTAACTTTTATCTCAATTCATCTCATTTCATTTAAACTCAATATCCGAACCACACCTAAATGTTGTTGTGAAAAAATGATATTTGTAATCTTATGATGTATAAGTCTCGTACACTTCATTTAAAAAAATTTGATAAATATAAAATTCACATTAAAAAATTTCTTTTTTAATAAAGAAGTTACTTTTTTTCAAAAAGAACACATGGAGGTTGCTCATTATAATACTGTATCAAATATAACTAGCTCGTTGTTGTGAATGCAATGGTAGTTTTTTGTTCACATAGCATTTGCTTCTCTCTTTTACATACTATGATTAAATTAAGAAAACACCTATTTAGGAATTTCTTAATAAAGAAATCTAGCACACTACTGTCGTATAAGATTCTATAATAGTAAATAATTATTGATGTTTTAATATTTTTGTAACTATAATAAATCTCACAGTAAATAATACGTACGTTGGCACATCAAATTCGGTAGCAGAAATTAATTAAAAGTGCTACTACAAGCCGAAAAATCCAAGACTGTTGTAATAATGATCCACAAAACAAACTGCATGCACACAGGACTCCCCTCTCTTCTTCACAAAGAACTCCTATCAAAGGTCTACCTCTTGATCTCACAAACTTTCCTCATCAGTCATCATTTATCTTCTTCTTCTTCTTGATCCTCTCTCTTCATATTTACTGGTTTTATTTTTGTTCTTTCAAGCCATTGAATGCAAGATCTAACGCATTAATTTCATGCTTCCCACAAACACACACACTACCAATATTGAAAGCACGTTTTATCAATTCGATCAAGCTGTTAGACCTAGCTAGAGCTTTGATGGGTAATCTACTTGCAAAGAACTAATTAAAGATAATGAGTACGTACCACATTTGACAAACATCAACAAGTTTTTTTCTTATTTTCTTCAAAAGTTCGAATTTTGATTTAAGATCAATATAGATTCATCTCTGACAAAAAAGTTGTTGGTAGTTATCAAATTTGAAGTATCATTTTCCAAAGATGATATTGGTGACAAGATGCACCAATTGTCTCTACAAGCAGTCACGTACGCGGTGAACCATATTATATATAATTTGATAATGACTTAACCTAATGTCTTTATTTCATCCAATTGAAACCTAAAAAACAATGATAAGATGCCTTAATATATAAGGCTATTATATATGGTTAAAAACATATCCTTTTCATAGCTAGCTAGTAGACAGAATATCATGATATATCTTCCACTTCAATTCGTGTGTTTGGTGTCAATGGTGCCATATTGCATGTTATAAGGGGATTTTCTCCACTACACAAAGCCCACTAGGCCTCAACCCAATACATGGCTTGAAGACCACCAAATGATAAGCGGTGAGTCATCTACTAGGAAAATGAGTCAAGTAGTTGACAAGACAAGTCAACCTGACAGCCTACGGCCGCGTTCAAAATCCAAAAATCAGCACAGAGCACAATGGAAAATGCGGACAGCCCTTGATCCATCGACATTAGATCATCTACGGCCCAAAGGGGACATGCGCAAAGTCAAGAAACCACACCACATTAATAACGTCACTACCGAGCTACACGCCACATTTATGGTGTCGTCAGAGAAGTCACGCTGCATTAAAAAACTCTAACAACAAATGGGGCACGAACTCATTGGAGACGAAGACGATCTGCACCTCCCCAGCCTATAGTATAAATAGCAAGCTCCAGATACGATAAATCTCTTTGATCCCTAGACTAATTTATTTATTTACAAACTTCCAATAATATTTACTAATTTTGACATCGAAAATTCCTCGACCCTAAGGCCTCCATCTCTTAGTTATACTCTCCTTCATCTTTTCCAAACCCATTTTGGAAGACTTGAGTTGCCGGATCCTGACCCAAATGTGTGTGAAATACAATGTTAACAAGAGTAATTAATTAATAAGTAATTTTCTAGGATTTATCTAGGTACATAGTTTTGATTCGTTTGAAGGTCATGTATATTATATGCATGCATACGTTGTAATGAACATAGTACTGCCTAATCTAGTATGTATATATGTGTTTTTCTCCTGTATTTTATAAAGTGCATATAATATTAAATTTGTAAAAGAAAAATAATCTGGAGACAATATGGATGGTATATCGATATTGAAATAAAGTTCATAATTAAGAAAGATAATATTGAAGCAGAATAAGACCCCACCATGTGGAATCAAATAATAATATATATTGTCAATGATCTAATTTAACCTATAAAATTAAATTTGGTAAGGGCCGACCGGGACCATATTATAAGGCAAGTCTATTATAAATATATACCTATATATATATATATATATATATGTTTTTAAAGGGTATATATGCGGGCCTCTGCATGCGCAGCTAGTTGTGACAGTACCATTGCAACTGATCAGCATTGAAAATGAGTTATTAATGGTACTACTACTACGTACAGAAAATGCGTACAAGCTAAAAGTAATTAAATACAAATATATATTATATATATATATTTGGTAGCTGCCATGGGAATGTCATGTGACAGTGTCACATGATTAGCAGCCATGTGATTAGCTCTTCATGTCATGATGTATATATAATATATTTGGTAGCGGCGTTTGCTACTTTTTAATTTCCTGACGAACTATTAACCCATGATTATTATCAAGAATATACATATTATATATATATACATATTATATATATATATACATATTATATATATAATAAAAGTACTAGTACTGTGGCTGCATTAATCATCTGTACACTTTCAGATATATGCATGCATGCTATAGCTAGCTAGGTCTGTAAATTAATTAAGCATGAATAGTAGAAATCAAATTCGACAGTAGTACTTTACCTCGTTTCTATAAATAATAAAAATACTTGTGGTTTTTAAACTATGCTAAACTCGTTTGAGTTTCATTAATGTTGAACGTCTTGCCGTGCTTAATTGTTTAGTACTTGATCTACCATGCATGCTCAATTGTTTGTCGGTCATGAATATTAATGTTCTAAGAAAGAGTGGCGAAAGATCATACACATATAGACATGCACTTACACTCATCCTTGATTGTCTTGTAATTTGATCCAATTGAATATTGATTTATATGCAGAAGATGATCTTATTCACAAACTGCACGCTCCATATTTGTCCATCTTTCTTATTAAATCACACACTACATAAAAATTATTTATTCATGATTAGTTATTTCTTACAAAGATTATTAGTTCTGATCAAATTTAGTCTATTCTCATAATAAATAATATTTTTTTGTTGTAAATAACTTGTCATAAATGTTTATTTTTTTAGCCACACGTCATCGTAAGGAGAGCTCTATCGCTATTATGTGCGGCATTTTTGGGACCAAGGCCATCTATTTCTTCAGACTTAACTGTCCGCCGTACTCTCAGGGTGGCGCGTGTCCCTCACACGTCATCACAGTCTCTGTGCTTACTTTTTTTTTTCTTTTTTTTTTCTCCAAGATTGAAAATACAAATCTACAACTTTTCAAGATGTATTTCGTTATTTTTCCATGTATCTTTTTTGTTATTTTCTTTGTTTTAGTATCTTGGATACTTTGTTCATAAAGTGAAAGTCCTCTCCTCCTCCAGAGGATAGGGTTTGAAATTTATGCTTTAGGCAGAGTGTGATCTCTCATATTGTTTATCTGTAGAGAGTTATAGAAATTAAGAACATACCAGTCACAAAAGAATTTGTGTACTGGTGAAGTCCCAACCGTGAGTACGTAGTTGGCTTGTAATCTGAGTTTTTGTTCTGTATGTATCACTTACAGCTGTAACTTCGCTTTCATGAATGAATGAAGTCTTTTTCTCATAAAAAAAAATTGTTTATTTTTTCTTAATATAGCTAGTGACGGCAATTTACCTAAGATGCTTAACATGATATAAAATCTTCTCCATCAAGTGATAATTTAACATGATATTAATTAAAGTAATAAACATTAATATTCGCTTCGAATCAAAACTCCACAATTTACTCTCATTTCATTTTCAAGTGTTGGACAATTTATTACAAAGAAGTATAACCCATATTTAAGAGAAATAATATAATTTAAATAGCTAAATTATTTGTTTCTTCTCATTACTTTAAACTTTTTAACATGAGAGTACTGTTACATACATGATACACCTCATGGGTCCTAAGATTTGCATGTAATTAAAAGGAAATAATTACCTACTTCTGTATTTTAATTTAGTTCGTAATGATCAACTAAATAAAAAGGAAATGTAGGCATGTTTTTTTAATCTTTTCCTCCTCTAATTAACCTAGTAATTATAAGCTGCCACTCGCTGGCAGCATTGACAAGGTTCTAAGCACTGCAGATCATCAATGGTGATTAAACCATGCACACTATTTTCTGGATATGCTTCTGAGAAAAGATCCACTCTTTGTTAACTCCCTCACTGGTTTATCAGTGAGTCTAATCATATTGTAGGCCAAACCACCAAGTATGGTCCCTACCAATGGCCCTAGAATATATACCCAGAGTCCCTTGTATATGTGCACCAGAAGAGCTGGCCCTACGCTCCTTGCAGGGTTCATAGATGCCCCAGATACTGGCCTGAAAATTTAAATCGTAAACCAGTAAAAGATAGAAGTTTTCTGAGAAATTTTGCATTAAAGTTTCAAGTGTTTACTATATGGCCGGAATTAGAAGCTAGCTCATGTACTGGAAATTACCCGGCAACAAAGACGTTTAAGGTTATTGTCATTCCTACAGCAATTCCTGCCAACTCTCCAATCTGCAACAAAGATAATTCGCAAATTCTCAAACCTTCACCAGATCGGAAGTATAAAGCAATATTAAGCATATATATTATAGAAGAAGGAAGAAATAAGAGACATGAAAAGTTACTAACTGCTCTATTATCTGTGGAAACGCCGGAAATAACAAACATCAAAAGAAAGGAGATGATGATTTCCACAAGAAGAGATTGCAAATTGGATCCAACAGGCACCGTCCCAAAGAAAGACTTTTTGTCTATAGGGAAAAGGGCACATAACGTTGCACTACCAAGAACTGAACCTAATATCTGCGCAGTTACATACAGAGGAACCTGCAGAAAAAAGAAAATTATACATATCACAATAAGTAATACGTACAAAAGAAGAAGAAGAAAAAGCAGCAGCATTAACATACGATGGGATTTGAAACGTGCCTGTTTGATAGGGAATTGTCTAAAGATAGCAAAAGTGATAGTCACCGCCGGGTTAAAGTGGGCGCCGGAAATGTGACCGACGGAATAAACCATGACCATGACAATCAAACCCCAAACTACACAAATCCCGGGAAATGATACTGAGCCGTATATCTTATTAACAGCAACCGAACCACACCCAGAAAATATCAAGAAATATGTCCCAATGACTTCAGCAATCACCTAAAAAAGAAAAAAAAAAAAAATAGAAACTTGATTTGTTGCATGCATTAATGGCAGTTGAGATAGTGGCATTTATTTTGCTGCATGGCCTACCTTTTGAAGGAGCTGAACAACCTGGGACGAAGAGCACAGCCCCCCCGAGTTTCGGTTGCTTGTTGATGAACTCTCCCCTACTTCCATCCTTGAAACTGTAATGTCGTGTGTGGACATTTTTCTCGATCCTCCTAATCAAAGTAAAGCAATGTACGTACTTAGATTATGATTCTCAAACTACCAAAATAATAGTACTCTGTACTCTTCTTTAATTCTCGTGTGAACGAGAAACTAGGAATCGGATATGAGGGTGTCATGAGACGGAAATTTAAGTGCCAACATGATCGAGGATTGGTGGTTTTCCTTAATATTTTGGGAGTCGTTTACGGAGTTAATTATGTGCTTCTAGTTTCTTATCAAATCTAGGCCTTTAACTGAAATAACTGCCACAATTTTCTAGTTTTATTTTCCTTATGAACCAAACAGAGTCTAGCTGGGAACATTATGATATAAACAGCCCAATCATGGATGGTTATTGAGACTATCCCACCCATATATAAAGGGAGCTAAGAGGCTAAGGCCCAAAATGAAATATCAGCAATTACTTTGGGTTTTCTTAAATGAATCGAGGGCACCTGCTCTCAAGGTTCTAGAGTTTGGCTTATATTCAGGTAAAATAAAAATAAAAAAGATTGGATTCGTTATGCTTATAAAATTAAATGACGAGTTTAATTGTAGTGAATAAATAAATTGATTTTGTCTGTTGATGATTTTTTTTTAACACCAATTGATCATTTTTTTTTATTCCTTACAATTATAATTAATGGCTCTGAAGAAAATCAATTGAATGACTACTAATTTTAAAATATAATTTTATATCTTACTGAGCCTTTCTTAGGTTTTTTCTGTTTTTTTTTTTCCTTTTTATGAAAAAAAAAAGGAAGAACATAGGAAAGAACAAGTTCCCTTTTGCTCATTGCAGTGGGGGACCAAAAGGTACAGTGTGATCGGTACCGCATACTTGCATGGTGACCACATCACATGTGAGCAGACGAGGTCTATCCATCTTTTTTTTTTTTTTTCTTTTTGATATAGAATGGACTCTATTTATTTATGAAAACGAAATTATATCTATAACATGATACATATAAAAAAAAATTTAGATTATAAGTTAATTACTCATGATTAAAATTTTATCAATATATAAATTCTTTTGTGATTGATATGATCTTAATTTTTATAATTCTTTACAAATAATTGTATGAGAGACCATATTTTATCTAAAGTAAAAATTTTAAATCACACTTTCATATGAGAGAAGGATAAAATATCTAAGAAACTATTTTATTTTTACCTAATGGAAAGAAAATAATAAAAATGATGGATTATAATTATAAATCTAAATTTAATTTCCAATTGAAAGAAAGTAAAATATAAAAATAAAAAAGACTGTAGCGGCGCGTGAAGCTAGGAGTGTGACTGCCAGAGGAGGAGGTCTATCCATCTGTATATAGATCGAATTGCCGTAATTGATCAGACTTCTTCCTCGTGATAATCTCATTGCATATATACTGATCTGAAAGTTTAGCTAGCTAGAGCACTGGGGGATCGGATATTGTTCAGTCTCTCCTCTGTCTGTTACTGTCCGAGTGCAGCAGCAAGAAATTAAGGACCCACCCACCTTCAAATCCAACCAAATTTAATTAATGGTACTGTCACCTCCTCGATAAAATTCATTCCAGCCATAAATCCGTGGGTCTATATTGGACCAGCTACCTAGCTAGCTCACTCATGTCATGTAATGCCCCCCACCCCACACTTTGGTAAAAAGCTATGTATAATTCCCAAAACTTTCACAAACAATTCATATTTAGCAGCAGCACATGATAAGCTTGGTAAAGTCTAAACTTTAACTTTCTAGCATAATATATATCAGCATTATTAATGTTAATAATTTCGGTGTCTGTGTGTTTAATTGGACTATTACTACTTTTAGGAAAAAAACATTATTGATTCTCTGGGTCTGGGTACTGCATAATCTGAGCCATTCATGGATCATACCTTAGAGGCTGACAGACACAGTACCCTGCTTTCTTCTCACTCCTGCAAGTAATGGGTTGAAGCACAGTTTTGACAGTCTGCTTTTTCCTTAATCAGTGCCACTGAAAACGTTCGCCCTATGAGGCGAGCTTTAGAAAATTCAAAAGCTAAAATCATCAGCGGAAAAGGTGTAAAAGAGAGGTTCCATCAAAGAGGGAACATGGGTCTGTTTGACATGATGTAACCCTAAGTTAGATAGAATAGCGTGTGTACGTACGTACATGCTGTGTCATGGATTGGTCCGTAAAAGGAACTTTTTCTTTTATAGGTTTTGGGGTACTCATGTCTTCTCATCCTACCTTAATGGTCCCATCTAATTTTGGTCCAGCCCCCAAGCTCCTGTCCCTGGTTTACCCTACACTGACCTTGACACCTCTCCTCTCTCTGATTTTTCAGTGCATGCCTCGATTAGTTTTCGTGTGCATATATTTATTTATGAATTCCTAGCTATCTCAAGTTGAAGTTCAATGTTTCTTCCTCCAAACCCCACTTGTACGAAATATTAATATCCTTGAATTTATCTTATATATGATCTGAAACATGTGAGTTGGAAATATATATGTTACTCATAATTCTCATTTGCGTAATTAGGTTCAATATGTCGCCATAGTTAACATAAAACTTTGCACTCCATTTATAAAAACATCAAAATTAGTTACTCTGCTAATTTTGGATTTAACAATTTTTTAAATACTGCTTTCGGTATGCATGCATGCAGTCTAATCATAGAATCGACATGATAACTGGTATCCAGTAGTACACCAAATTGAAGGTTTTTAATTAATTTTTTTCGTTATTTAATTCATGTACTAGCTAGTTGGAGCCACCGAATGAATTAGATGCATGGCCCCCATGTGTATGCTGGAGAATGAAGCCACGCGCACGAGGACAGAACCATATGTTCTTTCGATTGGTATGCTCATCGTTTTCATACCAATGACTTATATGCAGTCATTGATGTTCATAATTATATCGCAAGGGAGGGGGCCGGGCGGGGGGAAGCAGCTAAGATGATTTTTTAGCTTTATTTTGGGTTCTTTTTCATCTCATATATTATATATACATGCATTGCATGCGTCTATTGTCATTTTGCTTTATGCAGGCAATCAAAGAGTAGGAGTGGAGAACAGCTTTAGAATAAAAGGTTTTTTCTTTTTTGGTGCTCATCACAACGTACACCTTTATAATTTTAGTCTATTTACATATAATATATATGAAGTTAGCTGCCTTTCTGGGTGATTTATGTACCAATGATGGATTTTTGTATGACTATATATATATTATATGTACGTACCGATCGATCGAGCATTCATATATATATATTTGGTGGCCAGGGTCAGTTTTTGCAGCCCCCCAATTTATGATACAATGAACACCTTTGCAATAAATATGAACTAGATCAAAATAGTAATAACCATACATTAGTCTATAAGATTGACAAATATTAATGTCACAAATATATATATATATATATATATATATATGTGTGTGTATGTATGCATGTATCATGGTCCCGCTAGCTGCTTTGTATTCAAAGAAAAATACCGAGTGACAACAAAGAACAAACTCCTCCAACAGTCGTCTCTGCTGCATGCCAATCTTTATTTTCAAAGTAGTCCCTACATCATGCGTTGAATCCCTTTCCTCTCCAACCTTCTTCTGATTCCCTGGCTTGATCTTTTCTCCTGATCCAGGGCCTGGCCTGCAATAATACAAACCATGTACATAGTTTGGCTTCAATCGCTGTTTGAAACCCTAGCTAGCATCGATCACACATGGACGCAGTATGGGCAACCGCATGAGCATGGACCACCAATGTTTCTGCCACGTGTGCATGATGAATAGTAGGATAAACTTTGACCACGCCCCAAACTCTAGTAAATATGTGCATGTCACACCCTGCCACGCAAGACTTGGTCCCTGCGCACACATTTTCTGTAACAAATTAAGGAAATTAAATTACTAATAATAATGCTGCTACGTACGTACATCCATATATATATATGTATGCGATCTTTTTCAAATGGTCAGGTTAATACTCATTCATACCCAATTAAAAACCTTGAAAATTTAAAGTTGAACATGAGTAGTACTTTAACATAGTTTGTAAAATTATGTATTAATACAGTGACGAAAATAAAGATCGGCGAAAATTAATGATGCATGTTTGTAAGATTTTCAAACCGAGACGTGCATGAACAGCTTCCTACAGCTTGCATGGTCCTGTTTGTGCCGCAGAGATCGTGGCTAAAATTTCATCAATGGTTGCATAGAAAAAGACGTTGATGAGTGTACATGCCTTTCGTTAATTTCTGTCGTTGTAAATCACAAAATTCCATTATCGCTTTCTCGTTGAGCATGTTGGTCTACTTACCTCACGATCTAATTAATCGCCGTCCTAGTACTAGTACAACTTCCCAAGGTCTACACTTTCTAATTGGGGGGCGATAAACGGTCTGGACCGGAAAAATTGACATTGAGACCAATAGTTCTCGGGGCATATTTTAGAATATTGAAAAGTCTTAGTTCAGTTTTGATTTAGAATTTTTTTATTTTAGATCCGATCGAACCGGATGGAATGAAAAATAAAAATAAAAAATATATTTTATATATTAATAATTGTACAATTTATTATATATGTAATTTTCATCTAATTTATCAATATTAATAATATAAAATTTTAAATATGTTATTAATACTTATTAATATTCTATCAATTAATTAATATATAATATCAATTAGTTAAATATTATATAGTAATTATATAAATTAATAATATAATTTTTATCTAATTTATTATCATTGACAATATAAAATATTTTTTTATTGTATTAAGTATATAATTTACATTAATAAATCATAATTTTAATTTAATATTTTAAATAAATTTTTTTATTAATTAATTTAAAAAATAATAATTAGACCGGACCGAATGGACCGACCGGATGGGAGTAAGTGATTTGCACCCTTACTTAATTTCTATAAGCAAATATTAATTTAAGTTAGGCACTCCCAAAGCCATTAATTTCGCTCCAAGTACTAGCGAGAGACGACGTCAAATCTCAATATATTTGCTTTTCCATGTATGGGGATCATGATCCTGAGGCGTTCGATCGAGGGTTTCAAAACTAGTATCTTGTGCCTGTGTTCCTTTCTTATAATGTTACACCTCGCCAGATTGCAATCTTGGGGTTGCCATTCAATTCCGGCCCCTACCCAATTCATGAATACATGATCAAGAGTACGTACGGTATATTTCATAGATGGAATGTTGTGCTAGATGTCAATTTCTTGCACTCATAAGTTCGCTGAAGCATATATATATATATGTACTAAAGATAGGATGAATAGGTCAGGGCCGGCACCTTGGCTCTCGAAACACTCGTGTAACTTGTTTACAAAAACTAACGTGAAAAGTAAAGAATACCCGCAACTGATCAGTGTTGGCGTTCATTTCATCAAATTTATCTATGAGATTTTATGAAAAATATATATTTTTTATAAATTCAAAATTTTCATAGTCATAATTAACTTTATATTGGATTAACTATTAGATTAGTCAAAATAATAATATAATATTATTTTTTTCATATTTTACAATTATACTAATTATATGTTAATTAATAATTTAATTTGATACTTAAATTATTATTTCTCAACTTAAATATATTGTAGCTCAAAATTAAATAAAATAATTTAAATAAATAAAATAATAGTTATAGAATGAATAGTTAATTTTTAAATTTAGAGATGAACTTAAATGTACTGTAACTCAAAATTAAATAATTTAGTATATGTTGAATCCAATTCAATGATTTTAAATATAAATTTATTAAATTTTGAAGATGACACTCATTTGATCATGAGTGCAATCCAATGCTAATGCTCACTGTGGTAATTGGGTCTTGAATTCTTCATTATTATTTAATATTTTATTTTTATTTTTTTTATTTTTTTTATTTTTTTTATTATTATATTATTATATTTATTTATAAATTATCTTAAATCAGCTGGCTACCTAAATATAGCCTTAATTAATCACGTGACCGTGACATGTTCCTGAATCGCGTGACTATACGTTTCTAGCAATTGACTCTTGAAGTTTGGACGCGCCTCGGAAATTCAGTATCATCTTTTGATTCTTCACATCTTCCTCTCAAGGGCAACGCTACTTGGGCGGTACAATTGTGAGGATAGAGTAGTGTTTTCTCAAAATTAAATAGCCTTAATTGGCTGATTTAAGCGTCTGAACAGTTCTCCGCCGACAAAATGATGATCCTCTGCGCACCTAGCAATATGATGTTTAGGCGCCGGAGGCTGGAGAGGAATTCTCGAGCACAGATCTGGCGGCGTTAACATAATTCATTTGTCCTGAAATTGCTCCTAATGACAGGCCCGAGTTGGCACCACGTACGTATGCTTTTGTGAGTTTGTAACGATTACGGCAACTTTGAAAGGTGATGTCTTGTCACCATTGTGAATGAATTTATGAATGAATGAGCGTAAATTCGTTCCATCACGTGCTTGTCAGCTTGCTTGTCAAAACCTAAAAAAAAAAAAAAAAAAAGTTTGAATTGCTGCTGGTTTTAAGCAGTTGGCAGTGGTGATGATGACTCTTCCTCCTTATAATTTTGTAGGGTAGAGGAGGATGGCTGGATTGTTTTGTGGGCGCATCAAAAGCCTAAAGCCGAAAGCCACAAAGCCAAAAGTTGGGCGCGCATTGCGCTTTGCTTTTGACCCTTTGCTTTCCGCTGGCTTTCTTATCTCATATTTTTCTTCAGTTTCTTCTCGATCAGCCCCACGAGAGAAGTGATCATCACTTCACAACAACAAAACGTACAAAAACCACTCAGCAGAAAGACGCTGTGCTTTCACAACCCCCCCAAGGTCTCTCCCTTTTTTTCGTTTTTGCGCTTTCTCTGCGTGTGGAAGTTGAAACAAAATAAAATTGATATGCCTTTTGTGATCTGAATGCAAAAAATACATGATCTTTGTATCAACAAAATGACTAATGACCCCTTTTGATCATAATAATCCTAATTCAATTACAAACCAACTAAAGAAAAAACGACAATATATAGCAGATAATTGCCGAATCCACTGACAATCAAAGCCAACACTAAGAACAAAGCTAGCTACTTCAAATAAAAAAAAAAAAAAACACAATAAAAAGTTAAATATGCCCTCCTACGCAGGACTGTTCTTTTTTCCTCAAATTCATTAAACAAGTTTGACGCTTTCTGCGCTGCTGATGAGGGGAATTGTGAAATCATCAAACTTAATTTACATGCACGTACGTCGGAACTCCGGTCCTTTAATTTCCTCGTTTCCCTCTGTTATGTTCCCCTTAAGCTGGACGAGCATTCCATGTTCTTCTCAAACTTGGCTGCTATTGTTGGCGGTGAATGCGATCCTCGTATTCCGGGCTTTCACTAGTTAGTCAACACTATCTTATCTCCAAAACTCTGGAACTTAGCGACTTTCGAACTACCAATAATTTCTGCCGGAAAACCCTCGAGTAAACAACAACATATTCCGGTACGTACCGTGGTCAATGCCCAGCAACTCAAGTATGACATATAATTAATCACATGCATTTAGAATTCATGACTTCATACTCTTTCGTATTTTGGCTGCTGCTAATTGTAAAAAATTCACAACCCAAGAACAATGTAGTAGACAAGAGTAATTGGTAGTGCTATCAACATCCCAAAGATCACCCTGCAATATCATGATCACATTCATCCATCAAAACAAAAGGTCTCAGACAATATAATTACCATCAAGTCACAGATGGATGTTAATTACTAACCCAGTGCTAAGAATTGCTGGATGAACGTTGTATTCTTTAGCAAACACAAAGGGGACAATTCCTTGTGGAAGTGCAGCCTATTGGATACATATATTTACCAATTTTCATGTTAGTTAACATGACATTTTACTCTATAAATGGGATCAAAGATTCAAAACAGTAGGATCGATTACCTGAACAATAGCTATGTGGAGGAGGGTACCACGCAAGCCAACGGCGATAGAGGCGGCAGCCATGACGGCGGGGCCGGTGAGGAATCTGACTGCCATAGCAAAAGTAGCAATGGAGTTCCCGCAAGCAATTATCTTGGGCTGAAGAGCCATAAAAAGACCTATAAAAAATAACAACCAAATCAGCAACATTATTATATACACACGCACCCACCACCCGATCGATCAAACTACCTTCATCACCCTAATATTATTGTGCCCACCGGCTCTGGACCAGAAAGCGACGCTGCCTGCCGGGTCCCTACATGTCGGGTGGTCAATCCCATTTATTTATTGCCCAAAAAGATAGAACCAAGATCACCCAATAAATTATATTGGAAGGTAGTCCTGAATTTGTGTGGCCGTGAACCGCCCAACAATACCTTAATTTGACAGAAGACCCAATTCCGACCGGACTATATCCTTATGGCCCCAAAAGACTTTATGGCACTCTGCTAAATTGCTAATCTTCCTCGTTACCGTTCAAAGTTCAAAAAACTTTCAAATGTAGGAGAACAGTGGAAAAAGACTCACCTAAGCTAAACATAGCCATTCCCAGCCCGGCATCCGACAGTATGGAGATTGATTTTTCTATTATTTTCGGCATAGCCACGTGCCACCTTCAACAATATGTCCCAAAAAACAAAATGTTTAGTACCTTTAAACAACTAATGACATTAAATTTCTATATATCAGTGTTTCTAGTTTGTACCGGAAAGCGACGAGGGACCAAACCAGACCGATGAGGCTGGAATAGGTGTTGGGGTTGCGGATAAGCTTGCGCCACACCATGATTAGGATCAGACGGGTCATCACGCTGGCCGGAGGCATTTGTTTTCCGATGCCGGAATCCGCTATTCCGGACACTGATTTAGGGTGGAGCTCTGCCGTGGAGCTAGACCCCAGCTTGTTGAGTACCGTGGGGCCACCTTCTTTCTCTCTCTCGTCATGATCTCCTTCTCCTTCACGTTTCCCAGCAAAGCTAAAGTCTTCCCCACCAAAACCCTCCCTTTCCGCAGTTGCTTCAATTATCAACCCAATAAAATATGTTGGAATTGGCATTCGAACATCGGAATAAATAATTAGTTGCATTAATAATTAATTAAATGGGTCTCTTGATTCTTTACCTTTGTTTTCCCCATTCTGCGGATGGTCAGCAACCAACATCCGAATCTCCTTGGCGCCTAGATCGGACCGTCCAGATTGCTCCGACGCGCCGAACTCTGTTCCACCGAATACGTGGAGGCCACCGGCATCGGAGACCGGGGATGCGCTTGAGCTCCACACAAACATGTGTAGCTCCTTCGCGTCATGGTTGGCCTTACTATTGGGAGCCTGCAGCTGCTGCTGATTTTTGGAGCTCTTACTATTAGTCATGGTGGATGAGTACTCTGGGTTAGGCGCAGGGTACGAGGCTGCGGGTACAGTCTGCGTCGGATAAAATCCGAACCTCGGTGAAGAAACTGTCTGAGCCATTGGAGTACAATTCTCTTCGAAATTCGACGGTCTGGGAGTTGGGCCCCTAGAGGACTGTACGGAATACAAGTCCGTGGGGCCGAAATTCGAATGCCTTGCCGGGAAGCCCTGGTATCCCATCATGGAGTAAAAGTCGGCGTTGTTAAAATTCGATCCCCTGGGCGTCGGGTTCCTGGAAGAACTCAAGCTGTATATTTCGGCCCCGGTGAGATTCGACGGCCGAGGCGTAAATACCGACCCACCCAAGGATCGTCTCGAAGCATTAGACTTCCTCACCGTGACGTGGAGCTTACCGTCGTCGCCAATTTCGGCGTCGGTCTCCAGAAAGTCCCGACCATCCAACGACATCACGTCGGAGTCGACCTTAAACGACACGATTGACGCCGCCGTCTCTGGGAACTGCTCCATTATCAGCATCTTGGCGCCGCGGTACTCGAAGAGAAATAGTAGGAGGGTGTACCAGATAATGCACTGTAACACCACGACCTGCACCATAAGGCTCCCCGAGTACTCTCCGTACATGGCGATGAGCAGAGGGATGCCCATAACCAGAGTATTCGGAAGCGTCGAAAGCGAGAAGATCGTTATCATCCACTCGAGGCTACCATTCTTGGTGAAGTTAGTCCAGACGGCGAGGACGGCGAGCATGATGATCTTCTGGAGGGTGTCCGCTGCAATGAATCGGAAGTTCATTGCATAAGGGTTGTTGGTGGAGATGAAATGGAAAGAGAGGAGAGGGACGGCGAAGATGGCCACGAAACGGTTGATGCCGGAGCACTGGTCGGGGGAGAAGATCTTCCACCAGCGCACCGACCCGTAGGCCAAAATCATCGCCACATACAGAGGAACCACCGCTGTTAACACGGTGTACAGGTCCCCCCAGGTAATCATCTTGCGGAGATCAAAGCGTTTACTATTCTCTCTACTATCTGTTTCAGATCTACTGTTTCCTGATGATACTGAATGGCATTGGATAGTGAAACTGAATCAAACAAAGAGATGAATAAGAAAAATGGGTAGGGGAAAAAACCGTTAGCAGCTCTGTTCTGCTCAGCTGAGCTCTGCAGATTTTGGGTACTTCTGAAGAAGAGAGTGATTTTACGAGTGGTGTAACTTTGGTGGGACGTGTATATATATAATTTATAAATATATATATATAGGAGTAGGAGTAGAAAGAGAGAGAAGAGTGGATTGTGGATATATACGAGAGATCTTGTGCGGCTTCAGAAATTGAGTTAAAAAAGTGGTGGGTGGTCAGTGGTCACAGTGTGTGAAGCTTGGTTAGGAAGTGACTGCCCGACATAGTTAGGTTAACCCCATATAGGGTCGGATTTTTGTAGACGTGGCAGTCTTCCTGTGGCATTAGGATTTTCAGTGACGTGGACATCTTTTATCTTTTTAATCTTTTCTTTACTTGTTTCGGTAGAAGCTAAAAGAATTCAAGAAGCAGCAGTCCCATGTAAATAGTCAAGATAAATAATTTGTATAACTTATAAATAGATAAATTTTATGTAAATTTTTATAAAAAATTAGATATTATTTTTAAAAAATATAAAAAATTTATTTTTTATTAATAAAACTCACTTTTTTATAAAAAAAAAAAATTATATGAGATATATTTAAAGTTTATATTTAGCTTTACTAAATAGTGAATACATGTTCCACACACAACCCCATCTACATTTACACCCATTCCTTCTCTACCAAATCACCCACTTTGAACTCAATCTTGTACTTCTGTACACGTCCCTCACTTCCTCTTTTAGGAGTTAAATCTCAATTTATTTTATCTTATTATTATAATTTTTTTAAATTTTTATATAAAATATAATAAATAATTTAATTTTTTTAATTATAAAATAATGATAATAAAATTAAAAAATTATATTTTAATAATATTTTATTCAATTTTTATCTATAACTAATATCTCTTCTTTTATCTCATCTCACAATCTAATTAACAACTCCTCTCTCTTTCTCATGGAGTTCTTGGTTTGGGAGGAGTACTTTCGTTCCCATGACAGTGAAATATTGTAAAAGAGAGCTAGCTAGCCCAAGTGACCTGATCGAAGAAAGCAGGATGCATACATGAGGGAATTAAAGAGCCACTGCAAGAAAAATGAATTTTTGTGACAAATTTATTGTAATTAAAAAATTATTTTTAACTAATTTTAATTATAAATAATTATTTTGTTAGAATTAACAGGTCGTAAATAAGTAATTTTCTTGTAATAAGCGGAAGAGGGGAAAAAAAAAAAGAAGATTAAAACTACCCATATATCATGTGTTTGCATGCATGTATTGTATAAAAAAAATATTGTTCATGAATCTGCTGCATGGTTGGCCTGAAATTACCCATCTGCTTATTTATATGAAAGGTACATCGCTTAATTAGTTATAATTAAGTAGTTGCATGTAGTGAATGGATGGTGATGTTGATGATGATGTGTAGTAGCTAGTAGGAGTACTCATATTCACATTTGACCAAAATAATACATATATAATGATTAGTGCATGCATGCTTGCGTACGTACGTAGAAGAAGAAGATCAACAACCTTTCCTCACTTTTAATTTACTCTCTACATGTCTCACACGGATTATTGCACAAGCCGAAGATCATGGGATTAAGGACGAAAAATATCCTTTATTATTTATAGCTTGGCAGTACCATCCAATGCGCGCACGCAAGCTGGGGTTGCCCCACATTATACGTAAATTAAGCCTCTTTGGCAATCTTGTGATCAACACATTAATTAAGTAGTATATATAATATATAGATAATGAGAAACTTTTGAAGATTATGATCATCCTTCATCAATGAACTAATACTTAATTACTTACCTAATACACATGATATGATATTGGGTGCTCTTTCGTTTATATTCTAGCTAGGTGGCTTTAATAGTGACTAAATTACATTTGAAGCAAAGGGAATATAGTTGGATTACAGAGTAATCAGCATTAATCATATATGTTGTGTTACGTGCAACAATTATGATAAATAGTATAGAAAAAAGAAAACAAGAAAAATATACAAAATTTAACGTGGTTCGGTAGTATGCCTACACCACAGAAAATTAAGATTACATTATATGTATTTAGACTAAACCCTAACCGTACAATAGGTATTAGAAAATTTTAATAATACCCCTGTATGTGTTCTCCGCTTCACTCTCGACATTAGCTTGCTTTCTCTATATACGTGTTCCACTCAAATGAGTCACATACTACAACAATATACATACTAATAATTAACCATGGAAAGGGCTAAAACAAATTAAGAGCCAACCAAGAGCTCATTATATGTGAATATGATTCATATATTAATTATATAGAATAGAAGATGGAAGTTCTTGACCTTTGGGTTATAAGCATATATGATCAGTCACATTCAAATGATCAGTAAAATATTATCAGATGGAGATCGATCGATGGCATAAATAAAGATCTAGCTACAGCATTTTTCATAAATAAAATATCCTTTGGCCCTCCCCTTCATCATGATTGAAAACACATCATCAAATCACAGAGACATAAAAAGTAGCACCCGTTTGGCCACTGACCTGCAAGCTTACCCACCACAAAATTCCTCCAAACTAAAAAATAAAAGAAAGACTTCGATTGGGACCGCACTTAATTTGGACCATATTGGTGAACCAGCTGCTATATACATGAACTTACTAATAATAATAATAATAGAGTAATGTTTTTCAACCATACCTTTTGATCCTTTCTCACATGGTCGAACCATGTATGTACTGCATATATAAGCATTTTTAGTGATTTCATTTATATGAAAATACGTACGGGTTATTCTATATATATGTGGTTAATTAGCATGAATTTGTATAGTTTTTTTTTTTCAGTTTTCATAGTATTATATTTAATTATATATGTTATGAAATAATCTATTCAATTTATATTTTTTCATATGTATATATGATTCATCTCCCAATGGTAAGTGCATCTTGTATAAAACAGTGATTCAGTATATATAGAATTAGCAGGCCAAGTATCCATGGATTTTGCGCGCACACATATAAATCTGCCTCTGTGGGTCTATACATGATATTGAACAACTTTAAAAAGGCAAGGCTCAGAAACTATAGGCATGATAGGTTTCTATCAATGGGAGGGGGTCCAATTGTACCTTATAATGGGAAAAGCATAAAGGATCCCAAACCCTAATAACTTGGCAATGCACATGGATATTATTCATGCCAATTAAAGGGGTCACCACACACGTGCGTATCTCTACCTATATACACGAGTGCGGATCTCATGCACCTAACCAAAAGACTTCAGGACCAACCGGCCTACCTCTTTGGGTTCATGCATGATCTTCCTCAGAATTTTCTCATTTTGAAACCACAACTCCGCAGTTCTTTTTAACCATTCGGTGCCCACTTCTTGGCCCATCTCCTACCATATATGCACTGAATACACAAGAAATAACCATGTGAATACAGAAACATATATTGGCTAATTAAGCCACATATATATATATTATAATTGAAATTCTTTTTTCTGCAATTTTGCATCCACACACATACACGCACGCACACATGATATGTAGTGCTGGGACATTAACTCGATTTTATTTTGTCTTTTTAGATGGAAAATTGATAAAAAAAAAAAATTATCACTCAATTACCAATCTCACTATGAACTTCTTCAAGATTTTGCATAGTTCGTGGTAATAAAACAAAGCTCACAATAGAGTTGAGAGAAGTAATTAATATTGCCGCCAGACCAAACGTACAAGAGGTGATTGAGATGAGAGAATAAAGGGAAAAAAAGTCATATCAGGGTCCAAATTGAGTGGTTTGAAGTGGCTCTCTTTATTGCAATTGCTACATTTGAAGGACTGATAAAGATGATCATGTGCGAGTCAAAAGAGGTGAGCCCTGTCGGCCCCATTTGAGCCTCTCCGGCCCCAATCCTCATCACCAGTACCGCTCTCCCATGCTCACCATGCTGCTGGAGACCCCCCCTCCCAACATCAATTCCCTTTACCAATGCCACCATAAACTACTCTGGCATCTGTTGCAAAGTTCAAAGTACTCTTCCTTTACACAAAAACACACACGTATAATAGACTCCTCTCTTTAATCTGGCATGCCTCCTTCGAAACTATGATCTTTTTAATAACTTTTAAGATGGTTGGGTGTTCTCTCTTCTGGTAAACAATAGATAACCCACAAATCTATTTTTTATGTAATTATTGTATCGAGTAAGACAGGTCAATTGAACAATAATCACAGCCCGCACCATACACAACCTTTTCTTTCTTTTTTTGCACTTTCTCCCTTTTTTTAAGTTCTTTTGAGGAATGATAATTGCTCATTTGAACTCCACTTCCTTAGGCCTGGAAGAAGAAATTAAAAAGAAAAGGGCCGGGTGGGTGAGATTGAGAGAGAGAGAGAGAGAGAGAGAGATCCACTTTCTTAATACTAAAAGTTTTATGGGAAAACCTTAATGATCGAGAATAAAGGGGAGTGGGGTTGATGCTAGCTAGTCAGTGGAAGGGAGAAGTTGCTATATATGTAGGCCTACAAAAGAATGTGGGCATGCATGTAGTTAGTTAATTAGCAAGTTTACAAACCAAAATGCCTGACCATCAAAACCATAAATTACGATAAAAAGTATAAAATTCAACTTGTAGCTACGCATGCCATGTGAGTGTAAAAATCATGTCTTTGGGTTCTTTTCAGCTCTAAAGTTGTACTATAACTAAATGAAAACTCATAGGGCATGTGAATGCGCGCAAGATCTCTGCTTCTGCTGACACTACTTTAATCCAGCAATAATATTCTCGACAGTCGGATTTGGCTGGCCCTATCTTCATTTGTTAAAAGCTAAACATTGATTATAATGCTACCACCCTTCTAACTACCAAAGTCCTTTATTTTTCAATCTCAATTTTCTTTTCCCTGACTAGCTACACACAGAAGTTAACCTAGAAAGAATGACAAACTATTAACTAATACGCATGTTAAGCATGCAGCCGGCCTGTTGTGGAATCGTTAAGTGAGCAGTTAAACCACGGTAACCACCAACAAATGATAGTTTATTAAACACGTGAAGATAAGGTTGACTTAATTTATCTCGGGCCGTGACCCCTTAAAGATAAGGTTATTATATATAATAAGATAGTTTTAAGTTTGATAAATATTGATTAATATAATTAACAGTAACCAATGCCATTAGCAGCAACAGATCAGTTTTATAGGAATTAGAGGTTTCGTGATTGTAGGGTAGTGTGTACCATAATATATGGGTCGTAACTTACAATTCCAAAGCTAACCATGTGAAAGAACATTCTTTTGAGATCGATATTGGTGTCACTTATTCTCTTTCCTCGGCCCATACCATTCTCATATATCTTTCTATCTCTAAGAGGAGCAAGTTCCAAAATACAGCTAAGAACTACATGTTATCTTAAGGAGAAAAACTGCAAGAAAGAGAAAAACAAAAGAGCAGCATATTTAATGGCGCTTGGAGACATGTTGAGTTCATGTTTTGACACATTTTAAGTCAGAAAGGACACTTTGTGGTAATTTTCTGAAGATTTGTCATCAAAGATATATGTGCCAACAAAGCAAAACCATTCATTTCGAATAAAGCTCTCTCGTTGGTGCGAACCCCGTAGGACTGATCATGTTGTTTGGTGCTCAGTGAATTTATTCTACATGTTCGGTTGAGAGGGGAGTTTGAATTAAGTGCGCAACAAAGTCATCTATGTACTGTGTTGTTGGAAGTTGTAGTACTGAAATGACTGAGAAGATTAATTTCTGTTTGCTATTTTTTGCACTTTTTCCTTTATCACATAAAAGGTGATCATCACGCTCGCAATGTAGTTTAATTAATTACGATCATTCAACCTTCTTATATATAATTTTGTCCAAGAATATTTTAGAGGCAGGGATTTTGTTTTGTTTTTTTTCTTTTTCTGTTTTAATATAAGGTGGTTTCGAATTTGTTTGATCGGTGATCAGTATTGTGAAATTGAGGCTTATAATCATCATGTGACTATGAATTAATTGTTAATTTTGAACAAAGTGTTGCTAATTTAATGAGTTAATTACTAATATTATAGTATATATAGAGCAGAAATTCACCGGCCAGTTATACGTTATACCTGATCAGTTTTAAGTAAAGATCGAATGTTATCTAAAATATTGAGAATTGTCGGAAGGCTGTCTCTTGGTGGACATGATATCACATATGTTTGGTTGGTGTTAGTGATCATCAAGATCATAAGCACTCACTCTGGCGCAATTACAATTAGTCATTGATATGCATTAATTATTGAACTAGCTTAATCATTCATTCACGCACATTCCATATTGATCATGATCATGAGCTAAACTTCAAAAAGAAACGAGCATTGATGGTTTTCTAATATATATATATGTTTTGTGTACTTTTCCCTCTCTTTACATACCCATGTAATAGAGGTACATATATATATATATACCTGACATCACTAATGACGGACTAATTCCAACGTGCATGCTATAAACTATATATATATATATTAGATCAACTACTCCGGCTTATTGTTCTTGGATAGAACCGGCCCGCTCAGGCAGAAATTTCTCGATTTCGATCCATTTCCGACATCGAATGTGTCTGCAGACAACATACATCAAAGCAAACCTCTAAATTATTTTAGTGTCCAATATTGGCCTCCACATGAATCCAGTTCACTACTTGAAATTTCATGTACTGTACTACAAAGCTCCAGAAAAATTTAGTGGCCGGCTGTGTCTGATCTGTTCTAGGAAAACCATGCCTGCCTAATGAAGGAATTATTTGACCCCACAGCCAACGAAAGAAGTACTGATCATCTAATGCAACTTGACCTGAGCATATTATATATATCATGTCCGACATACATTAAATCTGAAATGAAGGTTTGGTCCTTGTCTCAGACAGGATCAAAGATTGTTTCCCTTGGGGCTTTTGAAAAATCAGAAATGGGACTAGATGATGATCAATATCTCCAACATATCTTAGCTGTTCTTGAAACGTTTTGTCCACTTTCAGTTTTCCTGATCTTCACAGCAAGCTCCCTTATTTTTTACGAGAATCATGTCAAGTTGGGCACGATGCCAAAGAACGATCGAGCTTGTTAGAATATAATTAACTTTAAACATTCGCTAATTTGTTTTCACACTACTTCTAAATCCATCTCATCTAATCATTACAATTTTCTTAAATTACAACACAAAATAAAATAAATAATTTAATTTTTTTCAAATCTTAAAATAAAAATAATATTAAAAAAATATATTTTAATAATATTTTATGTGGGTTGGGCTCGCCTTCAAATTCCACAGCTATCATAGTTCGAGAGACTGCTGGTTAATGTTTCTCTCAAGTTGAAGCGACCAATCTTCGGCTAAATTTGGGCCCCCTGACTTTAGGCCTTTCGTGAAAGAGTTGATCTTTATATAATATGTTGGGTTACACACATTCTTCATCTTTTCATTTACTTATTGGACATGTTGTTCATGTAGAGGCTGATCCGTTTTACGTAGTTTCCCACTTCCTGGAGGGGAACCAAATTAAAGAAGGCATTTTTCTTAAACGCGGAAGACATGGGCTGGTTTTCTAATTGAGAATTACTATTCATTATGATTTTAGCCATTATATTTTTAGAATTTCTTAACCTAATATCAAATGATTAAAAAATAATTTTTTTTTTTTCTACTTGTTCACTACTTATGAGTTAATATATATAAGGACGAGATAGTAAAATTATGATGAATAATATTTATTTTCCATTTATATGGGCTCGGGTTTCAATTTTCTTTAAGTTTGGGTTTCTATATTGTTAATGCAATTTTCGGGCGGAGCCCGAATCTATCAATACAGTTGAATGACCCACGATGACTACTCGGATGCTTATTCGTGAAATAAATAATAAATAAAACGTAATAAAGAAAGATACAGGAATGTACATAGTTCGGCATAAAAGTCTAAATCCACGTGTAGTTTGAGCTGAAATCCAGTACCATATTTGATGATTGTATAGTCACTCGTAGCCACCCATAGCTCTCAATATAGTAGAAAAATAGGGTTGAAAATAGATGTCGTTCTGTAAAAATCTAGAGAGAGGGGGATCCCGAGATTGTAGAGAAGTCTTTGATCTTGAGAAAGTTGCTAGATTCATCCGGCCCACGTTTGTATTAGTCCCCATTTTATAGAGGTCCCTTTTATGTTAGTCAACTTTTTGTATGTTAGTCAACTCTATTTGACTTTCTCTTTCTTGTCTCATCCTTCCTTTTATTATCGGTAATGAGTTTCAAATGGGCTGGACCTTATTTCATTTTGTATTCATGTAATGAATGCTAAAGCCTGGAATTTCACACATGGCGGTCACGCGGGACGCATGCACCACACGTACGGCTGCAATATGAGTAAAGGCTTGTGTGTTTATCTATTTCCTTACATATATGTCCTTTTGAAACATGGCCGAAAAGAAAGAAAGGAAAAAAAAAAAAAAAAAAAGACCAGGCCCTAGCTTGTGAGTATGGTCTCAGACTCTCAAAATCACAAGTCAATTTCAAGGCCAAACTACTCGATCCCATCTCAAGTTTCAAATCCACCTCGTACACACACACACACAAACAATATTATAAAGACCCCACCATGCACCGACATCTCGTGCTAATTGTATCTAATCTCCCAATTTCTACCAGCTTTCTATTAAGGAGAAAGTGTCTTTAGTACTTTAGACTTGTAAATTGCATTTCTAAAGAAAAATCCTTCATTCAAAGACAGGACAGACAATATTAGTGGTGCATATATATAATAATATGTACATCAAAAAATCAACATCCGCCAGCTTCCAACCACCTTGCATGATCCCCAAGTTTTCTGAGCTGATCTAGCTCTCCCCAATTGATCTGCTTTATGTCGATCACAACATTTTTTTTCCCCTTTCCTTGTCCAAGGCCTGTCGGTCGTGGACAACATAAAATACTATAAACTTTATTCTATCATGTATATGGTCTTGGATTGACTCGTTTGTTCTCTCACATGATCATGTAAAATTTTGGTTTTTTTTTTTTAATCTCCTTTAATAATTCCTCGGTAAACAAAGGCAAGCTTGACCAATACATGAATAGAAACTAAAGCAATTTGATTTTTCTATGAACATTGTTAATTTAATCTATTAGTTTTTTTTTTTTCCTCTTTCGTAGGTCATTTAATTAATTACACCTGATAATTAATAGTTGCGTACTCCTAACAAGCTGCAGTCAAAGATAGCCATGACTAAAGAGGAGGCACTGCCACTTTAGTGGACAGCGTGGTGGTGGCGGTCTTGGTAGGGCCCTTGTTGATGAGGGCGGCGTTGGAGGTCACACGCTCGCAACGAGGGCACATAGAGAGAGTGGATGCTGGGAGGGGCTCGCAACTATTGGGGGAGATGACGGTAGGCGGGCCAACTTTCATGGCTCTCAGCTCTTCCACCTCCCTTTGAAGCCTCCGGTTCTGTTCAGTTAGTGACCCGAACCGTCTCTTCAAGAACTCACATTCCATCTCTGTTTGCTTCAGCTTGCTCCTGCATGTGTGAATTATTATTGCAGTAACTATCATTATATTATATATATGCAGTTTTACATTGATCATTTGTTAGATCAACTCAAAGCTGCCAAGTTCATGACTTAATTTTTTGGTTAGTTTCTTAAACACCCTGCATTTCAGGATATATATAAATATATATATGTATGTATATATCAAGCTTGGTTGTAACATATATACATAGGCATACATGCATGCATGCATTCATATATTACATACACAATATATATATATATATATATATATTTATCCATGCATGTTTTTATGTCTGTATTCAAATGATCTAGTAATATTAACTACGTACAATAATATCAATGCCTTCTCCATATTGATTCATAGATATTTTCGCTTCATAGGTTCTCAAAAACTGTCGCTGCAAATGAAAGCTAGCTAGCAATAACAAATTAAATAACAAATCAAGTAGTCGTTACTAGTGATAAAAAAAAATTGAAGACAATAATAAGATTGTTGTCGAGTTGATGCATTAATGATCCATATATATGCATGAATAATGTAAGACACGACGTTATAACATGTAGTATTTAATTGCATATAAATAAATAAAAATTAAATGCATGGATGGATGGATGAGCAAGTCTAAAGTATAAATTAATGACTGAGTCAAAGTTGCAGTAGTTATGATGTGAGGAGTAGCACACGAGGCCGATCGAAGAACAACGCATGCTGCATGGACCTTATTAATTAGGAGGTACTGATGCTGGCCCTCACAATAAATATGCAAGCAGCTGCATGTTATCATTGTTGTTATACTTTGGACAACCGTACTACTCATTATGTTCATGCACAAAATATTAGCTCTATATATATATATATAGCGCTAGCATGAGCTCATCATCATCACTCGACAACCACATCATTTATTGCTCATATATATTTTTTCTCAGCCAATTCTCATGTACTTTCAGCTTTCTATGGAAAGTACTGCATGTATTAATATTAATATTAATAATTATTATTGGTGGTCGGTCTACGGTGAGACTTGGAAGCCACCTACTCCATTTTCTATATATCAGTAGCGATGCCAAGTCGCCCATAACAATATATTGCATGACTGTGTTACCATATATTAATTTTTTTACATTCAACCACTATATCTAAAATTTCTATATTCGTTACTATTTTCTATATTTTTTACTTTCTTAATCATTATCAAATGCATACATTTCTATTTATAAAAAAATTATATTAAAATAAGATAAGGTAAATATTATGAAAATCAAGTCAATACAATATAATCAAATCAAATATACATTATTGATTTGATATTATCTTCAATGATGTTTGATATTATATAATTATTCTGGACAAATTAATAAGCTTTTTCTTAGATTTTCACAACCCAATATTAGTTTGCAATTTGGGGTGCATTGCGGATTACATGTATTATATATTAATTAGTTAATATATCATTGATTCTATTAACTTTATGCAAAATACGGATGCTTATATAAGGAGGAATACTATGTATTAGCTACTATATATTCATGACTTCCACATCCCACACCTATAATTTTTTTATAAGATGTGGGGTGTTTTTCATAGGATACTGTGAGGTGATGAATAGTAGTTGAAAAGAAGAATTTTTCCTATATAATTACCAGATACAAGTCACTCGTCATCATGTCTTTCTTCCTTATTTTGTAAATAATAAATTATAAATAACTCATTAAAAGATATATGGAAGAAAAAGAACACAAACAAAACCATTGGACACACTGTACAGACATGCATCCATCTAAATATAATATACATGCATGTGTTTGGTTGAGAACTGAACCCAAATTAACCTACCTGCTCCCTCCCTCTTAAAGAGTTAGAAAAAGTAGCATTTTGCCATTAGGCCATTGATAAATTTAAATATATATATATATATATATATGTATATGTATAGGTGCATATATATATATATATGCTGAAATTTAAGAACCAGAAGTTTTTGTTATTAAAATGACCAAAGCAACCCGGCCATAAGAATCATTAACTTGGTGCTATATATTATATATGTTGCAGATGTTGTCACAAGAAAATCTTATCAACAAAAGGGATTTCTTTCCACTTTTTATAGATCAGTGTACGTACGATTGATACGGGTAAGAATCGGATTCAGATTATATACTCTGCAATAGTATTATTATTATTATTCTGTCAACCTTAAATATCTGAACCCAATCAACCACCACCAAAAGAATAACAACATTGAAATTCATCTCAGCATGTTTAGGGTACAGTACCTGGCCCTACGGTTCTGGAACCACACCTCAACTTGCCTTGGCTTCAGCATCAACTGCATAGCCAAATTCTCTTTTTGCTTCTGTAGAAAAAAAATATCCAAAAAGATTAAACATTATCAAAATATTTAATAAATTAAGGGAAGAAAAGGGAAAAAAAATAAAAAATAAAAGCAGCTAGGCCTGGCGTTGCACCCTTTTCTTTAATTTGTTTTCTATTTATCGAAGAATAAATGGGTGCGGGGGAGATAGATCAGCTTGTACATATATAAAGGAAGAAGCTAGTGAGAGGATTACCGGGTTTAAGGTATGGTTTTGTCTGAAACTTTCTTCGAGAAGGCGGGACTGTTCTTTGGTGAGACGGAGTTTCTTTCGGGGAGGGCCTCCGTTGCTGCTTTCTTCTTCATCTTCCATATTCATCGTTATCCACTGATCTTCTTCTACTCCTCCTGATGGCACTTGGTTTATGTCCAAGTTCCTCACTGCACAAATCACTTCACTTTTAAACCCTGATATTATTCCAACAATTTTTTGAACACTATGAAATCGACTGCTTACATATAAATTAATACGTGTTGTAAGATATCTGTAAAAGATAGCTATGGAAGAGAGAAAATCCATTTGATCAGTCATGCAAGAGGAAGAAGATCATGCATTAAAAACAAATAAAAAATGAATTATTGAAGGGGAAACTGATATATGTGATGACAAGCTGATACGATTGTGTTAATTAAAGGTCAAAAGAAAAAGAGACTTTCCGATCAAATTAGAAGAAGATGAGAGAGAGGGATCGGGAGGGGGGGGGGGGGAGGATGGAAGAAGTAGAAATGAATAAAGCAATAACTTTCTTACTTACCAGATGGAGGAAGTGATTGGGATGAAGCAAAGCCGGGCATAGATATGGTCAATTCCAAGCTAGACGGGCTTGAAGGCAAAACCGCCATGGAACTTTAAGAACAAAATAACAAGAAGAAGAAGAAGATTTCTGGCAGAGAAAAAGGTAAAGTGAAAAACTCAAAAGAAGAAAGGGATGAAAACAGAGGTAGATGATGAAATGAGAGGAAAAGGTTAAGATACAAAGGTCAAATAAATAGAACATGGAAAAAGACAGATACTGATCATCAGGATGTGCGTTTTGGTTTCGGTTTTGGTGTGGAGTCGGTTTAGGGTTTTTGACTGTGGTCGTCAAGTCAAAAGGTCTGACCCGTCTGATGTTTGACACGTGTCAGACTGATGACAAAGACCTAGTGTAGGAGAATAACCGGCAGGTTTTCCTGTTTAAGCGATATTACAGGGAACCTGAGTCTCGTTGTCGGTTCTACGGTCAGCTGGTGAAATGATTGGGAGCTGAGACTAGGGCTTTGAGGTCTAGCTTTGCACCTATGACATTTTTTATGCCCCCAAAAGAAAACATAAAAAAATTTCAAATTTTAATGGCGTAAAAAGATAAGTTTCTTGTTCAATATGTCATTCTCAGCATATGGGTAATTTCTGTGCATGTGTGATTTTATCTTGGTAGTTGAGAATTCGACCTGAGATCAAAGGAAGAGGAGGTGATTTTTGTGGGAGGTGATCAGTGAGGTTGGCATAACATAAATGCAAAATATATGTAGTTAATGTTTAGGTAAGGAGGAATTTAATGCTAATATTTCATCTACTAGCTAGCAGGTACAAAAGAATTGTAACGCCGGCTCTAATTTGCATTGATGCAAAAGAGACATAATTTTGGAACCTGAAGTTTGGACTAGAGTCATTTATGTTGGGATGGGCATGCTTGCGTGCAGAGACACTTGATCTGTTACTCCCTTTGCAGCTGTACAAAACGTTTTTTTATCCCACACACACACACATATATATATATAATGAGTAATGTTATATACCACACTCTCATCTTATTTTAATCATACAAAGTAGTATATGACATATTTATCATTATTAGATTGTAAAAAAATATGCAGTAAATAATTATTTAATAATAATAAATATATCAAATCTTATATAATTTAGTGGGATGAAAATATAATAGTAGTATGATATTGTATAGAATTTCCCATATATAATGCTGGTGTTGCCATTTTAGTGACAGAAGTTATTGTCTCTGTTGGGATTGGAAAATCAAACGCCAACACCTTGTAACACAATAGGGTGTCAGTCAACTTCTTGGTGAGGTTTTAATTCATGTTAGCAAAGAGAGAGAGAGAGAATGGTATAAAGTTTGAAATATTGATATATATATATATGTATGTATGTAGGGTTATTAACGTCCTAGCTACAATATTTAATGTTTTAATACTTAGGTCTATATGCATGCACCCTTCGCAGGGCTCCATCCCTATACATAAGATCCAAAAATGGGTCAAATGAATTTGATGAGACCCAAAACAATTACAACCAATAGTAGTCTGCTCATTCACACAGCTAGCTGGTCATATATATGTCAGATTCTTTAATTCAATATCAAGACACCAGGGAAAAAAAAAAGAAGAGCCCACAAAATTGGAATTTTGAGGATTTTGTTGCCCCAATATCAGTAAACAACGTCTTTGAACATGATCTCCAATATTATTCAAGTTTAGACCAGTTTTGAAGAGAAAAGCTGCCAGAGATCATCGAACGTCTACAAATATATAAGCTGCTGCAAGCTAGCTAGCTAGCTGTATTCAACGTCATTTTTTCTCGTACGTACGTAATTAATTAACTCTGCTTCCGGCCTACTCGCCAACTACCCCTCATTTAGTTCACCACGGCTATAAGTTCCAGTAGTTGACTAATAAAATAATGGACCTACCCTTATGAACTACATGCATGCATTTATCACCAACCTCTCTAATTTTTTAACAACATGACTTCATTTCTAGCGCGCATCTTTCTTTGTATATTGCTAATTAATTCATGTACAAAAATATAATCATGTTAAGGTATTGGATATTAGGTAGTGATCATTGACCTACATGATACATACAATGTACATGCATATATTTATATATATATATGCAAAGATCAGGAATTTATAAGTACTGCCTGCGCCGGCCCTTGAATATATATATATATATATATATATATATATAATTATATGCATACAGCTAAAAGAAGAAAGAAAAGAAGACCACGAGCAAATGATTTCGTACTAATGGTTTAAAGTTCTCTAGCACGAGTTGACCAGATAGCTTTAATATTTCACGTCTTCGATCGATCTGCATATATAATCGATCGAAGCTATCTCAAATTATAATGAGCGCTAGCGCTAGCTCTCTCACATGCATTACTAGTACTACAGACACATGACTTGTGCATGCTCTGTGCTCATCATCAAAATAGATGAATTTAACAGTACTACTGGTAAAGTTTATAACTTTAATATTCCTAGTCCAATAATGCAAAATAATATAAATGGAAAAAATTAGTGTTTTGAGTGAATTTTTATATCAATTATTTAAATAAAAATTCGGTATTTTATATATCAACTAATATGTTTTAAAATAACACCAAAAAAAAACAAGATTATATAATTTATCAGATTTGAATGGGACTGAATTTTGGCGTGTAAAAAAAGGAAGCAAGCGCTGGTGAAAGGGCCAAGTCGTCAGGTCATGCGCACGCACACGGGTTCGTCGGGCTGGAAGCAACTTTCCACACGGGCGGAGAAAACCATATATTATTATATAGGGGGGAATTCATGGCAAAAGCGTGGGGGAAATGTGGGGCCAACCTTGATGATTAGGTTTAGGGACAACACATGCAACATGGGAGAGGTGGACCCTACTCTTGATGATTGGGTAGGGAACCATATTGGGACCCACTTGTCTGCTTGTCCTCTCAAACCTCCCCTTGCATTGCTGATTGGGCAGCCCATGAGCATACCCTGTCTTGTAATCCCAGTGGATTACATGTGGGCTCCTCATTAACCATATCCTTGACTTCACCTTTTACAATTCCAAAGTGGGATTCTTGTTTTCTGTTCTTTTCTCTGTCGGCAAACAAAGGAGATGAATTAAGAAAAAGCCGTGAAAAATGCTATAACCATTTCTTCTCTGTTTAGGGTTTTTAATTTTTTTTCCTTTGAGGAAAACTAAGTGGAGGGCAGACTCTAGTAAACGGCATATGATTACGTCCATTGAATAACATTATATATAGATCTGATGCATAAACCAATATAGAACTCCTTCTGATTATACATAACTCAATATACTTGCAAATAATCCGATATTGAACATAAGTCAGTGATATCATCATCTTTTTCGAATCATACTAACTACATATAAAATAAGAAAACAGTTTTCATGAATCTACCAAATATACATCGGAAAGTTTGAATGAAATCCCATAATGCTCAAGAGAATTTGAATATAAATGTTAATTTAATAATCTGTATGCATATACGAAGGTTTCAATGGAATCCTATATATAATGCTTGAGAGAAGTTTAAATTCTTTGTAATGGTTCTACGAAACTTCAATTACACTAATATTGATTTGTATTTTTAAAATTAGTATGTACTCTCAGATGTAACTCGAATCTAATTCAGTATTGAACAAATTTTCACTTGACCATAGTTTATGTGCACATTCTTGCAGTATGAACAGGGAGAGAATCACCATGATGAACTGTCATTTTAGTTGCTTGCTGCCATAAATGTTCACTTTCACGAAATAGGAAAATAAAGCTCGAATCATAGCATATGCTGGACAAACTGAATAATGATAACAGTAAAGCCTTATAAAGACATTAATAAAACTTTACAGATAGTAGGAAGGAGAGATGATAATAATTGAAAAAACAAAAACCATAATGTCAATTGGTCAAGAAGACCTTTGATGCTCTTTACTTTCTTTTAATTTTATTTACAATAAAGGGAATTGTATCTTCAATTTCCCCCACCATGCCATTCCACACTTGATGATAAATGAAAATGCAATTTGACCCATAGGCAATTGACATTATGTCATTTTTCCGAAAGTAGTAAAATAAAAGACTACATGCACAAGATAAGTACAAGCTCTGTCATAACACAATTATATTTATTTTGTGACTGACCCACTTAGACTAGAGCTAGCAGTTTCACTGTAAAGAAGTAATTTTGAGTTTCGATAAACTAGTAATTAGGGACTCATATTGGATGATTCAGCTAAGAGAGATGGACAACATTAAACAGTACTTGTGCAAGTTTACAAATGCTTGTAAAAAGTTTCTACTTTTTAGACCATTAATCCAATCCCAAAGTGAGCTATATCTATAAGAATTGATTTTCAGTTTTAATCTCTTCACATTGTCGGGCCAATGTCGTAGTTTGAAAATCTTTAACTATATTGGAATTGTCGATCCAATCCAAATTCACTAACTTCAATTTATAACCTATTAAGATATAAATGATTAAATATTTATCTTTCCATCAACTTAAGCTTTTAAGCTTTTAGAATAAGAAGTGAAGTTTTACGTGATATTAAAACAAAAGTTTTAAATCTTGACTCTACACTTTATTCAATTTAATTAAATATTTCACGTATTGGGCACACTCATTGAGAGAGAGTACATATAACACACACAGATAGAGTGTTGAAGCATTGCGACAGAAGAAATTAGAACCACCAGTAATATTGTTATAGATTGAAAGTATCAAGCACAGAACAATAAGATGTATACAGCTGCAAAAGCAGTATTAATTTTGTGGCCAACGTACCATGAAACATCTTGAGGCATAGAATAGTGGAAGTTCGATATGTTTACAACTCAATCGCCTAGAAGACAAAGAGGCTGTCTCATACTAAGTTCTGCTTTGAGTGCCAGGAATCGCTCCAAATCATGGGAATCACCTAAAATTCTCTGCATTGAACAAACCGACATTCCTCGTTTTATACTTTTGGAGAAAAAAATATTTAAAAACAAAACAAAAGAGATTATGATCAAGGCCATCAAGTATGAATAAGATACTGGTATATCTAAAACCAAAAAAAAACAAACACAATAAGGGGTTAGAGAAATAATGTTTACCAGTGCAGCAAGATGTGCCTCTTGTAAAATATTCCCATCTATCTCCAACCGGGCAATAGGAAACTCCGGAAGATGGCCTGACTGTTTTTTACCAAGCAAGTCGCCAGGTCCACGCAAAAGGAGGTCTGCATTTGCCAAGTAAAAACCATCCGATGATTTCTCTAGCACCTTTAACCGGTTTAGGCTACTGGCAGTAGAAGCTAACAATATACACTTAGATTTTCGCTCTCCACGTCCAACTCGTCCTCTAAGTTGGTGAAGCTGAGCTATTCCAAACCTCTCGGCATTCATAACAACCATCATAGATGCATCTGGAACATCCACACCAATCTCAATTACTTGTGTAGAAAGTAGTATACGTGTTTCTCCAGATCTAAACCGCTTCAATGCTTCTTCTTTCTGGTCACTCTTCATTTTTCCATGTAACAACCCGCAGCTGTAACCCTGAAACCTACGAGATATAACTTCAAGATCTGCAGAAGCAGCATGAAGCTGGGGCAGCTGTTCAGACTGTTCAATCACTGGATACACAAGATACACTTTGCCCCCTACTTCTAGCTCATCCAGCATCATCTGTAAAAGCAAAAGTAATTAACAGAAACATAAGACTGCTGCACACGTTCAATTAGAATCCATTAAAAACCGACTTTCATTCCAGAATAATAAACCTTTAAAACCTGATACACGTCTATATAGAAATACTTGAAAAAAGAAACACAAAAACATATATATGAAGTATATATTTTTGGTGCGACCAATGGCTAGGCTTTCTAGAGATGTGATCAACCCCTCATACCGAGGTAAAAAGCAACATTTATGTCCATGTCCAAAAATCAATGCCAATGGCTAGGCTTTCTAGAGATGTGATCAACCCCTCATACCGAGGTAAAAAGCAACATTTATGTCCATGTCCAAAAATCAATGCCACATAACGTGAGTGAAGGGATATTCCCCCCCCTCTGTTCCTTGTTTTTTGAACGATTCATGGGGTATATTGTTCCATATGGTTAGTATACAAAGAATAATTTAAAGGCCCAATGCCAAAGCTTCTATGACTCTCCTTGCTTTATCTCATTGTTTTACAATCCTTAAAGTCCTTAATATGTAATCTATGATTGGTGTAAAAGCAATCTAATGACAAAAAAATAATAATTTGGAGATAGGAGGTGAGCACGTTGTGATGTGAGCATCCTATGAATGGTGTAATCTCTTCTATGGTAAGGTAAAGTGAGTTTCTTCCAAAGTCTTTAAATGATACGAAGAGACGTGACGGTGAGAGAGAGAAGTCCAATATGAGCATCTCATCTGTTTTATTTTATCATATTTTTCGCTTATTCTTCTTCTGTAATATTGCAGTTTACTTCTAAAAAATATACAATACTGGGGAGTCCTTTGTTTCTAAAAGGGCAACGATTTTTTTTTTAGACAAAAAGCAGATATTTTGCTATTATTCCCTCAACGACTACAACTTAAGTCCAATACAAATACCTTCTTGTTTGCATTGATGGCTTTCTCATGTTTCAAAATAAACAATCACTCTTAAACCAGAGAACTACTAAAGGTCAGAGAAATGATATTACAGAGAGAGAACCGTTTACAGACATAAAGAGATTACACAAAAGTCAATCCGCAAATTGACGTGGTTTTACGTGATCCGTTAGATCTACTTTACAATAAAAGTAACTTTACAATCTGACATATTGCATCAAGTCACGTCAGTTTGTGGATTTACTTTTGTGTAATCTCTTTGTGACTGAAGTATTTCTCTTACAAAGAATAGCAGGTTGTTTACAACAAGAAATACAATTACCTTGTAGACCTTCTCAAAGCCATCATCATTTCCTTCAATAATGAATGTTTCGACTGGTATTCTTCCAGGAGGTAAGTCAGTAATCTGTAATGGATAAACCAAAAAAATACATTCACGAGGAAACAAAAAGCTAAATAAAAAATTGTAAGAACATGAGGGATCCAAATATTTGATCATGAAGTCAATTTTTTGTGTGTGTAATATACATATAAAGAATAGCACAAAACTTTCCAATCTACAAAACCACATCTTGATAACATCCAGATAAAAGGACCATCCAGATACCCTCTCCCAATTAAATTCAATGCACAAGTTCTTATAAACATCCTACTAATGACCTTGAAAAATCACCAATTGTATTTCAAATAAACATCCTCCTTATGACCTAGAAAAATCACCAACTGCATTTCAAATCACCAATTGCACAAGTTCTACAGTCTTATCCTCAACATACATTCTTTTTTATGGTTTTTTTTTATAAGTCTCAACATACATTCTATAACATTAAAAACAAAACGGAAGTTACTAACAAAGAAGCATTTGCAGATTGCTTCAAATTGCACATTAACAGACTCAAGAACTCCATTTCAATGCAGCACCAGATCATGGAAAATGCAAATTGTTCACATACCTGTGTAAGCGACATATCCCCAAATAATGCCAGAGCAAGTGTCCTCGGGATAGGAGTGGCTGACATGGCCAGAACATGAGGTGCCATATGCACATCACCTTTTGAGGACACCTCTAAATTGCCCGCCTCCATTCTTGAACTCAAAGAGGTATAATATAACTGCAGGGAATAGCTGTCTCAATCACTTCAACTTAGATAATGAATTGCAGAACATAAAACGACTTAAGCATTAATTAGAAATTTCACATGTTGTTGATGAGGCAAAATGAAAAGGCCTAGCTGACCTAGATTCTAGGAAAACAAAGAGAATGACAGCTTTTCATGGCCAAGAAAATGGTTTCAGAAATAATCTGACAGGTGCTATTTTAGATCAGAATCTTGAATGTTGATATTTCTACCAACAATGTTTTATTCTAAGTAAATAAAACTCAGACGTCATAGGATGAACGAAAGAACTCATGCTCCAGAAACTAGGATCAACACTGTCAGGAACAGGAGTTCACTGTGTGAAGTTGTGAAGACGTTACTCAATTTTACTCAATGATAGATTATCTTCAAAGTACTACCCCACAATCAAATTTAAGATTAAAATAAAAAATTTGGAACTGCCTAGTTTTCTGGGAAATGTGAAACTGCTCATGCAGGTGCTTCCCCCTAAGGCGGGATATGCTCCCCTACCCATGCCTTTTAACATTCAGTACTTCACCAGAAAACATATCATCTCAAGTCAATGAAAATAACCACCTTGCTGTTAAACCTTCCTCTCTGAATCACACCAAAGCGATGTTGCTCATCCACCACTGCAATGCGTAAAGCAGAGAACTCCACATTCTCAGCTATTAGACTGTGGGTCCCAATGACCATTGAGATATTTCCAGTATGGAGACCCTGCAAACCCACAATCTTAATGATATGTATCTCAAAATGGTCAAAGAAAAAGAGCAAAGGAAAAGATGATAATTCCATGCCTCACGAATCATCCGTGATTGTTTTGATGGGGTAGAACCAGTTAGTAAAGCAACTGAAGGTTTGAAGTCAACCTCCTCTATATTCTCTAGCAAATTAAGCAACTGCTCATAATGCTGAATAGCAAGCAACTCAGTCGGAACCATGAATGCTGCCTGCACATTAGACATAGTATTCCGAAGAATAGTTATATATTACAAAATATATTTACAGGACTAAAGTTCAAATCAATTAAGAAACATCAAATTAAATCCATGAAAAAAATGCAAGCTACATGTCACAGAAGCTGAAATTTGTGAAACTGACATGTAGCTTGCATTTGTGAAAAGAAATTAATAATGAACTAAAATATTTTTTTAGATGTAAAAAAGCAATTTTTTTGGTGCGTAATAACAAAATAAAATCATTACAGTTACTACCTGATATCCAGAGCCAAGAACCTCCATACATGCCAAAAACGCTACCACAGTTTTCCCGCATCCAACATCACCCTGAAAGGAAGTTTCGCTAAATATGACCTAGATGGAAAACCTTTTCATTTTTTATACTCTTGGTTGCATGTGCACAGATGTCACTGAAAATACTGCAACTCAATATTTGGAATAATCTCTGTTAATAGAAAACTTTTTTTTTTTTATAAGTGTAAGTATATTAATAATCTCTGTTAATAGAAACTGAAGTAGAGAGTTCCTTTTTTCCCCCTGGTAAAGGAAGTAAGATGTAGAACAAGCTTGCAAATGCTTACAGGCCTACTAGGAAATCAGCAGTGGATGATCAAAGGAAACCAAAACAACCAGACAAGAAATTTCCCTCGTTAATAAAAGGTAACTTTAAGTTGGGTATGCAAAGTTGGGTATGTCTGATATATAGGCACCGATTCGAGGGAGGTAACAAAGGGAAGTTTACTAGATGAAAGAACATAAGCTAAGAGTTTTGAAGAGTTTTGAGTTCTCTCTAAAAAACTTCTCTCTCCATACACTTCCTGTTTTCGTTGGTTTTTTTTCTTTTTTCTGGTTTGTTGGTACTGGTACTGGTACTGGTACTGGTGTGTTAATGGCAACAGTTCCTTGAGAGTTTTGAGTTTTTAGTCCAGTCTGGGTACCGTATTCGTTTGTCTTGATGGGGCTGTGCAGGGAGGTTGTTATTGATCAGAAGGTTTTTGAGTTCAGAAAGGAGAATGAAAGGTGGTGGAGAATCACAGAGAGCAGTCGTCGTGTGGTGAAATACATCTCTTTGGATCATAAAACCATGGGATGGTTGGGCTCTATGGTGAAGCAATGTGCAGCATCACTGGGTTCTGCAGAGTTCCTGAGAACTTGTAGAAAAGGAAATATGGTATTGATGGTACGGAGGGGTAGTAATTATTATGGCAGTTTTATTGCCCTCTTGAAATTTGGGCATGACAAGAGAAGAGGTATGATTGTTGTGCCGGAAGGAAGGAAGGGGGAGGGTTGGAGAAATTTTGGAGATACAGTGAAGGAGCTTAGTCCTCATTTCTCTTCCTCTGTCTCGAAGGTGAGAAACAGAGCACCTAGTGCTTTCCAGGTAGGAAACTTGAAGCTGTTCAGGCAAGAAGGTGGTGCTTCATCGTTAATAGCAGGTGGTTCACGGTCGTATAGTGAGGTGCTTCAAGCACAGAAGGTTCAATCGCGAGATGTGAGTGTTGTGGTGCCAGCCGTGGCCTGTCCAGAGATCGTGCAGAATTGTGGGGTAGTTGGCAATGTATGGTTGGGGTCAAATGATGAAAGTATACTAGGGATGCTGAGTAATATGGAGGAAAAAGTTGGGTTTTTATTGGATGAAATTCTCTGGTTGAAACGCAGTGTTAAGGGGAAGGAGGTGCTGCAGTTTGGGATGGGCCGTGAAGGAGATGGGTTGGGCTTGGGCTTGGGTGCTGGAAAGGGGAAGCCTGTGATGGGCTCTAGCATGGGCTTTGGTGTGGGCCAAGCCGTAGGCCCAAAATAATGCTGGAAACAGAGGAATCGGGCGATGCCCGAGATTTCGGTCCTTGGCCTAAGTCAAACTCTGGCGGCGCCGATAAGCGTCTCGCCGGCTCCCATACCGGCACAGAAAGAACCGCCAGTGGCGGTCGACTACCATGGTGTGCCGGTAAGGCCATTTGGACGGGAAGATGGGGACGACGGTGAGGTAACAGAGGAGCTGCTCATTTCGAGGGCTGTTTTCCCGTCGCCTTCAGCTGGTTTTTTGTTGGAGAGCATTCAATCTCAGCCACAAGTGGTGGTCGAAGGAGTAGATGTTGCTCCTATGCAGGTACCGTTGGCAGAGGATGGGTTTTTGGTGGGTTTCACGACGCTGCCTTGTGGGCTATTGCTGGAAAATACGCAAACAAGGCCGTGAGTGGTGGATGGAGGCCCAGTGGTGAATCCAGAGTAGTCAGTCATTTCGAAACATCGCTTTTCATCAATGGGGTCTCTGATGGGTCTTGCTCCTTCCAATGGGGAGTTAGATTCAGTGTGTGGATCAGAACTGGCTTTATTTTCTCCTGTCAGCACAGGTGAGGAGGGGGCCATCCTAACTCCTTTGTGTACACTCCCTCCCAGCTCTACTTATGGGAGTTGTTCGTCAAATTGGGTGTTTAAGAAGGTAGAGGAGATTCTAGATGTCATTGGGATTTCTTTTGGAGGTTACGAAGAACATTTCAAGGCTCTTCTTATAGCACTTGAGGCTAGTCATTCGAAGTCAGTCACAAAGCGGGATAGGGAGCTTAAAAGGCTAACTTGTTCCATTAATTATGATGTGAAAGAAGGGAGCGGTGGAAGGGACAGATCAAAAGGGAGGGGCAATATAGTTTCTTATGAAGCCTAAGATTATATCATGGAATGTACGGGGCTTAATGATCGCAATAAACGCATTCGTATCAAATCAATATTGCGGATGTAGAAGGGTGATGTGATGTGTTTTCAAGAAACAAAGATGCGTTTCATTGATAGGAAAGTTGTGCAAAGTGTATGGGGGTGCTCGTATGTGGGATGGACTTATTTGGCTTCTTTGGGAGCCTCTGGTGGAGTGTTATTCATGTGGGACAAAAGAGTTACTGAGTCAATCGGGAGTGTATCGGAGAATTCTCGGTCGCGATTAGATTTAAAAATGTGGTGGATGGTTGGAAATGGGCATTTGCAGACTCATATGGCCCTAACGTGGATATGGATAGGAGAAGGTAGTGGGAGGAGTTGGCAGGTCTATACTCATTATGGGATGTGTCGTGGTGTATGGAGGGCAATTTTAATACTATTCGCTTTCCTAGTGAGCGCTCAGGGCATTGTCGGAATTCTCTGGCCATGGATGAATTCCATGAGTTCATCTTCGATCTTGACCTCATGGATCTCCCCCTGGTAGGGGATGAATACACTTGGTCAAATGGACAGGTGTGGTTGAGATTGGATAGATTCCTTGTATCTCCTGCGTGGGAAGCTCATTATCCGGAAGTTAGTTAGAAACGATTAGCTTGAGTCAGTTCTGATCATTTTCCTATCCTTTTGGATTGTGGGGGTATTCATAGGGAGCATTGGTATTTCAAGTTTAAAAACATGTGGCTAACAACGGATGGGTTTGTAGAGATGGTGCGTGCTTGGTGGTCTTCATATCAGTTCATTGGTACTCCAAGTTACATTCTTGCAAGTAAGTTGAAGGCATTGAAACAATATTTGAAGAAGTGGAATTTGGAGGTTTTTGGTCACATTGACAATCAGAAGGCTACACTATTGGAGGAACTGCAAGAGCTGGAGGATAAAGAGTTATTGAGAGATAATTCAGAGAAGACGTTATTGAGGAAGGGTATGGTTATAGCAAATTTGGAGAGGGTTTTGTTGTCAGAGGAAACTTCATGGCGTCAAAAATCCAGAGCCCTTTGGTTGAAAGAAGGTGATAGGTGTACGAAGTTCTTTCACAAAGTGGCTAATTCACATCAGCGTAATAATGCTATCGAGTCACTCCAATCAGGTTCTCAGGTGTTTTCTTCTCCTCCCAAGTTAGAAAATCATATAGTACATTACTATGAGACTTTCCTCACAGAATCGTTTTCTTGAAGGCCGAAGCTTGATGCCTTGAACTTTGAGGCAATTGACATGCAGAGTGTGAGTGTTTTAGAGAGACCTTTTGTTGAAGAGGAGATTTACAAGGTCTTATCTGGAATGGCTAAAGATAAAGCACCGGGGCCGGATGGTTTTTCAATAGGTTTTTTTCAAACTTGTTGGGACATTGTGAAAGGTGATGTTATGCAAGTTTTCAATGAATTTTACTCTCTTCAAAAGTTTGAAAAATCCCTAAATGCGACCTTTATTGCTCTCATTCCTAAGAAACACGGGGCTGTGACTATTGAAGACTTTCGGCCTATAAGCCTGGCTAGTAGTGTTTATAATATTATCTCGAAAGTTCTTACTAACAGGCTTAGGAGTGGTTTGGATTCAGAGATGAGTTGAGATAGGTTGAGATAGTTTGTGAACAGTAGAATAAAAGTTGAATTATTTATTATATTTTGTGTGAAAATTTGAGAAAATTGTTTTGAAATTTGAAAAAATTGAATTGTTTATTATATTTTGTGTGGAAATTTGAGAAAATTGTAATGATGAGATGAGATGAGATGAGTTGAGGAGGGTTGAGATGGGTTACGAATACAAACGAGGCCTTAGTCCTGTGTTGGAACAAATTATCTCCAAGTCTCAAAATGCATTTATTCGTGGGAGACAAATTCTTGACTCAGTACTCATTGCAAATAAGTGTTTGGACCACAGATTACGGGAGGGAGGTTCAGGTGTGCTGTGCAAGCTTGATATGGAGAAGGCATATGATCACGTGAACTGTGAGTTTCTATTATACTCACTTGAGAGATGTGGTTTTGGGGATAGGTGGATTTCATGGATGCGTTATTGTATTTCAACCACCCAATTCTCAATTTTGGTTAACAGCACACCGGCTGGATTCTTTGACAGTTCGCGGGGTCTACGGCAGGGAGATCCTCTATCTCCTCTTCTTTTTATTATAGTTATGGAAGCTTTAAGTAGGATGGTGCAGGCTTCTATTGGGGGAGGGTTTTTATCTGGCTTTCAGGTGGGCAATGGTTCTGGTGGTCCTACTATCATTTCACACCTTCTTTTTCCAGATGATACGTTAGTTTTTTGTGAAACGAATAGAACCAGATCCAAACTCTACGAGCACTATTACTCTGTTTTGAAGCAGTGTCAGGGCTAAAGGTGAATATAGGCAAGTCTGAGATGGTTCCTGTGGGTATGGTCTCTAATATCTATAGTTTAGCAAGCCTTCTGGATTGCAAGGTTTCTTCTTTCCCAATGAAATATCTGGGCCATCCGTTGGGAGCAACTTTCAAGAATAGAGCTATATGGGATAGGGTAGTGGAGAAGATAGAGAATAGGTTGGCTGGCTTGAAACGAGTGTATTTATCAAAAAGGAGCCGTCTCACTCTTATCAAGAGTACTCTCACTAACCTCCCCACTTATTTTTTATCTTTGTTTCCTATGCCTGTAGGGGTGGTGAACAGAATGGAGAAACTCTTTAGGATGTTCTTATGGGGGGGCATGGGGGAGGAGAAAAAATTTCATTTGGTGAGTTGGAAGCTGTATGTGGCTCAGTTGTGATTGGGGGGTTGGGTGTGTGTAACTTGAAAACCTTTAATAAAGCTTTAATAGGAAAATGGCTTTGGAGATATCATTTGGAAGGGGGATCATTGTGGAAGGATATTATTGATGCTAGATATGGTATTGGGCTTGGAGGTTGGTGCTCTAATGAAGTGAGAGGGGGGTATGGTGTGAGATTATGGAAGAATATAAGAAATGGGTGGTCATGTTTTGCAAATCAAATTCGTTTTGTAGTTGGTGAGGACAATCGAATCAAATGTTGGCGAGATGTGTGGTGTGGAGAACAAGCATTGGAAAGGGTTTTTCCGGCTCTATACCGTATTGCAGTTAATAGGGAAGCCTCAGTGGCGGATGTGCGGTTATTTGCTCATGGTATGCACTAGTGGAATATTCTATTTAATAGGAATTTTCATGATTGGGAATTACCTAGTGTCTTCAGCTTATTATATTCCATGGAGATTCCTATGGCACAACGAGATAGCTTGAAGTGGAGGTCTAATAATCACAAGATATGTACAGTCAAGGCATATTATAGCATCTTGACTACACATCTTGACAATACTCCGTTCCCATGGAAGAATATTTGGAGAGCTCGTGTGCCTTCTAAAGTAGCTTTTTTTGTTTGGAATGCTACTCTTGGGAAGATATTGACCTCAGACAATTTGAGGAAGAGAGGTTGTGTATTGGTGGATTGGTGCTACATGTGTAAAAAGAATGGAGAATCCGTGGACCATCTCTTATTACACTGTGAGGTAACAAGGGTGTTGTGGGATGAGATCTTTCAAAGGGTTGATGTTGCTTGGGTTATGCCCTTGAGGGTGGTGGATTTGTTGGGTTGTTGGACAAAGTTGCAAGGCTGTCAACAAGTGGCAGCAGTGTAGAAGATGATTCCGTTGTGCATTATGTGGTGTACTTGGACGGAAAGGAATGGGAGGTGCTTTGAAGATAAGGAATGCACAATGACCGAGTTGAAGAATTTTTTTCTCCACACTCTAATGTGTTGGTTTTCCACTATTGTTTTGCATAGGGACAATATTCAGGATTTCTTGTCTTTAATTTATCGTTCTTAGAATGTATTTAGGAGCACTGATGTATACTTCCTGTGTACAAGGGCTATACCTTTTTCATTCATATATATAATATCTATCTTTTATTGATAAAAAAAAAAAAAAAAAGTAAAAATAACATAAAGGGAAGCTCAGGATTGCCAATATAAATCAGCATATTGAAGCATATCTCTTTTCTATAGCTTCATATAAAACAGGAGATGACAAACAAGAATTCTTGCGTCATATTTTTCCAAATTATGCCACCCAACTCCAACAACAAGAGGGAGAATGTCATTTAATTTTAGACAATTTAGTCCAAGATCTAGACATTAAAACCATAGGAACAGCATTCATATACGTTTATAAGATATAAGCCTGAAAATAACTAAAAATGGGCTGCAAATAATTTGGCAAGAGAGCAGCAATAATGATGTCAAATGTAAACCCTGTAACAGCCGATTCATAGGTATTGGCCGCTTCAGATCCCAAATAATTTCTGAAACAGCTCTTAGCTGACTAGAAGTAAGGGAATACGGAAGAGCCTTCAAGAAATTCTTGGTGAGACTGGACCATTCTTCCACATAAGTAGCATTTAATTCAGGTTTTCTATACCTATCCAGCAAGCCATCTTTCTCTATTTTTGTACCAAGGCCTTCAAGCATTTGGTATAAGCGTCCTAACTGACAGAGAACAATGATTTGATTAGTTTGAGTCAATGTGTTACAAGTGCATAACAGCAAAGCATAAATACTACCAGCATTAATAATTCCAGAAGGGACTTCAGAGATGAAGCCATTAAGAACATACTTCACTATAAAACCATCCAGTAGCTAGTAATGTGAAAAAGAGAAGCAAACAGTTTATAGGAATCAGGTCCATAATACCAAAACAGCATTCTCATATCAATTTTTTTTTTCGATTGGCACCAGGTGTCCAGGACAAGTCCCTAGCTACTTGTCCCAGGGTAGCATTCTCATATAAAATTAAAAGTCTTTATTAGAAAACATAAAAGTGCTTTCTGAACGGAATAACGTTTGCAACAAAAGTACAGCTGCAAAAAAATTTCCTGAAGTCCATAAACAAACTCAAGAGTCCAATGCATATAGAAGCACATGAATTGCTTAATGATGGTTGTGATATGTGCACACAACACATAGTACAGAAGTTTTGGGTGTGTCACAATAAAATGTGGAGACTTTACATTGAGAACAATGAGGGAAGTTACGAGAAAATCCTTATATAGCTGCTATTGAAAGGGCATCAGATGAAAAAGTAAGAAAACTATAAGCATCCAACCACCAAAGATAAAAGTATGGCTTCATAATAGCAGCAAGGAGCCAATGACCAAAAGGTAGCTATTTAATTACCACCTCAACAGTAGGAGGAAAAATCTTAATTAGCAATGTACTGCAAATAAAGTTTCACCTGCAAATAAAAGAACTCATCAAATATAAGCCTTTTGCGTGCCAAATCCGCCTCATTTATATTCTTTGGCTTGTGAATCCCAATGTATGCCTACATCATTTAAAAACAATATTATTTAGCTCTCCACTGAAAATCTGCACACTGAAAACAAAGTGAACACTAACACAGCATGTACATCCATATTTCATTGTTTAATTAAAACTGCTAAAGTATGAACAATCAAAGAAAGATTCAGAAATAAGCAACTAGGTCAGCACTTGAATAGCTGAATGAAGCACAGTGCATAAAAGAAAGTTCCCAGCAAGAGCATTTAATGGAATTTGGGAGGAACTGGTATTAGATAGTGGTAGAGCAACCCTCTCATGTGTTATGCCGTGCATTTGGTAGGAGAAGAGTAGGGAGAATAGTTTCGGGCATGGAGAAACAATGGGTAAAATCAAGTGGAATTTTCTTACAGTTCCGTTTTGAGGTCGATTTTTCTTTTGGAACCTCCACATCTTTTCTCATTTTTTAGATTCTCTTCATTTAGATCTTGATTATTAATTTCCCAATTTTCCAGAGGTTTTATGCCCTTTATATTCTTCTTTTGTACTTGGGTTATGCACCTCTTGCAATTTTTAAAGATAATTTATTGTTTATCCAAATGGAAAATAAAAAATCTTCCTTAGATAAAAGAAGATAAGTGGCTGGTTTATGATAATACTAGGTAGCATAGATATCTGACAGACTCCAATAGGCTGTGCATTTCTACATTAATATCGCTACAGGACAGGAGCAGGGTTCTAGGTTCCCATATGCAACCCGCATACCTCAATAATGCCTTTTATAATACTAGTGAATGATGACTATGCCACTTGTGAATAACCAAGTATGCATCGGAAAAACAAACAGAATTAAAGCTACTTACATCATGAAGGCTTAACAGTCCAAAGTCTTGAGTAATATCTTCAGGAATAGGGTCGACATTAATAGGCAAAGCTTGTAAGGTTCTGGGAAAAATCGAAATAATAATTTTGCTATCAGTAGAAAGGCATGCTTACAGACAGAAAACCAACCAATTATTTACTTTTAAGGAAATAATAAAAAACAATACGAAAAAAATTTATAGTGAACAAACAAGGAACATCATTACAGTTAAATAACTTCTTTGATGTCATGACAGCCAAATAACCAAAGTGTCAAGCATCCAATTGAACCTACTCAGCTTTTTCACTAGAATAAATAGATTGCATCCAAAATTATGATGTAAACAATGGAATAAAAACCCCTAGGGGTTGGCTCAAGTGGTAAAGGCCTTGGGCTTGGGGGTATGCTCCCCCTAGGTCTAAGGTTCAAATCCCCTTGGGTGCAAACAATCTCTAGGGGCCATCAGACTGGGGGATTTTCCCCCTGAATTACCCAAGGTACACTTGCGGGAATCTCCTTGCCAAGGGCCTATGCACCCCCGGGATTAGTTGGGACACTGTCCCTGGACACCCGATGCCAATAAAAAAAAAAACAACAATGGAATAAAAAGAGGGTAAGCTAATTAATAAGATTACATTTTACACCCAGGAAAAAAATTTCATACACACACATATATAGAAAGTTGGTAACAGAAAAGGACTTGGGACATTTATCCAGTTACTGAAGTCTCTTTGAACTGTGCATATCCTCTGTTCAAACGCAGTTAGATAAGGAGGCTACTGCCTCTACAAAGGCCTGGAGGCATTCCTCAATTTACTAAAAATTTCTAAATTTCACTATCAAAATCCCCAAGATAAGTATACTTCTTTCCATTAAAAATGTCTCAAAGAAAGCAAACTCCCTTCACAATTCAAACAATTAGATGAAGAGGAATGCTATCACACTAAAAGTTCATATTTCATTACCAAAAACAGCCATTTTTCAATGAAGAAACATGATTCTTCAACTAAGATAGCTTCCCACAAATATTCATAAAAGAATGTACATAACCAAGAAAAGGAAAGTTTAAGGGTGTAGTCATGGTAAATAAAACTATGAAAAAGGCAGAAGGCACCAACTTTGCAATAATGTCTCTAAGAAAAGTTGGATTTATGCGCCCTTTAGAAGGGTATATAGGATATGGCCTCCCTTCTGCACAATAAGATGGATCATTTTCATCTTCCAGCACATCGATATGGTACTCTCTCATTTCAAAGTGATCTTTAGTACGCATAGTCCTCACCTATATCAGAAGGCAATATTTAAGAAAAAGTCTTACATATATTTTTTTTTCTGGGGTAGATGGGAGGGGGTAAGAACAATTTTGACATTTAGCAAAACAAAGAAGAGATTCATAATATTCGAAATAGCATCCTCAAACAGAAACTACGCAAAAACTGTGCTTAATTTCATCAAGATAAAGTCTAGCCCCTTCAGTTGTCATTGTCCAACTACACCAACTGATGAACCAATTTATACATATAATAAAAGTTAAAAAAAATTACATCTGGGCTACAATGTAATGTAATTCCCAGGGGAGACTTTAACCAGTTGTATGGATCTTAGAAATATCTTACATTCAAAAAATCATGATGCAATCATGTGCTGGCTGATGCTCTTTTGGCTCTACCAAACACCACAAGAATACATAACAAATTCACGGGTAAAATGTTTAGAGCAGGAGCTAGTGCTATGTTTTAGTTGTCTTGGGCCATAGCATAGGCAGTAAATCTTGGAAAGGGCGCGTGTAAAATGGAAAAGTAACTAGTCTCTCATGCACAAACTTTACTACAATATGCTAGCATAACAAAAGCCACAGAAGGGAATAATACAAAGTACATTAATAATGAGGAAACATTTATGTTCACATATTGCTAGGAGTATTTTGTCCAACTAAAGTGGCACATCATATGGAGAAACTACACCGGGACTTCTTATGGGGGGAATAGAAACGAGTTTAAATTCCATTTAGTGAAATGGGCAACAGTATGCACCTTGAGGGATAGGAATGCAATAAATTTTGAAGATCGTGAGCTGTCAATCAATCAGCTTAGAACATTCTTTTTTAATACTTTTATACCATTCGCCGATTGTAATTGATTTTAATGACTTGAACATTCATGACTTTCTTGTCTCATTAGATAATCATGCATAGCATAGCCTGCATGTCCCATGTACTTAGGCTAAGCCTATTATTATTTTCAATAAAATCTAGTTTGACGATTAAAAAAAAATAGTTTAGAAATCACTTTCCCATATCTTGGAGATCTGCCTTCACCACAACATCATTCCTGGTTTTGTACTTGAAGTTCTTAGCCTTTCTGTTTCAATATCCAAACTAAAAGTGAACATGCATTAATCCCCATTGTCAAAAATCCCCACCAGCTCATAAGAATAGAATGTGACTTTTAAAAATCCTATCTATATTGTTTTTCCAGTCTTGCAGCCAACAAAAAACAAAATGTTCTAAAAGAAACCATCTGCAGCAGCATGCCTGTGCATGATACTCACAATCTCTACAATAACATCACCAATGATAGCGTTAAGACCATTTTCTTAGAGGTTTAATAAAAGCAATGATGTAAGGATGGCATAAATAGTTTGTAATTCAGCAGGATTATACAAGAATCTCATAGCACAAACATACACAATGCCCTTTCTATTTAAATATTGGTAAGTTACTGCCAAAAAATTGAGTGAAGAAAAAGGAAAAACCTCATCAAATTGATGAGTAAATAGAATGAAACCAAAAACATGTTCACATATATCAGTTTTAAAATACTGGCAATAATGTCTCACTCAAAGCATTAAGATCACATAATGAGGATTTATTAGATTGTTTGCCTTTTCTCAAGGTATGACTCTTGCTATATAACTCCATAAAATGGAATTGAGTTCAAGACCCGTCAAACCACATCGAAGAACAAAACAAGTAACTCAACGACAGAGAATCTCCAAGAAACTCACCTTACCACTTACGCAAACAATCTCTCCCTCTTTATGCTTTGCTTCAAGACTTTTCAGAAAAGGTTGAAATGTAAAACGAGTACCACGAAAAAACTTCTTCAGATGCAAAAAAATTGTTTTATTTCCCTTGCTATTAATATCATTGATTGTATCCTCAACATTTGATTGATTTTCTGTAATCTCGCAGCCCACTACCACCTCAAGAAATGAAAAAGAAGAACTAGCTCTGATTCCCCTGCAAGAAAAACCATAAAAGTTATGTATAAAAAAAGATTCCATCTCCCTAATGTTCTAAGCAGCTACTGACTTACACAATTGGAATAGACAAAATCAAATGATCTAAAAAGATACAAAATATTTGACCAAAAGTAAATATGTCAGTTGATGTGCTTTTGAAAAGGTTGTTTTACATGGAGAAAAGCACAATTGTATATAATGCAAACCCTTTGCACTGTGAGAAATACGAATGCTTTCGAAGTTATCAAAAAAAGGAACCAAAAGTGCTCTTTAGGGATCATAGCTCCCGTTTCCTGACCCTTCAGAATCCCTCTGTTCAACTTGAAGGCTCATTTGTATTTCTTCTCTACTCTTTCTCTATTCGGTCTTAGTGGTAAAAAGTCTATGACGATGGAGTTGGTTTCCATTCAAAATGAACAATTATGACTACAATTACTGACTCATATTGATGAGGGTTAAAAATATTATATCAGAAAAATGGATGAAAATTTATATCATACTACATCATAAGACTAAAAAATACCTCATGATATATTTTACATATTTCCAATTTATTTTATATTGAAAGTGATTTCATAGAATTTTTTTGTTATAGCCTTAGGCATGACCAATCATATTGGTCAAACAGCAGGCCTGGATCAGCTGTAGACTCAAATCTTGGGTTTGATTTCACACTAGGAGTTTTTCTGAATTACCAATACACTATTATGATGGGTGTAGTAGTTTATTCAGGGTTTACTCCCCAAGGTGAGTCCAAAGAGCCTTGTCTTGGTGAACTTTCACATCATCAAAAATATTTTTTTTTGATAAGTAAGTCACATCATCAAAAATATAATTAAAATTAAACAAAAGCATGGAAATAATGAATACACATGTGCATGGGTTGTATGCTAGTATCTTGGTATTGCTTTGAGTTAGAGTTGACGCAAGCAAATTAATTCAGTTTAGCGCAAGAGGATTAGATGCAAGCACTCTATTAACACCTCCCATTGCCAAGTGCCAAGGCAGGCACCCAAAGCTCTATAACAACAGTAATTAAAATATCTTAAAGAACAAGCTGCAAAAGGTCTAATCAGTAGAGCATCTTGCAAGAAATACAATCAACTTCTCCAAATAAAACTCAATCCTTTCAGGGGAAAAAAGAGGAATACCTGGAAGACAAAATTTTCCCAACAAAAATCAGGTATTGCCCGTCATCAATTGCAGTCTGTGCATTCTGTAAATCAGCATAGCTTCGAGGAAAATGACGTAGCAATTGCCGCAACTACATGGGGAAAAAAAGAAAAAGAAAAACATAAACCCATGATTTCTAGTTAAGAATATAAAAACTAGAAGGCTTCGCTTTATAGATATAGCGCCCACCGTGTTGAAACCAGAACTTTCCAGCTGACGACAGTGCCTCTTACTTAATCCAGGGATGCAATTGATAGATCTGTCAAGAAATAATTGAATGGAGGCAGCATTTAGTGGGGATTCAAACCCCACTTTGACAGAAGATTCCTTCACAGTGACTGAATAATCTGATTTTTCTATGGTTTCTAAAGCCATCGGCTGAGAAGGCTCACAAGAATCTTCTTCTTTAAGTAAGGAAGTCGTTACATTTTGAAGGGTAGGAGACAAAGGCGGCCATGTTTCAGTACAACTCTCTTGAACTAGCTCTGTACCAAATGAACTGGGAAGAATTCCTTCACCATTTTGGGTAGCTAAAAGCTTACTCATTTCAGACCAACATGCAGTCTCATCATACAGTTCAACCTGAGGAGAACTACCTAAAATGATGGATGGGAATTTTTTACATTCCAAGGAGTCATTGAACTCATCCTCTGCACCTTTAAGGTTCATACGAGATTGCTTTTTAGCTCTTCCATTATCAATGAAGTCATGAAGACCATCATAATCCATCATAGCACATACCTACGACAAAACAAGTTGCAGTATATAAGTAGTTGACCTGGAAAAAAGCAATTAGAGAATTCTTGAAACTCGTTTTGAACTGCTTCACAAAAGGTATGAAGAAACCCTTCACGAGCAAGCATATAACTTCTTTCTTTTTGTGTAAATAAGAAAAAAAATAACTGTTGTGCTATAAATTCAACAGACTACCAAAACTCCAAAAAGCCCAGGTGTGCCATTGGGCTAAGGGTGCCTGTACAATATTCATTGTGACTATTTCCCCAATGAGGAAGTATTGAGTTCAATCAATTTTGGATGTGGGAATTCCTTAACAGCCAAACCATGCACAATTACAGTCTTAAGACATGCTCAATAATTTGGATCTCCCTCACAATAATATAGAGCCAAGGAGTACCAGAAAATCAGGACTTCCCAATGAACAATTTGCTAGATATATTACATAGATTCAAAATGACAGTGTTACCAAATAATTCATGCACATGAGCACCAAATGAACCACTGTCCCATTCTTTAAGTTATGATAGACCAAAATAGACAGCACTCAATGTGAACAAGCAAAGATCTACCTTCTTCAGGATTTTTGATCGATCTTTGATTCTTGCCACTTCCTCCAACCATGACAAGTCATGCTTTGGGCGAGAACAAACTTTTGATATTTTTGAAATGAGAGACTTATTGAACCTGCAATAAGATGATGCTGGTGAAAGTAATGTCTACAATCGTCCCATGATCAGTAATAATGAAGTGCATTACCTCATTTTTCTACCCAAAGCATTCCGGTATCCTCTATCAGCTTCAAAAACAATAGCAGCTCTCAATCGTTTCCCACAGAAGCACTAGCAAACAAAACTTATACACGTTCAAATATGTCAAATTTACAAGAAAAAATTCATATGGCAATTAAGTTCACCCAAATCAAGTTTATTTTTATCCCCTACTCTTTCTTCAAGACTCAGGAATCAAGCTTTCTGGAAGAGATGGAGAGGAGAGGGGGGGAAAATACATAAATAAATCAAGCTAAATTAAGCCGAAAAAAAAGGTTGAAGAGTTTGATATAAGTTGATACCAAGCCACATGATTGCACAATTGGGATTGTCAGTGCCATATGCCACAAAGCTTACTGCATGAACAGAACATGCCTGAATAACATCAACGCCAAACCTGAAAACCACATTTCCTTCCAATTAATCGACCAAGGCGAGAAACCAAATACGAGAAACGATTAGAACTATCGAAAAAAAATGAAATCCTGATGTTTGATTGAAATCTGGGGGCCATTTTGTTCTCTTTTTTCCTAACGCAAGAGCTTAAAAAGAAAAATGAAAGCTCGAGTAATTGTAAACGGACCTGAGACGCAGTGGTTTTGGAGAAGAGCGGAGTGAAGAGTGAGAGAGCCTCCCAATGGCTTAGCTGAAGCGAACCTTCCACAAACATCAAGACAAGGGAGACGTTAGGATGGGCACTAGTATTATTTGCATTTTGCAGCATTTTTCTTAGTTGTAATACTTTGAGGCTACTCGTCTCCGCACGACACAAATCATATTTATTTTTTTCTATTTTTTAAATTTTATTTTTGATTTTATTTCTTTTATATTTATTAAATTATTTTATTCATCATTTATTTATTCGATAAGAAAAAAATAAAAATAAAAAAATATTATAAAATTATTTACATAAACGAAGGAAACAGAAAAGAAGAGGGAAGAAAGAATCTAATTGTTTACGATGATATATTGAGAACGGCTTGAAGTCGCCACTATAAAAACGATTGGTAGATTTATTGAGACGAGCCTTGTCGCCTTTAAAACACTAGAAGAGACCTAACACCAGCTAAAAGCCTGCCTGACCTTCATACGGCTGCTCTATAAATACTCTGCATTTAGGTTTCACAAAGCGCCGTTCCATCCTGAGTTCAGCTTCCTCTGTCATGGCAGTTGCTGTTTTTCCTAGGCTTAGGTTCTGTGTTCAATCAGCTCGTTCTTTTTACTTTCTAGAGCAGACAAGGTTATATAGAAGAAGTAAGCAGAAAGGGCCAAGGCAAATAGGGGAGAGCAACACAAAGATGATATGGCTCTGAAAAACCTGTAGGTTTTCTACAGGGTGCCCTGCCGTTCTGGCCCTGTACATCAAATAAAAATTGGCATCATAGTACGGGTTTTGTGCCTTGGTGGGGTGGCTATGGGATTGAATCTTCGGTGTTCAGATAACTTCCCCAAGTTTATCTGGCCTGAGCTTCTTTTCCCATTCCCATCTTCCCCTCTACATCACAAATCCGCCTCCAAATGCCATTACATTAACACCCCCTATCCAGATCTTTGTTTTCCTTCTGGAAAATTTTTGTGGGTTTTCTTTTTCTTGTGGAAAATATGATCTTTTTTTTTTTTTTTGATGAATTTCAACCTGAGTCCAGGATCATATGGGCAGTTAAATTTCCTTGCGAACTTTGAAGTTCAAGCTACCAAAGCAGCTATAACTCCTTAGAAAAGGTAGGCTTTAAAACTCACTTATCAAATGAAAACAAAGAATAGATCGTATACTCTGACTAACCTGAGAAGTACAGGCTATTGACTTGAAGAAGAATAATTTCTTACTTGTTTACACCCATCACCAACAAGTTATGTTGGATAGTTTAGAACTTAGGTCTATAATCTAGCCGGGATTTTATTTTGCCGAAAATTTTAGAGGGCATTAAATGAGATAATATCTTTGCCTATGATGGATGGCCCGATGGGTTGAGGATTTCTTTTCTTCTGATTGAAATGGACAGCAAGAAATGGGTTAGGATGACAAATACAATCCTGAGAGCATGAATTGTGAAACCAATTTATATAGAGCATGATGTTAGTATCCGAACTTCAATATCATGCAAGTACAACAGGATTCGGAAAGACATAAGCTACAATATAGGTACCCCAAAATCTGACGGCAAATCCAACAGAGATAATTAAGCTGGTAGTTCCTCTTCATAGCCAAATAGCCCCCTCTCCAAAACCAAATCTTCTATCATTGCCTGAGAACTCAATGTCTGGTCACTAGGCACCAGATGTCCAGCTCCTAAAACCACAACCTGACTCAAATTCCCCCATTTCTGCAGGTACCCAGAAATCCCTCCATTCACTGCGCAAACCTTCCTCTCCGCCATCGGGAATTCACCAAGTCCATCCCATCTCATTGTTTTCACCTAAGCCTCAGTTGAAACCACACTACCCCTCAAATCAAAATTCCCTTGATACAATAATACCTTGCTCTTCTTCACCAGCAAATTCCACCGTGTACCTCACACTCTTCATGAAATCATCATGCAATGCAGCCGCCACAACATCACTGCAGATCTCATCCATCTACTGCTTCACCCCCCAAAGCCTTCTTCACCTCCTCTATGCGCAACAATTCTGATAGCAATTCGGTTTTGTAAGGAATTTTCTTAGTAAAATCATTCCAAGTGACCAAACCTGTCATGCTTTGCAACATATGCAAGACCTTAACTCTAGTATTTGTTGCCGCTCTCCAGTTCTCCATTTTGGTCAAGTTAATTGCCTCCCATTGCACCTTCTCCAACTCATTTTTCTGCCTCTCATTTATCAAAACAGAATAGTAAGCATGAGCCAGCATGAGTAGCAACCTGAGTCACCGGGTCTGTGAGCCCGTTTCCTATAGCAACACCCGCTAAGTTCAAGCGCCGTAACACTGGCAAGTGGGGATTGTTCTTCAGAATATAGTACCCAATTGCGGGAACATACTTCCCAACAAAGCTCTCACCTGCAAAATATATTGGACGACACTTAAACAATGGATCTGATGCGACGAAACGACTGATCGCAGCAAAAAGATGCTTGGCAACAGAATGTTGGTCTTTTGGGATGTTGTGCTACGTGCGGCAACTATGATAAACAATACTGAAAAGTGAAAAATAAGAAAGTAGCATGCCTACATCTACAAGAGCGGGCTGAATTTTTACTAACTGTCAAAATAGAGTTACATAATGTTGTATTTATACTAACCCTAGCTGTACAGAGGTATTAGAAAATTTCAATAATACCCTTATACCGTACCACAGAGGTGTTGCCCCCGCACCCCCAACCTATTAATCATCCCTGGCAATAAAACAGTCATTCCGCTCTGCTCTGCTCTGCTCGGTACACTACGCTCTGCTCACTCTACTATCTGCTTCACTCTTGACATCAATATGCTCTCTCTATATACGTGTTCCCCTCAATATGAGCCACATAATACAACATGGTATTTCTTCAGTCGCGGATGCAATGCTAAACCCGGTTCCAATTGGATTATCGAGAAAAAGAAGACCGAATATGCGATTCCAAGAACCCGGATTCCGTTCAAGCACAAGGTGTAAGTCGGAGCTGGTATTGTGTTCTTTCACACGCCAAGGACCAAGCTCAAAGAAGTTGCCAACCATGGACGTGCAGCCAAGGCCACCCTGGAGCCATCTGATAAGCGGAGTCTCCGAGAATAGCGAGATGGGGTTATGATAATGCTTTGATGTGGTGGAGGAAGAAGATGAGTAAGATGGCCAAGAAGGGCTTGATGAGGAAGTTGGGACTTGCTGACTCCATCACTAACCTCAGGTATTGTCATTGACTTTTTGGAGTTCCATTAATACAGCTAGATAATGTGCATTCCTACTATGAAAATCACATTAAAAAAGGTCAAAACTTTTAGTTTTTGCTGAACAATTAAACCCACGAGATAGTCTTTTATAATCGATGGCAATTGATGATTAAGATTGTGCTAGCTGGTCAGAGTATTTATTTTTTTTAATGCATTTGTCAGTCTCTATATGTTATCAACATCAATCAGTACTCTTCATAGTCTAGATCGACTGAAATACAGTGGATTGTGAAAAAAAAAAACTAAAACAGTCATGTTATTCATTTGGTTCTAGCATTAATGGACATTTCATGTACAAAGTCATGGGCTGGGATTGCAATTCTGCTGATAAGTCAGATTTCACCGATTGGTATGCGGAGTGTTGGAATTTATTCGATGATATAGATGCGTGCTCAACATCCCAGTTTTGATCATTATTTGAAGCATTTACTGAAATTCCTCCATTTCTACCAAAAGAAGAAGAGACTGATCAACGAATTTTACGTTGAACTACGGAAATCTGATGACCAATCCTCTTCTTCATAGCTACAAAATGGGTACCCCAGAATCTGATGACAAATCCGACTAATCAAACAGAGAAGAAAAAGACGATACTTCCTCTTCATAGCCAAACAGCCCTCTCTCCAAAACCCAATCTTCTATCATTGCCTGAGAATTCAATGCCTGGTCAGTAGGCACAAGATGTCCGGCTCCTAAAACCACAACATGACTCAAATTCCCCCATTTTTGCACATACCCAGCAAGCCCTTCATTTACTCTCCAAACCTTCCTCTCTGCTATCAAAAACTGACTGAGCCCCTCCCACGCCATCGTCTTCACCCAAGCCTCAGTTGAAACCACACTATCCCTCATATCGAATTGCCCTTGATACAATAAAACCTTGCTCTCCTTCAGCAGAAATTCCACCATGAACTTCACACTTTTCATGAAATCATCATGCAAAGCAGCCGCCACATCATCGCTGCATACATCGTAAGCCATTGACTCCTTTACTCCCAAAGCCTTCTTCACCTCTTCTTTCCTCAAAAAGGCAAAAACCATTTCTGTTTCATAAGGAACCTTCTTGCTAAAGTCGTGCAAAGTCGCCAGCCCTGTCATTCTCTGCAACATAAGCAAGACCTGGGTTCTAGCATCTGTAGCCTCTTTCCACTTCCCCATTTTGGTCAGTTTGACCACTTCCCGCTGCGCTTTCTCCAGCTCACTTGTCTGCCTCTCATTTATCAAACCAGAATGGTAAGCATTCGCAGCATGAGTAGCAACCTGAGTCATCGGATCTGTCAAGCCGTTCCCGATAGCAACACCACCCAAGTTCACCCGCTGTGACACCGGCAAGTTAGCATTCGCCTTCAAGATATAGTACCCAATTGCTGGAACGTACTTTCCGGCATAGCTCTCTCCTGCAAAGTAAAGTGGACGAGACTTGAACGACGGCTCTAACTCAATAAATGAAGTGATCGCAGCAAAAAGATGTTTGGCAACAGAAAGTTGATCTCTTGGGATATTTTCGGTTGCGGAAGCGATACTAAACCCGCTTCCAATCGGATTATCCAGGAAAAGAAGGCCGAATATGCGGTTCCAAGAGCCCGGATTTGGTTCAAGTACAAAGGTTTCAGACCTGGCTTTGCGAGATGTCACGCGCCAAGGGCCGAGCTCGAAGAAGTTGCCAAACATGGAGGAGCAGCCAGGGCCGCCCTGGAGCCATATGATAAGTGGTGTTTGGGAGAGCGGTGAAATGGGGTTCTGAGCTTCATAGAAGGCATAAAACATGGCAGAACTAGAGTCGGCAGGATTGACCGAGAGGTAGCCAGTTTTGGTGGGGAGGGCTTCATTGGGAAAGAGAGAGGTTGAAGTGGGTGGCGATGAGGCTGTGAGGTGGTTGAGGAAGGCCAGGAAGAAGAGGGAGAAGGCCAAGAGAAGAAGGAAGTTGAGGAACATAGAGGACATTGACTGCATTAGAGTGTGCACTTACCTCTGCAATTAGCAATATGTTTTGACTTTATCTCCGTTAAGAGAGGGTACTGATCTTGGTTACATGGTTTTCATCGATGACACCGGTTCATACAAGAAACAAAAGAAGCATTGTTTGAAAAACAAAACCCCCATAAAATCAATTGAAACCGTCCAAAACGTGGAAGCTTGAAAACAAACAACCCCAATTAGACTTGGACTGAGTAAAAAATGGTCTCGAATTAAAAAATAGGATTTGATCTGTTCATAACATTAAAAATTAAGTTTAGGTGAGTCATGGTATATCTTTGCTTAAAAAGAAAAAGAAAAATCAACGTTTACTTTTTGGAAGCTGGTTGGAAATTCCCCTTTGGAACTGGAAGATCTGCCATTTGGTAAAAGATTTAAATGGTGAAGTGATTTCCTTTTGATCACAACTAGATCTGATTAAAAAATTGGCTACCACGCATATGAAGGGGGTTGATATATATAAATATATATATATATATAGATATTATACACAGTGTGTGATTGTAAACACAAATATCGTGCCTGAGATATGTCGATTAAATGAGGAGTTTCTCCTCTGTTTCCCTATCTTGAAACAGGGGAAAATTTGAGCAAGTAAATAAAGCTTTCGGGGAACCTTGGCCTCCCAAACAAAGTCTCATAAACAACTTCAAAGATAATTTTTTTAATATCAATACAGCTTCTTCTATAGCCTTACAGACTCAAACCCGATTAAATTCCAAAACTGACTCAACTTCAGAAAACAGAGACCAAATTGGAAATTAACGCAACTGAAGAAAAACAGAACTCAACTAGGAAACAAAAGTTTCAGTTGGATAAGGATAAAGCGTAAAAGAAAGTGCATGCAACACATGCGTGCACCAGACTCTAGTTTATGGTAGTGACCATTTTGTACTGTTATATTCAGCTATATATATTTGTAGAACAGGCTGCTTTTGTGCGCGACATAGTCAAATATGTAAAGGATTTGATGGATATACGTTGTCTTTTTTTTTTCCTCAATTTCACGTTTGGTTTATGTTGTTCAGATGCAATGATATTATTCAGGCTTATAATTCGATCTTCAAAAATTTGCTGCTTTTGTTTCACCTATAGTCGGACAGAAGCCATTTACTAAATTTCATAAAATACATCCCTGCTTCTGGATATGGTTTTAGCATCTGCTCTGCTAGATATAGTTTTAGCATCTGCTCTGCAGCCTCTTTGACAAAAAATAGAGCCTACCGTGAGAAAGCAGGTTTTTTTGGTGTGGATTAGGTTAGGGTTTGGATACGAATTGAGATAAAAGATGAGCTGAGATGAAAGTTAAAAGTTGAATAAAATATTGTTAGAATATTATTTTTTAATATTATAATTGGTTAAAAATTTGAAAAATTTGAATGGTTTATTATATTTTGTATGAAAATTTGTGAAAGTTATAATAATGAGATGAGATAGGGTGGGTTGAGAGTCTATTTCAATCCAAATCGAGTAGGATAGGTTTGGGGGATGAGATGAGAATTTAGTGTTTTGTTTTAGTGTTTAAAATATTATGTTTTAGTATTATTATTGTTTTGAAATTTGAAAAAGTTGAATTGGAATTTAAAAAAATTGAATTATTTATTATATTTTGTATAAGAATTTGAAAAAAGTGTAATGATGAGATGAGATGAGATGAGAATTTTGTGTCTCATCCCAACCCCCAAACTACCTTAGTGTCCCTCATTTTATTTTAAATAATAAAATTTACACACTTTAAAACTGTATAAATTATTTTTCTTTTCATTGCAATTATTTCAAGGAGATTCTCAATCCAAAGTTTTGAGCTACTCTTGAACAACAATACGCAAGTATAATACCACTCAAAAGTCCTGTACAATGCTAGTTAAACATATCTTGGCTATGAGTAATGCTAGATATAGTTATAGAATGTGTAACTTTTGCACTCCTTTTAAAAAAAAAAATGGGATCCATTATTAGAAAAATAATTTTTTTATGTAGATCCCTAATTTATCTATTTTTTTTTAAAAAAAAAAAGTGTGCATGGCTTAAACACGGTAAAATTACAAATATCATTTCTATAATTCAATTGGTAAGTAAGTTTAACATGGTCATTAAGCTATGTTAGACAACAATCAAGTACCAGTAGCCCTTATCTCGTTTGTTTTTGCAAAAGAAATTAGGTGAGATAAAAGTTGAAAGTTGAATAAAATTTTGTTAGAATATATTTTTTTAATATTATTTTGTTTTGAAATTTAAAAAAGTTGAATTGCTTATTTTATTTTGTGTGAAAATTTAAAAAAATTGTAATAATTAGATAAGATGAGTTGAAAAGAATTGTGAAAATAAACGAAACGAAATGTGGACTTTTGCAAGAACACCAATTGAGAAATAAATACGCCAACAGTCATTGTCATGGTCGAATTTTCATGCTGGCTTACAAAATAATTGACAAGGTTAATATTCAGTAATTTTGTGATAAAAGTTGAATTTCCATATCGTTACGTACACTAATTTTGTGATATCATTATCAGCAAACTGTGTGTTGAAGAAATTTCTTTCGTGGGGAAGGAACGTTACCAAATAGCTCATGAGCAAATTATGGGTAGTAGGGTCCAGGCCTCTATAGTCGCCTAATAGGTTTTCATATTTCATTTCCTTCCTTGGCCTTTTGGTCTGTTTGTTTCCTGGGAAAATATCGGGGAAATTGAGGTTTCATTTGGTTGCTACAAAGGTGTGGAAAAGTTTTGGAAAATAGTTCAAACGGATCGAGGTTTAACCCCATAATCCCACCCCCCACAACTTTTCCACCTTAAGAAGTTACTGCCTCAAAAACTACCAAAACATTGTTAGTTATTAATGAGCTAACACTTTGGAAATTAATATGTTAAATAATATTGCACAAACTTATGGAGAGGAATTCCGCAAAATCAGAGATGTTGAAGCTTAATAACTTAAAAGGCATAGCAAAGATTATTATATTTTAATAGCTTCCGACGTAAGATGAGGGAAAAAGAAATACCAAGATGCATCGCATAGTTTTAAGACTATTCATCCAGGTTCCGACCAAAACTATGATAGTTTGGCCAAAGCCATGTCATATACAATTACCCAATTCTTGCAATTGTGAACAATTATAATAAAACATTTCTTTCCTTCTACTAGCAAAAAAGGCACAATTAGTATCAGGGCCTAGCAGGTAAAACAAAGCTATCCCAACATTGCACATATCAGCAGTATAATCCAAGCATAATGTTGTTCCGACTTTCTATGACAACCAACCAACCGCCTCTTCGTCTTGTTCCAGGATTGTTTCTTCCTGTAATACAACAGAGGTGCAGAGTTACATGTTTGTGTCCCAAACAATGGACGTAGCCAGCAACTTTTCTCATGTCGATAATGGACTACACGCCACAAAAAGTGCCAACAAGATAGTGCATACACACAAACGATAGTACCCCATTCTATATGCCCTCTTCATAAGGAGAAACAGTTTTGAGTAGCTTGCGAATGTGGGGAAGGCCAGTGTTCTATGATGTGTGAGTTGCAAACAAATGGACATTTAATACTTGATCAGAGAATACTTACCTCACAATTATTTCCTTTTACAGCCAAACATTTAGAAGCACTTATGCTGGCACTCTTCAACAGGTTGCGGGGACTATTACTTGGTTTGCTACAGCCGTTCTGCATAGCTAATGCATTTTGGTAAGTATATTCTATTGTCTCAATCCTTTCGGACCTTGGAGGGCTCTGGATGGTTGCACGAGAAGCTGAAGCTGCATTACACTTTTTACAACCATTTTGGTAAGAAGTCTCATCTTGGGGTGCAGAAACCCTTTCCCTGGTGGATAGAAAGGATAACAACCATCAGTGTGGAAAAGATGAAAAAATCAAACAAACTGCATAGCCATCAGATAAAACATATTTTGTCCAACACTTAACCTAGGCAAGGAGGCATGCTTCCTTTGGAGTGCAGTGCTTCTTTCTCTTTTACCATACTGTTCCTCAAGATGGGCAAATAGTCGCTTGAATCGATCAAGTCCACTGGGTTACATAAAACTTATTAAGAAAGAAGGAATAAAAAACAAGGACAAAAAAAGTCATCAAACATGAATAGTTAATAATGAGTTAAATCAAATTACGTTGCACAAAATAATTTCTCCAAGTAAAAAGGGATGTTCTCTCCAGAAGAAACATGATGATGTGTAGTGAAATAAAGCTAATTTAGCAGAATAAACTAGGATTGGTAGTAAGACTGTTCATCCGGGGTCCCAGTAACGATTTTCAGCCCAGGTCAAACCCGGGCCAGAACCTGCAATGTGAAAACCGGATATAGCCAGCCCTGATCCGGGTATGAGATCCGGATTCCGTATTAAAATCCTGGTACCCGAGTTTAGATAAAAAAAAAAATCTCACTTCAGATTTCAATTCTTCACTCCCCCAAGTTCTCTCTCACGCGAAACCCTAGCCACGAAACCCTAGCCGTCGTCGTGTCTCTCTTTCATTCTTCACTCCCCACCAGTGACCATGAAACCCGTCAGCCTTTCAGCAAAGATTTTTAGGATTTCCTCATCCTTTTCTTTTTCTTTTCTAAGTCATCCTTTTCTTTTTCTTTTCTGAGACGCCAACGCCAAAACCCTCTCTCTCTCTCTCTCTCTCTCACCGAAACCCTAGCCTCCTCTGCCGATCAAAGCGTCGTCTTCATCCTTGGGTATGTTTTCTTCTCTTTGTTTGTTTTGTTCTTTGTTTGTTGATTTTGAGTTTGTTTTGATGAGAATGTTTAAAGAGTATTTTTATGGGTTAAAATGTCTTGGTATTTGAAAGATTATGATGGGCTTTGTTCAGCTGACGAGAAGCGTAAATCTTCTAGGTGATGCTGTGATTCGGATCTTCAATCAGTTTTCTCTTTTGGTGATTCTTAAGTTTTAAGGGTTTTTTCCCAAATGGTTCCTTTTTTGACTCTTTCATTTGCTCCTGCAGATATATTACTTATGAGAAGATTGTCAATATGTAGTAAAAGTAATTGATACATTCAGCTGTGACTATGCTTTTGATGCAGAGAACAGGGTGCGGTGCAGGATTTATATAGACAGATTGCTTGATAGGTTGAGAAAATGTTTAGAAATCTCTTCTTTGGAATGGTTGACTGTTATGCACCCTCATGTCGGTAGCGTAAATCTCTTCTTTGTATTTTTCTTGTGACTTCTATAACTCTCTTTCGACATAACTCTCTTTCGACATAACATGGAACTGACTTCTATTTCTGCTTATCGCTTTCAAGAATTGTAATTAATGATAAGGTCATAAATTATAATGCTCCCTATGGTCATCTAAAGATAGCATCATCTGTCATGATTCTCTGCTTATATCCCCAAAGGTAAAAGTATTCCATTCCATTCCTCCATACCATATAAAGAATTGGTTTTTCAACTTGCTTGTTTTACCTTTTTGTTTTTTAATTTATTTTAACCTGGAGCTTAGGTAATATTGCATATGTTGGGGTTAGTAGTGGAGCCCTCATAGTTATTGTGGAAAGTGTATTTCGTAACTGAACAAATATGTGGAGTTTAATTTTGGTTTGATACAAGTACATGGGTTTATTCTGAATACAGAGTAGATTTTTCTTGTGATGTGTGACTCAGATTTAATGCATTGTGAACCTAACATGCTATCCTGCATTAGGTGGGGATTCCTTTCACGTGCAGGTCTGTGGGTAAAAGCCATTTCTTGCATTATATGCCATTCATGTATTTCCATTCACAGGAACAGGTATTTGGAGTATCATGGCTTACTGAATTGGTTTTGAATTGCTTTATTAAATGGTTTGGTTGATAGATTGAGTTTGATATTATGCATTCTCTTGTGCAGATGCTTGCTCTTGATTCACATTCGTACTACCAATCTCAGTTCAATGGGACAGCCATTGAGAACTAACCGCAACATTTGAGAACTAACCCCAAAGAGCCACTGAGTTGGAATACTAGAATAAAAGTTGATGATGGAAGACCATGCTACTGATTGTATAATTCATATATTGTAATTTTTTAATTTTTGTGTTTTATAATGTAATGTATAAATATAAAATAATGTAATATGTAGTGAATCGCATTGTGTGTTGCATGCATTTAGTTAAAATGTTAATTAGTTTATAACTTTAGTTATTTTTTACATAAAATTTAGTTTTCCATTTTGATACATTTTTATTATTATGGACAATTTTCTGTTAGTATTATGCTTTTTAACAGAAATATCGGCTTTTAGATAAAATAAAATAAAAACATTATGCTTTTCAACATTACCTTTTAAAAAAAAAAAAAAACCCAGGTAGAACCCAAAACCCGGATTCATCCAGGTTCCAGCCCGGGTTATAACCCGGGCCGGGTTTGAAATCCGGATTCCGGGCCGGATATACCCGGATACCTGGTCCAGAACCTGGATGAACAGTCCTAATTGGTAGTATTAGTAGCAGTAGTAGTAGTAATAACAAGCACAATAACACTAATACCTTGGATACATGAAGCTACTCTGATCTGCACCTTGTAGGTACTCCTGCAGCATTTGTGGATGATACTCTAAGATCTGCATGGTTTGAGATTTACACCATAACAGATGGAAAGGGAAAGAGAACAATGCAAATCAAGATATAAAGAATAGTAGTACTGAGGCCCCTATAATCTCCATGGTCATACCTCTCTATAGATTAGCTCCCTTACATCATCTTTTGTCAATTTCCTCCTTTCAAACTCAAACTCAAGTTTTGAAATGGGTTGCATAGATGGTTCATTGTCCACATTCGCCAATCCGTTGAAATATGGATCAGCTAATGCCTGAAAAAGAAACAAGTGACAATATCAGGAAATAAATATATGATGTCCGACCAGATTCTACATATGATAATTTTTAAAAATTGCAGTAGACAAGACAACAATCAGTTTTACTAAAATCTTATCTCTTCAGCTGACAGGCGATCTTTAGGATCAAACGCAAGCAAACGCTCTAGTAAACGAAGAGCCAATGGATCTGCATTGGGGAATTTTTGCGAGAAAGGAGTTGGTGGCTTTTTCCTCATGCTATTTAAATATCTTCTAGCCTTTTCATTCCGAATCTGCAGGTAATAGAAACAATCTAATTGATGAACTCTCAAGAGCATACGTTTAAAATAGATGTGAATTTAAATTCGAAGAACCACTTAAAAAATATTAACAATGTTTTAAGAGAAATATAATATCAAAGAGACCGATCAAAAAATACAACAAACCCTAGCAATGGTTTCAGCTGCAGGAGTGCCAAGCAAATCTGTTATGAGATCCAATTCATGTGCCACATTTTTCCCAGGAAACAAGGGTTTTCCTGTGAGCATTTCTGCAAATATACATCCTATGCTCCATATATCGATAGCAGGGGTGTACTGTAAAAGACGATCAAAAAAATGCATTACCAAAATCTGGGAGGGATTGGCTCTATTTTTAATCCTACACAAAGCATGCAAGTCAAAGAGAAATAACATAAACTCCCCCACTGCAGAAAACAGAGAGTTGAAATCAGATACCAAAAGCAAAAAATGTATCACCACAGATGATCAACCTGCCATACCAACCATAATCCAGAGAAAATATAACCATGTAAATTCAAAACGAGATCTTATGAACCAAAATTAGAAATTGATATAGTAAGCAGGATAGCTTCTTCAAATTTCAATTGATTCATCAGTAAAGATGCAGTATCTTCCACTAAACAGACTTAAGCGCAACCGTCTCCCCGAGCCCAAGCAGAAATCACAAAAGAAGTACCTCTGAAAAACTTAAATATCCATAGGAGAAATTCATTAGAACTGAAAATCACAGGGGATTGGAATACTCACCTTGGAAAAAAATGAACCGCAGAGTTCAGGAGCACGGTACCATCGGGTTGCCACATAATCCTTAGAAAAAATTACAGTTGGTCATTTGTATAGGCTTAATAAAACATTGAAAAAAGTGACACATAACAATTTCTATCGAGGGAAACACATACAGTCCAGAAAATAGCCGATGGGGCATCATTAAATGATGCACGAGCAAGCCCAAAGTCACATATCTTTAGCTTGCAATCTGCATTGGCAAGTATATTTTTTGGCTTTAAATCTCGATGGAAAACATTTGCTGCAAAGAAAACAAAAACATAAAAGAAAACGTATCAGAGGCACTGATTTGTAAAAACCAAAGGAAATTCTATTATAGGACATTGAAAAATGGAGGTTCAACCTGTGTGAATATATTTTAAAGCTCGGAGAAGCTGGTATAAGAAAAATTGATAATGTTCAGGTGTAAGATCGTCGTTTGCCTTTATAACTTGGTGAAGATCAGATTCCATCAACTCAAACACGACATAAATATCTTGAAATTCTCTTCGACATGGAGGAAGCATAAGATGTTTTATTTCTACAATATCTGGGTGATGTAGCAGCCTTAGGAGCTTCACCTCTCTTAGAATGCGTGTGGCATCAGAAACATGCTCAAAGACATCATTAATTTTCTTTATAGCCACCCTCTCTCCAGTGTGAGTATCAATTGCAGACGCAACAACCCCATAGCTTCCTTTGCCAATTACTTCCTCAATTTCATATTGACTTGCCTCACCGTATTCGGTGAAGAACTCTTTTTCAAGCATGGTCTGAGTAAATCAAACATGAAACGTCAACATTTCAAAAGCAAGTGGATACAACAATTGAAGTCCCCCCGGAAAAAAAAAAAGATTGTCATTGTTAGTGCATATTTGAACATATGTAGTTACTTCACAGACACTATGCAATAAACTGAAAGGACAACAAATTATTCTATAGTAACAAAGATGTAATATTTTGATATTTCAAAGTCCTCACACATTTTTTCATTAGAAAATGTATTACGGAATTATGGATATATCCTATCACTCCCCCATCCAAATTCCAAACAAACAACAGGACAGTTGAGAAAAAGGAATGGAGCATTCCCGAACCACATACAGACTCTATCTACATTTATTTTCTTATGGGTGATTCTATTAATCTTTTTGATTGATAATAATGATAATAATTGTGCATTCCATACAAGCTGAGCGGGTGAATATTGTCATTGACATTGCATTCTTAAAGAATGATTTGCTGATATGATACCAATTAGGCAATCAAACCTGGTCATACATAAAATATCTATATATATAAGAAAAACCGACATTTGGAAATTTTCCTTGATTAACTGTCTCTGTGCTTAGAAAATCTACTTACGATTGTTGCACCACCATCAAAATGCACTCACATTAATGCCATGATCCAAATCAAAATTCATTTACATTGCACTACTAAGAAAAAAGGAACATAAAAGAAGAGTTGCACTACTCTTGACCACATTGACTCAACCTTGTTATCCATCCATACGTTAGTGCCACTATCTCATGAATTTATCAATTCATGTCGGATCACGTTCTGCAAACATCATTCTCCCTGATTTGTCAACTTGACATGGATAAATTTTCATTGTTTCCCTCAATCATTTAGCACTTGAACAAAGACAAGGCAGTTTCACATTCCGGAAGAAATTAAATCAATACTAAAAAAAATTTCATATGGCTGGCTTATTTGCCTGATTGTTAACAACTATCAATAGGTTATCAATAGTGCAGCAAAGTTTAGCATACTCTAAAGTATGTACACCGGTAAGAAGTGATCATGAACATTAATTTGACCAGATCACCTTACCTGAAAGTAAATTTAAGGACTAATGGCTACTTTCCTCAACGAGATCTGTGTTAAATATTATTACTTTACTTCAACCTTGGATTGACAACTTTGAATAATCAAAACCCCAAAGAGCACGAAATAAACCACCTTCATGGCCAAGTACAGGGAAAAACACAAGAAGAAACAGACACATAACACGCAACACAAAATGATGTTTTTTCATTTATTCCATAATCAAGAATCGCAAAATTACATATGAAAATTACGTAAGTTTTTCAACACCAATATTATTCGAGAGAAAGATATCATTGACCCGTATATAACATGTAAAGCTGCTAACACAGTTTCATATCCATGATCGGCGCATGAAATTGATTGACAAACAATTATAAAATACGATGAACCAAAAGAAAACAAATAAAGAAAAACCTTGTTGTTTCTCGGTCAACAAAGCGACCGAGGACACGAAATTGCTTGGTGCCCTCGGTGTTCTCCAAAGCAGCACAGACCGGATATGAATCAATCGACCACCGCCTCATTCACGTGTGTGTGTGTGTACATATATGCGCGCTCGTGTGTCTGCGTATGTTTATTAATAATAAAATTTGAGCTCGTCAACTGAACTGTAGCTGTAAATGATCACAATTTGGAAAGGCGAATTTTTTTACATATAGTCAAATACAGCCGTGAAGTAAATTATTATTTTCTTCAAAATAAAGAAAGAATAAAATGATACGAAGCGCATAATTTGGATCAGATATTCAGTCTAGAAAAGGACAGAACTAATTGCAGCAGCAGGTCTCAAAATGCGGGCCTTATCTTATCATTTTGCCACAATTGCAAGAACAGCTGAGAGAGAGATTGTGCGCTTGACGGTTGACTCACCTTGCGAGGTTCCGTAGGGGCAAGTCTCTGGTTTTTTCGTTGGGGGACCTTGATCGGCTTCAAGCCCGAGATATTGATATCCACAGTGATCGTCAGCTCCTTTTGAATTTGTTTCTCTTCCCTGTGTTGTTCGGTGGTTGACGATGGTGATTGTGATGGTGATGGTTGGACGGCGTCGTTTGGTGAGCGTTCATGACGGCTGTTACAGTCAATGGCGTCGACAACAGCAGAAGAAGAACAAGAGGAAGAGGTGGAGAGACTCTGAAACCATCGTACAAAGCCTTCCATTGTTAAATCTGCAACGCGCCGCACCCTATCTTTCCCCTCAGCTCAGTCCAATAACACTTGTCGCTTATGTCTGCGTGTCCCTCTTTTCCCCCCTCTGTGTGTCGGATCTGAAAATAGTTTGGCAATTCCCCGGTGGGTATGGTTTCTCTCCGATTGAGTAAAGCAACCAATAAGATGGTGCCAGGTCAGCAGACAAACGCAATGGCGGTGCGGAACGGAAGATCCCTCCGTTAAATCAGCCAGAGATCCCGCACCAACAAGAGAAAAACGGTGTACGCTTCGTATATTACATACGTTTCTATCATTCTATGCTCAACTATTACCCCCCAATAAAATTCTTACAACTTGGACCACTGTAATTTAACAGGAACAAAGTAACACACCCGTCATTTAATGTTTGGATGAATTGAAAGTAAAGGAAAACAAAGGAAAAGCGGATGGGATGATGACCTAAATTATGACGACCAATCCGAGAGGCTAAAAAGGGAAAAAGGCTAATTAATTATACATTTAGTTGTTTTTGAAAGTTGAGCTGAACAAAACACTTTGAGAATAGTAATGAATTGAATATGTGAAATGAGTTGTATTGGATTATTTAAAATGAGTTTAGATGCATTTGATATTAAGATGAATTTAATATTATTTATGAAAAATTAAAAAAGATTATAAATCTCACGTATAAAGATGTGTTAAGTTGAAAAATTGTATGAATGCCACGTGTATGGAGGTTTGAGATTTGGTTTGACACTCCCAACATGAACAAAATGATGCATGTTTTCATGAAAGCAAACGAGTAAAATTAATTGGACACAGATTTTATTATCACAAAACAAAAACATCCATTTAATCTTTAAGTACTTACTCGCATTTCCATTTACAAAGAGAAAACTTCTACCGAATCCAAATTTTACACGTAAATTGAGTAGATCATGGACAGAACTACAAAACCACAAGATCCACACCCACAACGTTCACCATTTAGACGATCTACATTTTGTGGATATTGTATTTCCATTAAGGTATGGCTTGAAGGTGCTCATAACTTCCTCATACGTTGGCCTTTTGTAGTCCACCGCCTGCCAACAGTTTTATCCCTTATGTTACCAAGTCGAAACAGATAGAAAGATTTATCTCAAAAGAGTTTCTGTAGCACACCTGCTCAATAACTTCTTCCGGGCTTGCCCATTTCCACTCTGCAAATTCGGGTTCTGCTTCACCATTAGCTAGGTTGATCTCACTGTCATCTTTTGTTGATCTCATAAGGAACCTGTCATGTGTCCAAATTCATCATCACGCAGCACAAAGTATTGGGGTAAAATACCCATATAAATCTATCGGCACATGGTACAGTGTAAGAGATTGATGGAAGGGTTCAATGTTTCATATACAAGTGGCGAAGACAAAAAAATATAAGCAGAGAGGAAAGGCATGAAGGATGGAGACTTGAAAAATACAAATGGCAAAGACAAAAAAATACATTTGTTCAATGTTTCATTTGTGGGTGCACATAATTCACTAAGATGGGAGCCTGACGAGTGAAGAGTACCAGTAAGTTAGACAAACCCAAATGTATTTTTCACGGCAACCAAATAAAAGTATTCCATGTCTTGCATGCATGGTGTCAATTGTTTTCTGTGCATGCAAAAGGCATAGATGTCAGCCTTGAAAACATCTTAGACGATTGAGGAACAAAAAATCCATATGAGACCTAATTTATCATTAAAGCAACTGAGAGGCGCTTTCCACTAAATTAATCAAGAAGCTGATGTTTACACTCTAAACAGCCTCTGGGAAGGTAGCTTTTGGTAAACGAATTTAAACCTTGACCTAAAACTTCTTCATCTTTTATTGTGAAGCTCTTACTCTCTAATACATATAATCTCTGTTATTGCAAAGCTGTTAGATTTTTAGGACATATAAGAAGATCAATAGTCTATTGCAGACTTGGGGCATTATTTTCCACTTATAGTTTTTTTTTGGAAAAGGGTTTCCAAACATAGGTTAATGACTAAAAATAAATAAACAAACAGTTCCTTTAGCTGGATGCTCAAACAGGCACTTCTCCTCTCATATAAGAAATGCATATTGGTCAATTCGCACATATATAACTGGTACAATTAATATATTTCCCTGGAAAAGCATAACCTATGTTTGGATCTGAAGAAGACTGAGGAAAGAAAGTTGCTTGAGTGCTTAAGAAGTGAAGCTGCTACTTCAAGCAATTTGATTTTCCTTCCCCTCAGTTGTTTCTGAGATTCAAACAAAGGCCAATGGAAGAAAGAAAACACTCTAATAGAATTGCGTGGAACAGAAGATAATGTGGAAAATGAGAATTAGAAGAAACCAGGCCTTGAGATTGATTCATCAAGCTCAAGATGCATCTCATTACTAGTTGCAGAGTTCAAAACAATATGGTATTTAGATACCAAAATAAAACAAAGGCTAATTGAAGAGGGACAAAAATCAAATGGATATTTAAAAAACCAGACATGGTTTTTCTTTCATGATGCATTTGAGTGTCCGAAGAAAGAAAGACGCACCACTTCTGTGCCTGCCCATGCCATTCACCTCCCCAAAGACGATTCACTTTGGCCTTCACAGCAGGAGGGAAGTCATACGTCAACCAATTTGGAACCTGTTAGCACATATTCTGAATCATAATTAACAAAGAAGCTATCCTTACTTTACTCCACCCTACAAAATAGACTTTGAGTGGCAACATATTATACCAGCACATCTTATAAGCTTCAAGCATTCTGAGATTGCTTCATCCTGCAGTGAAATTATACAACTCTAGCACCTTCATCGAAGTGATTTCAAAAAATGTTCAAAGAATCGTGATGGTACAGAAATAAAGTTTGGCATGTTCTATCTTTTGTTTTCTTAGGGCTAGTTTGGGTAGTGGAGTCATTATTTTATTATTATTTTTTACCTACTTTTCACTACTATTCACTACTATTTAATATTTTATCATTACTTTTTCATTACTATTCACAGAATATCTGAGATCACCTCACTATCTAAACGCAACCTAATCATTATTACATTATTTTTTAAACATGAGGAGACCTAAAATTTGACATTTTGGTGGTCCAGTGAATTCGTGGGCATAATCGTACTGGTATAGAACTAAACAAACAGCAAACTGAAACAGTAGAAGCGCTTCATTTTTCCCCTACAAACCTCGGCAATAATTTCAGCAGATACTATTCCAGTTTCTTCTCGCAGTTCTCTGGTGGCTGCAGATTTGGGCTCTTCGCCATCTTCGATGCCTCCCTGAGATTAAAGATCCCATAGCCAATTGAAGTCAGCTGCAATATGTTGCCACTAAGGAAAAATGTAGGGTAAAAATTGGGAATCTAAAAAAACATTGTGGCACGATGCAAAAGAAAGTTCAAACTCTATAGTGGTTGGTTGAGACCAAAATCCGTAAAATGGATCATTTCACCTTAAGTATGGCCTTGAGGAAGGATGTCACTGACTCCAAGTAAACCCAAGATTTGTCTGAGGCCAAAATAGACTTAGAACCCAACATGACAAACTTTTCTGCCCAGAGACAGCAGGTAATGATGGTCCATTCAACAAATCACTTGGGAAAATATTGGTAAAGAGTCTTTTACCGTGTGGAAAATGTCTCGTAGGATGACAACAGCAAATGGAGAGGTGGGGATATGAATAACTAGGTCAAACCCTTTGGCCCCACTACCTTAGCGGCCACAGTTAATTCATGTGGCAACAGAATTCTATTAATAGAGCGCAATGATAAGGAATGCATTTACTCTACACAGTATCATCTACTAGATACCGTAAGTCATGCGGTCAAATCCTAAGGAATCAAATCAGTGCCCTTAAAAAATTTGGCCATGAATCCATATGATGTGTGCATCTAATTGCATAAATAAATAAAAACATGAGCTTGTTAAGAGGTATCATAAAAGCAAAACAGAGCATCTATGCTGTATCACCTGAGGCATCTGCCATGCACCTGGAACATTCAATCTTGAAGCCACAAATACCTGCAAGAAAATCTCAAAAAGTTGACATTTTTTGTCCATTTGCTTATGCAGGCAGAGCTCCGAAATGAATCTTGAGTTTTTTTTTATTACAGCTTTACTTGTTCCACTCCATAATTTAATCCATGTAGGTAAATATCATTCTAGCGTTGTGTTTAATTCTACTGAAAAAACTCAACCAACCTAAACACCCAACATCAATAATTCCAGCCAGAGTTTGACCGAAATTTCTAATTGCAGTCTTGCAGATGAGTCCAGACTAAAATATTCTATAGTTTTAAAAAAATTACAAGAAAAGATCATAACTTGATTTGAGTCCTGATTTCAAGAAAGCCACAAGAAAAGAATAATACAGGGTAAGTCCAACAAAGACAAAAACCATTGCCAAGAAATTGAAAAAAACTCAGAGAAAGATATTCAACACTCAATTCTACTTTTCTACAAGAAAATCCACTGCCGATTTTTAATATCTCTTCTTATTACAGAAACAGCTGACCATCTACGCCCTTAACAAAAAAAGGAAAAACTGGAAAAGGGACAGAAGTTACTTGGTTGTCAGAGTTGACGAGGCAAATGCCAACGTTGGGACGGTAACCAGGAGGAAGACCCTCCATTTTTGCTTTGGAGCTTTCAGAGAGAGAGGGAGGGAGAGAGAGAGAGAGAGAGAGAGAGTGCTTACGACTCGAAGAAATTCAACTAGAAAAAGTGGGTAAGTGGTGTTGTGGGGAAATAGTGAAGCTGATTCTGACTATTGACAAAAAGGCTGACTCATGGGGGAGTGGGGTTCGAGAATTTTGCGATTCTTATCGTGCGCACCGTTCCACCCAGGGTTTAGTTTATTTAGTACCTATCAAATATTAAATTGGCTGGTGAGGAGGGATAGGCTCATAGCGTCCTCTTCTTGTTATCATGAGCTCTCTCCATTTCTTCATTTTCTGAGTATTTATAGAATCGTGATGGAACATGAATGAGAGAGAGAGAGAGAGAGAGAGAGGGGTTGGGGTTGGGGTTGGGGTTGGGAACATGATATGGAAATGAGGACATCATGTTATAGGGATAGAAGGGGATGGTGGGCGCATGATAGCATTGCGCACGTAGAGGGTGACGTAGTCAATCAGATAGCGAAGAGAAATTTTTTAAGGAAAAAGCCAGATGTTAGACAGAAAGTAGTGGGCGTGGGAGGCCGTTGACTTTCATTGGCCGCGCTACAGACACCCTTAAAAAAACAAGGAAGGTGGACCTACGCACTTATTTGCTTCCTTGTTTGTATCAAAGATCTTTTTTTCAAAAACAATATATATATATATATATATGAAATTATTGATATTTTTTTTTAGGTATAATTTATTTTCAGAAAATATCTCATCTCATTTCACCTCATCATTATAATTTTTTTAAATTTTTATACAAAATAAAATAAACAGTTCAATTTTTTCAAATCTCAAAATAAAAATAATATTAAAAAATATATTCTAACAATATTTTATTTAATTTTTTAATTTTAATCTCAACACATCTCATCTCATTTCTGAAAACAAACGAACCCTTAGATTTGTATAATATGATTAGATTGAAATAGTCTTGAGATTTATTTTTATTTATGTTTGGAAAGTAATTAATTAGGTAAATATTTTAGAAATAATTCTTTCTTGAGTTTAAAAGTCTTTTCATTGAAAAAATTTCTAAAATTTATTAAAAACAAACATAGTGGATGTTATAAATTATTGCACACTAAAGTTGTTGCTTTTAGGCGTGTTGTTAAATAGTCAGATCACTAGTGGATGTTATAAATTATAACTTTATGTTTGGAGTCAAAGTGTTAAATAGTATGAAAATAAGATTACAAAATATAGTAATATTAGATAGAATTTAATTAGTGTTGATATTAAAGAACATATTGCAAATTGCCTAGATTTTAATATATGCTTATTCACTTTTTTTTTATTTTATCTTTTAGTACTGTGTTGTGCGTAAAGTTTTATATTTTTTTATTTAGAGTAATATTAAATATAATTTTACAGTGTATAAATTTATCTATTTTTTACAATAAAAAAAATAGATTCCATCGTTAAAAATTAAAACGATATAAATCATTTCCCTTTTATTTAACTTAGATCAGAAATTGAAGTAATTAGTTTAAGATATCGAAGCAAAGATCACATGAAATCTACGTTTCTTGCGTTGGATCAAAGCAAAATAATTTATTATACTTATATTTTATATAAACATCCACGTGCAGTTTGAGCATGCATTACGATAACATGAGTTTGATCACGAGAATTAATTGATCCCACGTGCCATTCAAAAAAAATCGACAGCTTGTCAAAATTAGGTATTGAAATGAGTTAGAATAAAAATTAAAAGTTGAATAAAATATTATTAAAATATTATTATTTTTAATATTATTATTATTTTAAAATTTTAAAAAATTAAATTATTTATTATATTTTATATAAAAATTTAAAAAATTTATAATAATGAAATAAAATCAAACGAAACAATTATTATACCTAAACCCGCCTTAGTATTCTCTTCTCTTCGAGTCTACGTTACTGAAACCAGCTAGATGAACATAATTCCTACGCATGTTAAATGTTTCACCATAACACGACAACGTACGACCACGTCCATCGTTATCCTAAACTTATATATATATATATATATATATATATATATATATATATAATTTATGTGCATTATAATTGTGACAAATATATATCTCTTCGGATGCAATCGACAAAAAAAGTCTAAGCCCTTCATATTAGGGAGTGAAACGTATTGCAAGTTGACAAGTTCTTAATTAAGGCAGGCGACTATAAACGATACTAATTAAATTACATTCTTTTTCAATTTTCACACCCAAATGCTTAGTTTAATATCAGCGGTATTTTATGCGTTTATATATTTATTAAATTTAAACACGACTTTTAAAGGAGAAATCTAGAACTCGATATTACTCGTTTGTTTTTTCAGATGAGATGATTTGAGATTAAAATTAAATAATTAAATAATAAATTATTAAAATATATATTTTTAATATTATTTTTATTTTTATATTTGAAAAAATTAAATTATTTATTTTATTTTATGTGAAAATTTAAAAAAATTATAATAATTAGATAAAATGAATTTAGAATAAAATCTAGTCAATGTACTTTAGATAATTATACGTTACAATGCCAGGGAAAATAAATTAACCTCGAAATAAAAAATTTATTTTCTAATTTGAGATTATTAAATTCTAACTACATCAATTTGTTTTGATTGCATCAATACGTCAAATATAAATAGACATATAAAATGGGTCATAAAATGTTTACTGACATCCAGTAATTTTCTTGAGCAGAATAAATGCTTAAAAATTATTTTAGATACTATGTTGTATATTAATTTCTCTTTCATCTCAGATTTTAAAATTCCGAATGTAAATTCTAAAGGACACGAACCAAATAGAAGACAATCATGTCATCGTTGATGTTGAGTTTGAGAGTGGCTGAAGGGGAAAATGCCACACATGTACGAGTTCTATTAAGTTGAATTTTTTTTTTTTTTTTAATATTTGGAGGAGGGGGTTTCAAACTTTAGCCTTCCATTTTGTTAAGCCCTCTTTAAACGCTGGTAGATGTATTAGCAAAGTGCAAAAATAATAATGAGATATTGAACGTCGAGTACGTGGCACTAATAGGGAGACTATCGGTCTGGGTTGGAAAAATCGAGGGGACCGAATGGTTCGGTTCATATCGGATTGATAGTCTTATTGGTAGGTTTTGTAAGAATTATAAACAAAGGAAGTAAAACAGAGATAATAGATTTTGAATTGATTGGCTTGCATGCTTGCCGTTTGTATTTCATTCCATTGTATTTATAGCAAATTACATATAACAAACTATAGAAAATTAAGGAGTACAAAATATATTTTACCCGCTAATTTTGTTCTATTGTTCAAATCAAAACAGAATGAGGAAAATCTGGAGATGAATCGTTTACTGCACCACTTCTGATTTGATTTGTTATCTTCAACTTCTCTCTTGATTCTCTTAACTGCTATTCGGCTAATTTCCTAGATTCTCTCAACTGATCATCGAACTCTTCGGCTAATTTTCTTGATTCTCTTAACTGATCATCGAATGCTCTAACATCCCCTGCAAACTCATGGGAAGTTGGCGAATCATGAGTTGCTGTTTGGCCCTTTGTAAACATGTTGGCTATTTGATCTTTTGTATATATATGCTTCACCAAGATATCTTTGTTAACCACTTGTTCTCTAATGAAATGATAGCGAATTTTCACGTATTTTGTCCTAACATGAAAGACGGGATTTGAAGCGAATGCCAATACTCCTATGTTGTCACACCAGATAATTGGAGGTGATGAAATATATAATTTGAATTCCTTTATCAACTTTCAGAACCAATAAGCTTTGGTTGTAGCCAAAGCCATGCTTCGATATTCCGCAACCATGCTTCGGTATTCCGCTTCCATGCTTGAACGCAAGACAACTCCTTGTTTCTTGGCACACCATGAAATAGATGATTATTCATTCTTTATAAACATGCTCAAGATTTTATCCACAGACAATGTGAGATTATTCCTCAACATCCTCCCTCATACGCAAGCCAGTATTTTTTTCTGATCCTTATCATGGGGTAAGTAGTATGAACCCCATTATTCTTGTGGCAGACTCTAATATCATGTAAGAATTATAAACATATGAAGTAAAACAGAGACGAGAGAGTTTGAACTGATTGACTTGCTTGCCGTTTGTATTTCATTCCGTTGTATTAATAGCAGATTACATATAACAAACTATAAAAAATTAAGGAGTACAAAATATATTTTACAGCTAACTTTGTTCTATTATTTGAATCAAAGCAGAAAAAGGAAAATTTGGAGAGGATCGTTTACTGCACCACTTATGATTTGATCCGATGTCTTCAACTTCTCCCTTGATTCTCTTAATTGCTATTCAGCTGATTTCCATGATTCTCTCAACTGATCATCAAACTCTTTGACTGATTTCCTTGATTCTCTTAACTGATCATCGAATGCTCTAACAGGTGTGATTTTTTTGGACAGAACTGGATCGAGATCGACCGAATGTATATATATTTAAATATTATATATTTAAGTATTATAAATAAAATATTATTTTATATAATAGTTGTATAAGTTAATTATGTAATTTTCATCAAAGAAATCACTATTGACCATATATATAATGAAATTATTTAATATTCATTAATCATATATAAAATATTAAAAAGATTACTTAATTTTAATTTAATTTAATCTTTGTATTAATTTTATGTTAAAAAAATATTCATAGACCGAATCAAACCAAATGGATCAAAATGATTGATCTGTGACCTTCCAGACTGAGTACACCCTAGTACATGATAAACATAAGTCGCGCATTAAATGGTTGAAGAAACAGAACACAAGTGATGAATTTGGTTATTTCGATGTCAAATGATTATCCACTTACTTTGTGATTTGGCACAGAGTCTCCTTCAGAATTTCAACCGTAAATGTCTGCTCAAAAGCTTGTTTCATAGACATGGTTGTAATTGGCCTCTCTTGTTTTGTATATAGGCAGTATTAGAGACATGGAATTTGTGTACACTCTCATGAATATTTATAGAGTAACATTTGATATAGTTTTAGGATGAATAAGTTATGTGTACTTCATTTTAGAAAAAATAGAGTCTATCATTAAAAAAATAATTTTTTTATATAGATTTGAAATTTATCCACTTTTTTAAAAAAATGTACGTAATTACAAAACTTAAAATTATAAATATCATTTCTCATTTGAAATATCGTTAGGTTGTCCTAGTTGTTGGAATTATATTTTTAGATATGATTTACATCCTTCAAATTTTCTTCGGTTTTGTTTTAGAAAAAAAAACCTTCATCATTAACGGCCACTGTGCCACAGCATGGGCTAAAAAGGCTCCACCCGAGTAGCCTTAATATGTTTGCAACCATTGATCAAAGCATTGATTAGAGGATCGAGATGGATCATTAATGAAAGCAAGATATCATCTTGGTTTGAAAATTGGTCATCTTTAGGGATATTTGGTGAACTCTCAGATTTTACGAATGCCTACTTGACTATAGATGATGTCTTTTATGATATGGGAGATAACTGAGAGAAAATTTAGGAGATAATGGGGAGTCCTATCTGTGAATAACTGAAGTTACAACATATTTATTTTTTTTCAGGTACTAATATTCCTATACGAAAAGCAAAGCAGAATGACAACGTTATGACATTTCAGCTTGACACAACAAACATGATCCTAAAGAAAAAGTGTCATGGGCTAAATAGATATGACATAAATTAATTCCGAGTAAAATTTTTATATTTACGTGAAAATGTATATTTAATGGTCTACCTTTTGACTAGTTACTTTTTGGAGAGATTCTTTCATTTGTTTGGAATTTTTTTTAGGCCACACTGGATCTAAATCTTGTTCTTACTAATACATGGCGTGATAAAATTTAGCAATGGCTATCAAAGGCTCAGACGGTTTCGTAAATCAACATTGCGATTGACATTCTTCCTTCATTAATAAGCTGGTTTCTGTGGTTATACATATGTAAAGATAGAATGGAGGGGGTTGCTCAAACTATGGAGCAAGTGTGCTACAAGATCAAGAATTTTTAGCCCAACTCATTCACACAAAAACGAATAAGCCATTTACCAAATGTTCAGATGGGACGATTTTACGACAACTCAATTTAATGAAGATGTCTGTCCAAAAAAAAATTTATGCAGATATTGAAGCGGATGCGCCCGGCTCAGAGATTTGCTAAACTTAACATTGATGGCATTAGTATGAGCAATCTAGGTCGAAGTGGAGGTGGAGGTATTCTTCAAGATGAGAATGATCATATACTTTTTGCTTTTGTTAGATTCTATGATATTAATTCAAACAAAATTGCATAAATAAGAGCCCTATCTGATGATCTTAGTTTATGTGCTAAAATGAATATTAATCACATACAAGTTGAAACGGATTCTAGGCTAGTAGCTAATTGGTGGGAGAAAGATGGGCAAGTTCTTTGGCGTAGTTAGAGATACTGGAAAGAGGCTAAACTGATGGCTTGTTTGTTGGTTGTATGTCCTTATCATTATTTTAGGGAAACGAACCATATTACAGACAAATTAACTAAATTGGACACAAGAAGTACAAAGTATTTACTTAATACCAGAGACAACCTTCCAAAAGACATTATGAGAGCTATTCGAATGGATCAGATATGTTTACAAGTTATATGACATCGATAACATTTTTGTGTTATATTTTGTTGTAAAATTTATACTTCATTTTATCTTGTTTTGATTGCAGGTTTTGTTAGCACATACTTTTGTATTTTGATTTGTTGGGTATTTCTATTGAATTAAGGTTAGTGGGTTTCCTTTGTATTTTTGCATTTTATTTTGATACCTGAATTTAGAATTTAAGATGATACGTATTTCCAAATATTCAATTGTAATCACGATATTTATCTTTAAAAAATAGGATAATTAATAAAATTAGAATCGGCAATCTAAAAAAAAAAAATTGTTTGCAAGTATCTCGCATACCCACACGCTACAGGCTTGATGACTGTTTCGTAAAAGAAAATGCTTCTCCCGTCTAGAAGTTAGCGAGAGAAGCTTTGTAGAAATGACATCTAAATTATAATTTTTTATAATAAATTAAAAGAGTAATATTAAAGATAAGTTTTAAATGTATAAATTTTATGTAAAACTTTTATAATAAAATAGATTTCATTAAAAAAAAAAAGTAAACTTTTGATAATTTTTATGGTGGGATATAATTTTTTATATAACATCACATAATATATATAGTTGAGATTATTCAATTAAAAATAATAAAAGAAATCTATTTTAAATAAAATTTTAAACAAAATGTTTCGTGAGGTGTGTGCTTTTTTGGTTCTTACTAAATTAATTCAATTTTTGTATTTTTATTACTAAAATTAAAGAAAATCATTTGATAAGATTTTTAGAAAAAAATAATTAGGTGTTGCTGAATTTTATTTTTAAGTTAGGATTTTCTTTCCCCAAAAGATAGAAACATTATTTGATTTTAAAGCCTTACTTTACACATTTGCTAATTACGAAAGAAAATTTTTATAATTTTAAAATCTTTAAAAAATAAACTCATTAATTGATTTTGTTTATTTTGATACCTTAAATTTATAAAATATTTTTGAGTAAATTATTTTTAATAGAAGAATGACCTATCGCCAAGCAATTGCATACGTGGCTCATCTCTGAGTACACTCTTCTCACCTATTTCTCCGAAGAATAGTAAATAAATATGGAAAGAGAGATTTGAAGGAGAGAGACGATAAAGAGAGAGTGGGAGCTTTTCTCACTTTCAAGCTTGGCAGGCATGGCAAGGAAGGCTTCGAGGAAGTGAAAAAAAAATAAAAAATAAAGGCAAGAAAAGCACCAAACAAAAACCGAGTGGATAATCCTTCTCTCTCATGTACCCTGAGATTCCCCTCACAAGCAATCAAGCAAGCAGGTGGTGGGAACAAAGAAAGATAGCGATAGAAGAGTAAAGAAAGGTGCAGCGCTGGTATGGGGGGGTAGGGTTTGATCCTGATTTCTGAGACCTATCCATCGCCCCCTGAAAAACATGGACGATGAAGTTGTTCAGCGGGTTTTCCAAGAAGGAGGCCGGGACTACTTCCAACAGCAGCCCTCCACTTCCGCCTCCTCGTCCTCCTCTTCCATCCTTCAATCCCTCCCTCTCCATGTGGTACGCGCGCGCGCACAAAACTTGCGCCCATTTCTTTATTTATTTTCTTGGATTAGCATTTCTTGAAATTGGGTTTCTTGAAGAGAGATTTGTGTGGGTTTGAATGCATATTGATGGGGGCTTAGTGGGTAGTTTGATTCTTGATTTACTTATAGAAAAAGTTTGATTCTTGATTCATCTTGTGTGTTAATGTTCCCATTCTGCCGCCTCTAATCTCTATTTATATGGCGTAGGAAACGATTTCATGTGTGCGCACATTTCATATAGTTTTTCGTCGAGAAGCCTGCTTTATAGCTATTGGTGGAGATGGGATTTGGAGTTCTTTGTCATCATTTATTACGTAATTTCAAGAATTTGTTAATCTGCTTTTGTGATTTCAAGAGCATGACTAATTGTGGGAATGGTTTTTGCACTCATCCATGTGTGTTTATGTTGTGGTATTGGGATGCTTTGCTGCTTGTTGTTGGCGCTGCTTTGTGTTTTGACTTCCTACGTCCATAACTCTGAGCTTTTATGGTACGAGAAATTGGAAAGTAGTATTAACAAGCTAATTCGTTTTGGAATTGGGATGGGAAGACATATTTCTTGATGATGTCGTTCAGTCAACATTTTGGTGGTTTTCTCTATCATTTTTTTGATAGGCCTAACAAATAGATGGTTTGATATGGTGCAGTCATTCGATCATGGCTATTATTTATTAGTAAAATCTATCCAAGAACTGCGAGAGAAAAAAGGTATTGTCACAGTTGGCATTGGTGGTCCAAGCGGTTCTGGTAAAACAAGGTATGAATGCCGTGATCCGTTCATGATTATTAATTTTTGTTAAATTGTCTTCATAAATCTTCTAGAGTAAAGGTGTTTTCTGTTGGTTTTACATCCTATTGTTCTAATTTGTTTTGTAAATTTAATGGTCCCCGAAGCTTAGCAGAAAAGGTGGCATCTGTTATTGGTTGTACTGTTGTATCCATGGAGAACTATCGTGTTGGAGTTGATGAAGGGAATGATCTGGATTCCATTGATTTTGACACGCTAGTCCGAAATCTTGAGGTCTGCATGTGCTTCTCATTTCTTTATCGTGGGATTCTATTTTTACACGTGACATTGGCTTGAATCATGTGAGAGCTCCTTGGAAGCTTTACAAGTTGTGTAGTTTTTTAGAAGGTTTTCAACATGTGAGTTTAGCATTAGCTAAGATCTTGGAGTTGCTTATTTTCTTTTTTTTTGTTAGTGAATTTTAGTTGCATATGGTGGATCTTGAATCCATGATCACATCCTCCACTCTATTTTTTGATACGTAAAGCAATCTTATTAAACATGCAGAGGAGTACAATCCATGTACATAGGAAGTATACAAGATAACACACCCTGCTGAATAGAAGAAGAAAAAGAACAAAAGTCCTACCCTCCCCCCTCTAGGGGTTGGCTCAAGTGGTAAAGGCCTTGGTCTTGGTGATTTGCTTCGTCTAGGTCTAGGGTTTGAACCCTTGGGTGCAAACAATTATTATGGACGTGTTACACGGCTTTGGGGGTCTAATCGGGTAAAATACATGTTGCCTTTGCTTGGTCTCCTCATCATCAGAAAAAACATTAGCGAGATAAATCATTGCCAAAATGCCTTTTTACTTCAATAACTTTTGAAGGATTTGAGTTTCATTGGCTCAATCGTGCCCAAGAATCAGAAAAAATGAGAAGTTTTATTTCAGACATTGTTCTTCCAAGAGAAGCCTGGGCCAATTTGTTGTCCTAAAACCTGATTTGACCATATGTAATTAACTTGTCTAAGAAAATAGATTAATAATAATTTCCATTACTTCAAGAGAGAGAAAACCCTAAGGCTAACCCCGCCGTCACCCTTCAGTTAAGGCACTGACCGGCGTCATCGTTCACCTAAGACACCCCACCACCGCCACAGACAAGGCCAACGGACTCGGGCGTCTTTGTTGAGGGCACTACCGGCGTCGGTCCTCCCTTTGGCGACCTGGAATTTCTCAAATTTCTCAGAGGCGTCGTCGACCGTCATACCTGTGCTGTGCCTCCACGATACAGACAAGACCGACTGGCTCCGGCAACTCCTTTGAGGGCACTCCGACGTCGGTCCTCCCTCTGGCGACGAGATTCAGAATCGTCAAGGAGATCTCTTGGGCCGTCGTCTGTCAGATCTGTGCCTCCACCACCACAGACAATACCATCGGGCTCAGGCGACTCCTTTGAGGGCACTTCTGCATTGGTCCTCCCTCCGGCAATTGGATTTTCTCAGGAAACCACTCCATTGATTTCGCCGGCGCAAAATGTTTTGGGAGATGATGCCGCAGATGACGAAATGAGAGGAAGCTTGATGTTTTGGGAGATGATGTTGTGATTTGGGACCAGAGGATGATGACGCGTGATATAGTTTCGTTTCAGATGGAAGGTGAGAGGTGGTTGAAGGTAGAATAAAATCATTCGTTTTTACGAAAGAGGGAGGAAATAGCTTTCGCATCTTTGAACGTAGTAAAATGATATCTAAGTTCATGTGCCTATGTGGGGCGGCAGCTTCATGGATTGGTAAGGGGATAGAGTATTGTTTAGAACTCATATGCTATGATGGATTCTTCAGGGAGTTAAGGATGGGTAATGGAGTTCTCATCATTGAACATCATATTAACACAAGGGGCAGTTTTCTGCAACTTTCAGAATTCCGAAATGGGAAGAGGAAAGGTTTGTTGGTGATCCCTGAAGGTGCAAATGGCATTGGATGGAAATGTTTTCTAAATTCCATTCGAAGTGTCATTGGGTCCAAAGCCGCTGTTCTGAAGCATGCAAACAGAGGAGAGTTCGTTGATGGAAAGACAGTGGGAAGGCCTTCCTCGGTCAAAGGTGCCTCGGTGTTGAGGTCACATGCGGATGGTCCGATCGAGAATAGCTCCGCGGCAGAAGGAAATGGTATGACACTTGTAGGAGACAAAAGGTGTTGGGTGAAATTGGGAGAAGTGGAGGGTAAGCACCATGTGGTGCAGGGTGGAATGGTTGCCTCGGTCGAGTGTTTGAGTGTGGGAGAAGTGGAGGGGGTCTTGTGGATTGTGAAAACTCAATTGACGGGAGTTATGGAGTATGTGAGAGATCTTATAATTAATGTGGATAAGGGGTTGGACCTGGTCATGGGTTTGGGTGGTGGGTTGAAAACTACGGGGGGGGGGGGGGCTAGGTCCTACGGGTTTGAAGGCCTCAAGTGCTCTGGCAGAGGCACTTCAACGCCGTCACAGTTAGGGTCGTCAGATGCCGGCATCATTGTTCATACCGATTTTCAGTCTGACTGCCCTCAGTCACCAGTTGCAATTGGGGTTAGTACCTGTTTCCAAGGTTCACTTTCAATTGAAGATGGGGGCTCTTCCAGGATTTTGAGTACTTTGGAAGAAGCAGACAAGCTTCTTTCAGAAGATGAAAATGGGGTAACAGAAGGTAGTGCTCCCTCGACCTGTTCTTTGCCTCATGAGGGAGTAGTAGAGTCTGACAAAGTGGCACATAAAGGGTTGTCGAGGGGACCTACAAGCAATGTTCTCATTGATGGAACGACAACACCTATGCTGGAGGTGAAAGAAACTCTAATGGTGACAACAACAATGGATAGTAACAATATAGCTGTTCAGGAGGTTCGGAATTTGAATGCAGGATATTGTGGGGAGGAAATTTCGGGTTTGTCGTTAGTGCCTTGTGAGGAGGAACGTCCAGGGTCGGGAGAGCAGTTGGGAATTGTGTTTGGGGATAATGTTATTCCCTTGGTTTCTCTTCCTCCGACAAACAACATAGCGAGTTCACCATCAAATTGAGTTCTGTACAAGGTTAACGAGATTGAACATATTGTGGGGCTTTCACGGAGGATGTGAAGACCAATTTAAAGCACCACTCACTGTGATAGAGGCTGGCCACGCGCTTGAAAACAAATCAAGTTTTAAGAAAAGCAGGGAGTTAAAACGTCTTTCTTGGGCAATCAACTACGACACTAAGGAAGGTAGCTCAAGTCGAGGGAAGATGAAAGGGAGGGCATTATGAAGACGTCCTCGTAGAGGGAGTTTCGGGTGGAGTATTAGTCTTACCGGGGGTGGGGGTTAGGGGGAGGTGGGTTCTATTCCAATTCGGGCTTGATGTATTTTGGATAGATTTCTAATTTTCATGGGCTTTTTGGGTCATTTGGGGCTAGCTAGTATGGGCTTGATGTTTTCTTGTATACGTCTAGTGTACTTGGTTACTCCTATTGATATATATAATATTTTTACTAAAAAAAAAAAGAAAAAAAAAAAAAGATTATTGCATTTGTAAGTTGTGTCAATGAAGAATGCACCTGACTTTTGGTAAGGTTAGTCTTGTCTCCTTGCATTGAGAAACCGAATTCATGTTGATTCTAGGATTTGACAAAAGGCAAAGATACATTGATCCCGGTTTTTGATTATCAACAAAAAAGGCGTGTCGGTTCAAAATCAATAAAGAGTGCTTCATCTGAGGTGGTAAGCATGTGTAGTTGCAGTTTCTACAATTTACTCAATTTCCTATTCTGCTGATTAATTTCTTACTTTTATATCTAGGTAATAGTTGATGGGACCTATGCTCTACATGCAAAACTGCGCTCTTGGCTCGATATTCGGGTTGCAGTGGTAATATTATTTGTTTTTGAGGATTTATGGTTTGTACTGGAGAGGCTTGCTGGGTTATTAATTGTTACCGAAAACAGTGATCGGATGTTTTGAATATATTTTTGGTGTATCAGGTAGGTGGTGTTCATTTCAGCCTTCTTTCTAAAGTTCGATATGATATTGGGGATTCTTGTTCGCTTGATTACCTCATTGACAGTATTTTCCCATTGTTTAGAAAGCACATTGAACCAGACCTTCATCATGCACAGGTTGGTGTTCATATTTTTATCAACTCTGATTTTTCACTTCTAATTCTATTTTTGTTACATCTGTTTTGCAGATTAGAATTAACAACAGCTTTGTCTCATCATTTAGAGAGGCAATATACAAGTTGAAATGCAGAAATGAGGTCCGTATATATTTCATTGGCATTGTAAATGTATTTTTGGCCTACATGTACAATTGGACTTGTCCTCAACTATGTTCCTTTTTATTTTATTTTAGTGATCCGGGGTACTTGGTAGTTGCTTTAAACTTTTCACCATATGCAACTTATTAATTGGCTTCACTATTGTATAAAAAATGCAATCAAAGACATTGAAGGAGCACAATAAAGCTCTTTTTATTGTGTCTTGTAAGGCCAGGTGCATGAAATATTTCTTGCTTGTAGTGCCCTGATTTATAGTTTTGCCAGGTCCTTGTTTGTTTATGCTTCCCAACCATTTTATGATAATATTAGTTGCATAAATGATAAACAACACATGCCTTCTATTGATAAACCATTTCCTCTCTATGAAATTATTAATTCATTATAAGGTAATATTTGTCAGCCACATGGTTTCACCATATTTTATGTTTTATGATAGTCTCCAGATGGACATGCTGCATATGCATTTCAAGGAAATGACCCACAAACAGACAAGTGAGTATATCCTGATGCTTAATGATTTCAGCAGATTGTTGTTTCTAGCTCTGACCATTTCCTATCATATTATTAATCTGAGAATCAGTTCTGTTCTTTTTGTTGCTAGAGCCATGTTTGGTACTGAGTGTGCTAGAAACTTTACTCTGGTTTCAGTTTTATTGAGATGTACCTTAGACCTCCTTCGGCAAGTGAGGAAGCACGGATAAATGATTGGATTAAGGTGCGGCAATCTGGTATTAGATATTATCTATCACTTGGTGACCAAAGGATTGTTGACAAAATATACATCATCAGGCCTAAAGCTGAATTTGAGGTAAAGAATTTGCACCACCGTGATCTATGACAATGGCATACAAAAACCAATCTTATAATGATGGGTTATAAGCATTGTGTTTTGGCATCTTTAGCTGTTATTATAACCAAGGAAACCTGTTTAAGGCTTAGCTTTTACTTGCTACTTCATCTGTAACATTAAGTACTATTATGAGTCTATATGGACGATGTACTATATCCTGATGCTTAATGATTTTAGATGGTTTTCATGACTCATCTTCAATGCTGGAACAGGTTGGTCGAATGACTTTAGGTGGGTTGCTGGCTTTGGGGTACACTGTGGTAGTCAGTTATAAAAGAGCATCTACCTCAGTCAATAATGGCAATCTTTCCCTGTCACTTGAAACCATTGATACTCTTGGTGAGACATTCATGGTGCTGAGGGGCACTGATAGGAAAGTATGTAACTTCTTTATAGATTTATTTTATCATTTGTTTCAAGATCCCTTCACCCCTCCCTAGGTTCCCAAATATTTCTGTGTTAGGTATACAATCATCATTTCATGCATATGCTTTATTTTGTATCTATAGTGATGTATAAATAGTTTAGGTAGTTTTCTTCCTTCTCAAAATTTATTCTATCGTCTGTTTTTACTTGCTCAAAAATAGTAAGATTTGTTGAATTCTTGGAGTGTAGTTTCATATATATATATATGTATGGCAATGCTGTTCTAGAAAGGAGAAAAATGAAAAAAGAATGAAAGTAGTGGCAATGCATCATTAAACTTTTTTTTTTTACTTATCAAAAAAAAAAAAAAAACTTTTGAAAATAATTTTTGGAAAGCGTAAATTTTATAGATACCCATCCTTTGGGTTAAAAATGAAAGTCTCTTCGATTTCAATTGAAATTAAACCCATATATTTTTTTGAAACAATCAAATTTGCTGCTGAGAGGGTTCATGCTACAAAAATTGGTGAAAGAAGGAAATTGAATAGGTTAACATTTCTCAAATTTTTTATACGTTAGGTTAACATTTCTATATGAACAGGCTTCCGTGAATTCCCATATACAAATGTTCACCTTATCCATTACTCTTCTATCCCACATCACCAACACCCCTCCAGAAGCTCCCGGAGACTCCAAACAAAACCAATATACTGGTGGCATCCCCACATGCTGCAAACAATGTTGCTGGTCACACATTCTAGTTTGGTTTCCTGAAGACAAATGATCTCACCCTTTCATTCTCTAAACATATTCCTCCTACACATGGTCTCGATTTAATTCTTGTAATATGTGGACTCAAGTTACGTATCTGAGCTTTAACAGTGGGTTTTTTGGGTATTATGTATTTCATATGGTTAAAATGCTGTTGGTGAATACAGGGTCGATTGATCTGTGTTCTTAATCTTGTCCCATTGATGATGTGCATCGTGATTCAGTTTGAGTTTGCGTACCTACATGATATACTCCAATTTACTAAATTTTTTCTTCATTTTTCTCTTTGAAAAGTTGATTACAAGTTATTTCTTTACATCTATGTCCCTGGACTATAAAATCCTTGTTTTCCATTCTTGGTGAACAGCATGGTGTTTTGTTAATTTTCCAACAATATTCCTCTGTTTGACAGTGATTTGTGCATGTTGCATGCCATTTATGGAGTTCTAAGATGTGTTCTTCTTTATTATGTCCAACTGCAATTTATAGTTTGTCGTGGTTTCTTTAATAGACTGTGGGAGAGGAAGCGTTGAGAATGGGCATCAATGGACCTTGGATCACCAAATCATATTTGGAATTGATTCTTGATAGAAAAGGTTGGGAGCTGGGCTTTATTTTTTTTCCTATTTTTGTCTTGATGTTTCATATCTTCTATTCCCCCCTTTCTACTCCTTTGGTCCATGTTGGATTTCCTCCTTTTTTGCTTCACTCCTTTTTATTGGTCTTGACAAGATCTAGCTCTCACATCCCTTAAAATCCACGGAAACTGAATTGACTCCTAGTTCTTCTTTTATTGGTGCCAAGATAATTTACTTGTTAAAGAAGCTGGTGCAAGCATTTTTTTTTTTGGCTTTTCAGATTCTTTGTAATATCTGCTTTGCCCTTAGAGATGATCACATCTTCTGTACATGGTGGCTGAGTTCCTTTTGGGGAATCTTTTGATATGTTCACTTATTTAATTAAGTGAAATAAAAGCTGTTGTCTGTATTTTTTCTATTTTTTCTATCTTTTCTGTTTGGTCTGATTTTTGTTACTCTTCCCAAAATTTTACTTCATGTGCAGGTGTACCTCGCCTTAATTCACCACCACCCTTGTTTAATACATCTCCAACTAGTAATCAAGAACGGGTAATTGTAACTCCTAGGCCAATTCGTGTTACTTCTTCAAACCTTGCCACTCGCATTGAGGATCTATCTCAACCATGGACTCGATCACCAACTAAATCTAAAATGGAACCTGTAGTAGCAGCATGGCATTTCATCTCGTCAGATCCTTCCCATTCTGATCGCTCAGTTGTTGGTATGCTTCCTTTACATAGGGAATATATTCACGAACTTTTTACTGTTTCTATCCAGGGATCTTTCGTGGATCTGCTGTCATGAAATGTTATGTTATAGACTTCTCTCATGAAGCAACCACAGATCCTGCCTCTTTCAGGGATACCATAAAGCTCGCTCCAATGCCAGATTCATATGACTTGGATAGAGGATTGCTTCTTTCTGTTCAAGCAATCCAGGTATGGGGTGTGATAAGCAGATGGGAAATTTTTTCGGTGACTTCTTGCTTCTTGTTTAAGAAGCTTATAACTACTTTTAGTTGTATCCAAACTTTACACTTATTACTATAAAAAACTAGTATCCGAACTTCACACTTGTTTTTTAAAAATCTGTCAGGCTTTGTTGGAGAATAAAGGTCTCCCAGTTATAGTTGGAATTGGTAATGAGTTGGCTCAATCTCTTTCTTTCCCCCCTTCCCCTCTTGATTAAGTTACTTTTCAAGGTGGCTCAAATTGTTTAAGCTCTGAGATGTTTTTTTACTGTGTCTTTGCCATTGTCAATGTTGCAGGTGGTCCAAGTGGGTCTGGGAAGACTAGTTTGGCTCATAAAATGGCAAACATTGTTGGCTGTGAAGTAGTTTCCCTTGAAAGCTATTATAAATCTGAACAAGTGAAGGATTTTAAGTATGATGACTTCAGCTCTCTTGACTTATCATTACTTTCAAAGGTAAGGCGTCAATTTCATTCAACAAGCTGTTTTAACTTAAAACAATTAGATTGGAAGCAGTTTAGCCCAACTGAGATCTGGATAAATAAGTATGTTAGAAAATATTAGATGATAGCAGGTTTTATGGTCAAGTTTGTGACACTTGTGTGACTTTCTATCTATTTGTGGTTGGCCTTTCATCAATATATTGTAGGGCAAGAGCCTTTCTTATTTCTAGTCCCTGAAATTGATTGTGCTTTGTTCACTCATTCTGTCGTGCTAACATTCCATTATATAGTCCAAATTGAAATGTGAAGAACCGCAGTTCAAAAAATCAGAGAATGCTAGATAAAGGCACGCTATTAAGTGCTGCTATCAATTTGTAAAGGGAGTTTAATATGCTTTTTCTGCTCTGCCACCGAAGTTTCTCTATATTCCAGGGTCCTTGCATCCCACTCTATCCAAATACAACACTTGACACATAAAGGAGCTAACCTTCAAACTTAAAATATTAGGAGGCCCCCGGTCCTCTCCAACTCACCAATAACTCTCTCGCTGTTCTAGGCTTAACCCAATCAACACCAAACAACTTGTAGAGCAAACTCCATGAATCTCTTACTACTTCACAATGCATAAGAAGATGAATCTCTTACTACTTGATACACATACAACACCAATCCACTACAATGAGGTTGAATTTATTGGGGGCTTCTGCTTAGGTGACTATCCTTAGGTGGAAGACCACGGGCACATTGGTGGGGCTTCTTGTGGATTCACAATCGGTGCTTATGCTTTGAAAAGGGAAGCTATCGCACCTTTTTTGGTCACTGGCTTTTTGCCACTTTTATGTACTGGCCTGGGGTTTTGTTGTAGCTTTGGAGAAGTGGTTTAAGGCTTGCTTCTCAAAGTTGCCATAGCTTCTCATATTAATGAAGTTCTTGGAATCCTGAATTGTCCTTAGCCCACACAAAAGATCAGGATAATGACCACAGATCTTCCATTTTCTCCTGTCGCAAAATTAAACTTTTTGATCTTTACTTTCTATATTTAGGTGTATCTGATGTATACTTCTCGTGTACTTGGATAGTACCTTTTGGCTCTTTAATAAAGGCTATATTATTAAAAGTTCGCCTGTTCCAATACCAAACACTTGACTGTAGAAGCTGTTTTCTAGTAGCTTTCTCACAGCTTCTTGACAACAACCTCTCATAGCAGCTTTCTGAAAGTTACAACAACAGCTTTCAAGAAGCTGTTGTTGTGGTCCTAACGTTGTATCTGCTGTTACATGTGTTTTTTTTTTACTGCATTTTATTATCCCATATCCACACTGTATTTCATTTATTCTTTTTTTTTTTTAAAAAAAATTTGGTAGCAATATATAATTTGTTCTGTAGTTTTCTAAATCATTGAAGATTTATTTGATAAATCCTTGACTTCTGCAAGTTGAAATATCAACCATTTATGCCTATTCGCTTCTTTATTCCCTTGTATTAGCATCCTTATTCTTATGATTCACTGGCGCAGAATATTGGTGATATAAGAAATGGTCAAAGAACAAAAGTACCCACATTTGACTTGGAGACTGGTGCTCGGAGTGGCTTCAAAGAACTTGAAGTTTCTGAAGATTGTGGAGTGGTATCTAATCAAACCTGTTTTGGATTCCTCATATCAATTACTTCTCTGGATTTATGTTTCATTTAACATGTAATATTGTAAGAGAGAGGCTGAGAGTAAGCAGTTCATTCCTTGAGTTGGCATCTACACACACACACACACACACAATATTATAACGGGAATCAGTTCATGAGGAGCCTAAGGCTCCCTCTCTTAGCTATGGAGATGATAAGATAGAAAAAAATAAAGGAAGGGTGCAAGTTTCTCTTCCATGCTTTTCAACATTAGGCTGGAGGAGCACCTAGGTCTTCGCTGGTTCTTGATCATAAAGAGAAACACAGATAACTGAGGAAGGAGGAAACAGAAGAAAGATAGAAAGGAAAGGAGGCCAGGAGAAAGCAATAGAATGTAGAAGTAACTGGGAGATTTCGGGGACATCAGTGCACCTTCTAGATTCAAAGTACCAAACGGCCCTCAGAAAGGTTGTTTTAAATTTTAATCTGCAAAATATTGTTCACTAATGGCCCCGTATCAGATACCTCCCAAGGATTTGTGAAGTTTGGTTTCTAGTTGCTACCAAATTTTAGGCTTTTGCATAGGCATATAGGAAGAATCTTTCTGAAGACGTGAGGAAGGCATGCCATGTCCCTGAGAAAGGTGGTTGGCTTTGTACTTTTCAGTTGTCAGTGTCGGTAGGCAGTTGCCTAAGGTGTCCGATATAACAAAGGCGTCATTTTTGTATTATGTTTAAAAATAATTAATTACGTAATGAAGAAGAGAGAAGATGATAATTTTGACCATAAACATGATTTTTATATTATTTATAAATCTATTTTATGTGATATAAATGTTGAAAGCAATACTAAAAAGTATATTTCTCTCTCACTTGAAGTTTAGACATAGGAGTTTTAACTCTTCACTTTTCTGTGAGACTCCTAGTTTTCTTTTTTCATTTTTATACTCTTTATCTCTCTTTCTTTTTACTAATAAAAAAAATCTCTTTCTTTTTACTACATCATAAATATTAATACTTTCTATGGTAATTTTTATGGTTCTGCACAATACCATTAATTTTAGTTGGTTGCTATTCCAAGTTTTGATCGCTTATCATAACAGTCACTAGATATATTATTCTAAGCTTTATTTTTAGATTATTTTCCAAATGCATGGTTGTTTGTTTTAAGCTTATTGTTGTATTTGAACAGATCATTTTTGAAGGGGTTTATGCTTTGCATCCTGATATTCGAAAATCACTTGACTTGTGGATTGCTGTTGTAAGGATGACTTCTTATTCAATCTTTGGAGCTTTAATTTTCATGTCATCTTAATCTATTTCGTTATGTTCAAAGTCATTTGATGAGAAAATCAGCTAACTCCTATTTCTGGAAAAACAGGTTGGCGGTGTTCATTCGCATTTGATTTCTCGAGTTCAAAGGGATAAAAGTCGAGTTGGGTGTTTTATGTCCCAAAATGAGATCATGATGACAGTGTTTCCAATGTTCCAGCAGTACATTGAACCACATCTTGTTCATGCTCATGTTAGTAGACTTGGAACCATATGGAATGTGTGTGTGTGTTTCCTTCTTGTATCATTTGTAAGTATAGGGAGTATTTCAATGATTGCCAAGGTTTTAGATTGTTCTAGAGCTTTAGCATTTATTTGAGTCTGCTTATTTTGTATTTAAAGCTTCTTTGCAATAAATACACTACTTATATCTAGAAGCACTCATTTTGTAACTTACAAGATATTCACAAGGACAATACCTACTGTGGAGGCAGTATATTACCCCGAGAAATTGTCGTTCAGAATGGTTGCATCTTCTCTCAAGAAGTTTTTTTTTTTTTTTTTGTTTCTTTTGGGAAAATATTTTTTGAGCTAGATGTTACTGCATCAAGTTAGTCTTCATTTTATACTAAGTTGTTACTTGTAAGAGCTAACATTTTTGGTGCTACATCATGTTGCAGGTCAAAATTCGAAATGACTTTGATCCTGTCCTTTCCCCCGAGAGCTCGTTGTTTGTGTTGAAGAGTAATAAGCAAGTAAGCATATTTTTGTGTAGTGTTGTTCAGGGTAGCTTGAGCTCTTGCAATATATATTCCCTGACAGACTTCTATATTCCCAAACAATAACAGGTGCCTTGTCAAGATATTTTGAAAATTCTCGATCCAGAGAAGTTTTGCAGTTCTGTCCAGAATTTTATTGACATATATTTGAGGCTTCCTGGAATTCCCACTAATGGGCAGTTGACAGAGAGTGACTGCATACGCGTCAGAATATGTGAGGGCAGATTTGCATTGCTGATTCGGGAGGTTTGTGGTGAAACGGATTTATCCTTTTTAATAACTTTGACTGAAACTGTAGATGCTCATTTTTTTCTTATGAATTGAATTTGTTAGCCAATAAGAGAAGGGAACTTCATCATTCAACCCAAAGTGGATTTTGATATCAGCATCAGTACGGTTTCTGGTCTTCTTAACCTTGGGTAAGCCACATACATAAGTTTATGCAATTTCCCCCTAATTGTTGAGTAAAAGAAGATCATATTTGGGCTACACTCAATTCACTGCAGGGATTTCATGCATTTTTTGAAAGCTGTGTGGTCGATGATGTTATTAGTTTCTTGGTGTGTCAAAAGTAAGGCAGTAATTAATTGGGATGAATATGCGCACGATGTTTCTTGTAGTATCCTAGGTATATGAGGTTGGGATTAAAGGCCCTGCACACTTGTGAACTTCACCCAAGTGCATCAAGAGTGAAGATTACCTGTATAGAATGATGAGGTAATTATGGAATGAATTTGTCTTCATTTAGGATTTAGTGTAAGCCCGATCCTTTACACTCCACCATCAAAAGCTAATACATCCGCTCTACTCTGATGAATAAAATAGGCTCACCCACAATGAATTAAATCTACAAAAATATACAAGCTAAAATATCTGAATTGGAAAAAAATACAAGGATGTCTGCCCACCCCAAGGGGTGGCGGCCTATAGGGTGGCCGGACCACCCTTATGGCGGGACTAGTTTTTTTAGGTTTTTTGGAAATAATCCTAAGTGGTTTACCCTTTTTTGAAAAATAGTGGAATCCTTACGTAACAAGAGAATTCTTATCAAAACAAACTTACAAATTGACATGTCTCGATGTGAGACATTAGATCTGCTTTACAATAAAAGGAGCTTTACAATTTGACGTACCACATCAATTTGTCAGTTTATTTATATAGGATTTCTGGAACTTGGCTTTGTCTATTTCTATGAATAAAATTTCTTGATTACCTATAAAAAAAAATTTATATAGGATTTCTTTGTAGACCAAGCATTTTTCATGTGACAATATATGCTCACATCTTGACAGTATATGCTCTCTTATAGAATGTGAAAGATCTACTTTCATTTAAGAGCTTAAGCTTAAGCTTAACCCAATCTTGACTAGATGTGGCTAGTGCTTTCTAGGTCGTTACATATAGTATTGGAGTCACCTAGTAAGACTAGTCATGTGATACTAGAGCAGTGTGGGATATAGCCTTGATGAAGGCGTCAGTAATTTAAGAGGGGGAGCTTGTAACACCCCAGTCCCTCATTGGGAATATGAATAACCCGTGTCAAGTTACTTACAAAAAAAAAAAAAAATAACCCAGGTCGAGTAGGTTAATTATAAATGTCGTCGCGGGTGTCAAGTCCCACATTGGTTACTTATTAGGTGAAACTAGGATTTATAAGTGATTCTAGAGAAATCTTGAATTGATTAGCCTTTTTTTTTTTTTTGATAAGTAATAAGGTATTTTATTTATCAAAGAGTAGGCATATCCCCGGTACACTGGAGGTATACATGTGAATACACCTAATTAGGAACTAAAACAGTTACAAGAAAATCATGGAAGCTGAGACCATGCAAATCTAAAGCAATGGCCCACATAAAAAGAGTCTTCCACATAAAAATCCTAAATTCTTCTGAGGAACGTTCATGATCCTCAAAAAGTCTATCATTTCTTTCACACCAAATGCACCAAAGAATACATAAAGGAGCCATCTTCCACATTGCTGCTATCTGTGGTGTCCCAGTAATCCCTCTCCAACTTGCTAGTAGTTCCACCACTCTTCCCGGCATTACCCATGCAATACCCATTCTACAAAAGAAATAATTCCAAACTTCTCTTGCAAACTCACAATGTAAGAGTAGATGGTCCACTGATTCACCACTATTTCGACACATACAACACCAATCTGTAATAATTAAACCCCGTCTTCTAAGATTGTCAATAGTCAGAATCTTCCCTAAAGCTGCTGTCCAGACAAAGAAAGCCACCTTTGTAGGTGCCTTACTCCTCCAAATGTTCTTCCAAGGAAAAATCTGCCTCTGTTGTATGGTAGAAGATTCATAGTAGGAGCGTACAGAAAAAATCCCTTTCCTAGAAGGTCTCCATACCATCTCATCTTCATTTGTGACAGCCATATCAGCAGTATACAGCAAGTTAAGAAACTCCACCAGCTCCGCCACTTCCCAATCATGAGTATCACGAGTAAGGCTAATGTTCCATTCTTGTATGCCATTAGTAATAACCCTCAAGTCAGCCACCATAGCTTCTTTGTCCCTTGTAATTCTGAAAATAGGGGGATAAGCCTCCTTCAATGCCGTGTCTCCCATCCACACATCATGCCAAAAGCTAATCCGATTGCCATTCCCCAAACATAGCCGAGTATGACGAACAAAGGAGCACCAACCTTTCCGTATGAACTTCCATAGCCCCACACCATATGCCCCCCTCCCCTCTCTAGAGCACCCCCCCCCCCGAGTACTTCCATACTTCATGTCTATCACCCCTTTCCACAAAGCTTCCCTCTCCTTATTATAACGCCACAACCATTTGCCCATTAGAGCCTTATTAAAAGCCCTCATATTCCGAACGCCCAATCCTCCATCTCTCAAAGGGGTACACACCTTATCCCATCCTACTAAATGAAATTTAAACTCGTCTCCTATTCCGCCCCACAAGAAGTCCCGATGAAGTTTCTCTATAAACTCGTCTCCTTAGCCTTTATAAGGTTATAGCATGGATGTCGCTAGTGTTTTCCCTGGGTTGTTACAATATGGTGAAGACAAAATCGTTTGGGGCCACCTAGGAAAGGAATATTTGAAGTAAAGTCATTTTTCAATGTGTTGTGTGCCCATGTTAGAGATCATTTCCTGTGAAAGTTTATTTGAAGCGTAAAGCCCCCCTAGAGTGAACTTCTTCACTTGGACTGCAGCTTTATGAAAGATTATTATCAGGAAATTGTTTTTCAAAACTTCATTAGTCGGTTGTAATTGATTTCAATGGAATGATGTTTCATGAATTTCTTGTATCAATGAACTAGCACTCTCAGGTGGTACTCTTGTATGCCCCGTATACTTGTGCTTATGCCTATGCTTACGATTAATGTATGCCTATACTTATAAAAAAAAAATATTGTTTACCGATAAAAAAAGGATTATTATTATTTTTTTGATAAGTACTTTATGAAAGATTATTACCCTGGATATCATGAGGAAGCAGGGCATCATAATGATTAATTGGTTTTTCATGTGCAAGAAAAAAGGGGGAAATTGGATCACCGTCTCTTGGGTTGCGAAGTTGCTAGCACCTTATGGGATTTGGTTTGGCCTATTTGGGATAGATCGAATTATGCCTGCTTGGATGGTGAATCTTCGGACATGTTGGAAAGTACAGTTTGGTAGCCATCAGTGCACTTTATTGTGGAGGATGATCCTCTGAAATGATTATTTACCTAGATGGGGGAGTTGTTTCATAAGATTGTCCTAGACAATGCTAGATGAATGGTGGAAAATATTATATTCTCAATATCTTAGATTTATGAGGTTAAAAGTTGCTGCTGCCATCATGGTCTCCATACTTTTGTTGAGAGTTGTTGACAAAGAACTCATAAGTGCAAGCATTGTTAAGGAGACAAGGATTAGGAGTATCCACTCCATCGTATGTTGTACCAGATGCTTACTTGTATGCCTGGTAAAGCCTACTAGACACCTATATATACTCAACTTGTGTGGCAGAGAGTAACATGAATTTCGCCCTCCAGAGTTTGACTGACACTAACACCCAGCTGCAGGTTATGCTGAGCTTTCCCTGGCGTTCCATTAGTGTGAAGCCCAGAACTTAAACCTCACTACGGAAAGAATTAAACTCTGTAAGCTGTTCAATTCCTAGGTTGTCCCACTTTAGAAAACACAACCTGTGCAATCTATTTTTTGACTTAGCGACACTATAAGGCACTGGGGCATTCAATGCATCATGGGCGTTGACGGGTGTTAGGGATTTGAGCAGGGGAGGTTGTGATGCTTACTAAGTCCCACAGTGAATGGAACAAGTATGATAGAGGTGAATAAGTATAATAAAGGTGCAATGAGTGTCAAGTCTCACATTGATTTGTTTCTATGCAGAATTGGGCTTTATGCCGATTCTAGTGAGCTCTAATTGTAATCTTTGACCAGTGTTTTTGGAGTATATACATAGATGTGGCTTGGGTTTTTCTTGGGTTGTTACAGCATAATTTAAAGCTTTGTGAGATAGTTCATGAGTAGAAAGGGTTAAAAATTAGTCAAGGGGAGTTCAAGGATGTTTGTGCATGCTACATTAGGACAAGTTTGACAAGATTCCCCCCGCCCCCGGCGTGAAACAAGAGTTAAAATCAACTCTCAGGTTTGTTTTGTTTTTATGATACACCTTCTGTATGTTTATGTGGGCCATTGCTTTAGAGTTAAATGGTCTCAGCTTCCATGACTTTCTTGTTACAGTTACTTCTTATATATAAAAAAAAAATGATCCACCTTCTGTATGGATATGGAAATCAGTTCATTTATGGTGAGTTAAAAGGCTGCCATTTTTTTAGCGCACAGTGTGAAAACATGCCTGTGATCTTTTTTTAAAGAAGTAATTTCATTACATGATTTTTCTGACTAGTTATTACCATTTAGATGCTCTCTTCTTTTCCATGCCTTATAGGAGATAGATTTGCATACTTGTCTCTCCCCCTCTCTCTCTGTTTTGTTCTTAATGGCTGGTACTCTTTCAATGTCAGGTATCAAGCTGTAGCTTATATAGAAGCATCTGCATTCATTTATCAAGATGGAAAGGTCAGTTCAAGTTATAGGAAGTTACTTTTTTGTGAAATGTATGTTTCTGGGGTGAAGTTCACTTGTTGAAGCAATTAGGTTGAATTTCTTTTGAGTTTTTTTCCTTTCCTGATCTTACTGGTGGGATTTCATTCAATCCAAATTTTGTTTTTCAATGTGTTTCATCTTAATTTCTTGTGGTTCTGAAAGATTTTTCATGTAGCTTAATTACTTATAAAAGGATCTAGAAAAAACAATTTCATACCGTTTATGTTCTGGATGGCTACTGGTTTGTGACACAGGAAACTTTGTGATCAAATATCACACACCATGTACTTGCCCTTGTCCGGTGTGGAAATTTGTGGTTGCTTACATTTGGTGTGTGCATGCATTGACTAGTACGTATAACGACATAGATATCGCTTGCTGTTTATTTGAAGTGTTTTCAGCTTTGAAAGAGGTCGGAAGGACAGTTTAAGTAGGTTTCTATCGCATATGCTTATCAAAGACTCGCTGATTCTTATAAAAAAAAAAAAAAAGACTCGCTGATTGCAATGATCTTGAGACTATATGATCTACATTATTAATTATCAAAAAATAAGTTCTACAATTATTGTAGTTGAGACTTCAGGGTTCAATTTGAAGGTTTAAACTTAAAAGGTTCACAAATTTTGCAATGATTTGCTCTCTAGTTTTAAGTCACGACTGGACCTCAGCGTATTATTGTCGCCATTTGCAGTAATGGAAGTGTGTTTCATTTTCTGTTGCACTAATGAGATCACTTCTCAAGATAAAAAGGTTTATGTTATGTAAAACAAACGTTTCTACCTCTTATTGCCACCATTGTTATTATCAATTTTGTTTTTCAAATGGGTTCCTTCCAAATAATGTTACACGGTTTTACTTGATCGGAGATGTTTGGGGAATGAGATGAGATGAGAAATCTGTGAATAGTAGTGAAATAAATGGTCTGTGAATAATAGTGAAATAGTTTGAATTAAGATGTTTTATTGAGTTTTGGGAAATGAGAGAAAAAGTTGAATAAAAATATTATAAAGTTAAAATATTGTTAGAATATAATTTTTTAATATAATTTTTATTTTGGAATTTGAAAATGTTACATATTTTTTTGTGTTTTGTTTGGACGTTTGGGGAAGTTGTAATGATTAGATGAAAGTTGAAGATTTGGAATTGAAAAGTGTTTGTGTTTGAGTGATGTTTGGGAAAGAAATTATGAGAAACTTTGAGATGAGATGAGAATGTTTGTGTTCCCAAACAAGCCCTTTTAATCTTCCTAAATGTGCTATGGTGTTCATCATTCAATAACATAATACTTTTCTTCTACGCTTAATATATGATCCACCAATTCTTGATGCTTGACCAACTTACCTTCCTAACTCTGATTCACTGTTTGACCGTACTGAATGGCATGGAATGTCTAATATCTATTCCTTTCCAGAGAATGTTCTTCCAATATGCAGGAACTTCAATATGTAATGTGAAATAAAGTTATATTTACTTGAATTTACGAGTGACCTAATTATTATTATTAGGTTTTTTGACAAGTAAAAGTTTTACTAATATTAAAAGAAGAATAGGCATTGCTCAAGTACATACTCTTTCTAATGCCCTGAATTGAATCTGATTCATATCTCCTGCTATTGATGAGCTGATAATGGCAAAGTGTGATGTTTTCTACTATTATAAGATGCTTTTTCCCAGTTCTCTCTTGATATGTTAAAAGTTCGTCCTTCATTCCTTTTTCCTTTTTAATCATCTTTGAACTGATAATGTCTATCTTGGTTGCCTTTTATAGATCCTGATTGAGGTTGATCATCTACAAGACGCCCCTAGTCCTTACCTACAAATTAAAGGTGTTAATAAAGAGGCTGTAGCTGCTGGTGGTTCTATGCTTAAACTGGATGGCTCATATACTACGAAGGTCTTGCCCCTACTACTTGAACAACATAGAATGTTTGCGTGCTTGCGTAGCAAGCTGCATGCCAGTAAATAAATCACCACCAGAACCAAATCGCATCATAATTCTGTCAGAATTTTATTGATGCTTTTTGTATTTGTAGAGTTATCTTCAAATAATTTTGGAGAGATTACCCGCGATCGAAAGAAGTTCCAGTGGAATTAACCCTCAGCAAGCTGCAAGGCTGCAGGAACTCGTGGAATTTATTCAATCTCAGGTATCTTAGAGATGAGTAAATAAGGATGATTGCCATTTGCTTCCGAAATTTAAACAACAGATAATATTCCTGGTTTAAATTTTAGGACCATGTCAAATACTATCTGCATAGCTTTTTCTGTGGACTCTGTACTGTTGCAGATTATCATCCCCAGAAATCTCCAAAACTAGTGGAATTTCTCTTTCCTCCCTATTTGCATTAAAGTGCAGATGCCATATTTGCTACATCTCTAATTGTTGGTTGAAATACTGTTGTGGAACCAACAGGGTAGCAGTTCTGCTTCAGAATCCTCACCATGTAGGGAGGTATCTCCAATAGATGGGATTATCGAAGACATGCAATCCAGGATTAAAAGGCTTGAAAGGTGGCACACCATCAATACGGTAAGTGCAACACCTTTTCTCACATTGTCTACTTCTCTAAATAATTTTATTGCTTTTCCGATTATATTCCCTGCTGAATATCTTTTCACAGGTCTCACTTTGTATACTTTCCGTGTACTTGGGTATTGTCTAGTTTCATTCTATTCAATAAAGAATCTTACTTATAAAAAAAAAAAAAAAAAAACTTTTCGCAGGTACTTTGGACCTTCCTGATGTCTGCCCTTGTTGGTTATTCACTCTACCAAAGGAAGCGCCAATAATGGCTTTTTTTTTTTTACTTGCATTGACGATAGTTGATCCATTTATGTCATACTCAAGTCAGATATAGTGCCATAAAAGATTGTCCATGGCGTACGTATTTTTGTTCAGGCATTTTGTGACAATCTAGAGGGGCAGGGATGCTGACAGTATCAAGATCCAAGATTTATGACTCATACAAGAGTTAACATAGGTCATTGAAGTGTTAACGAGTGATATTCGTTTTGGAAGATTGCATAAAAGAAAGTAAAGTTACATCCATTCTGAAATACAAAATGGAAAGACCATTTTGCTAATGAGTTTTGCAAAACTTATGTGAAAGAAAAAGAAAAAAAGAAAAAAAAAGGGCTACGAGAACGGAGGTCCTGCAAATAAGGAAACACCATTTTTGAGAAGCCAATACCAGGGACACGAGGGTTCCTTATATTGATACAATCAAATCCAATTCTCAGGATTTCAATTTGCACAAAATCAGTCAAGGAATTATCAGTTATTTTCATTGATTTATAAATATTAGTTATTTCCTTACATTTGTTTATTTCCATATTTAGTTTGACTTCTTGTATCTATTTAATCAACAGTGTATCATTGTAATCAACAAGTCATTTGGGAATAAAATTATTCTAGTCTCACGTTCTTAACATGGTATCAACCTAAACACGATCCCTCCCTAACCCGAACCCTCCATGTCTTCCTCTTCTTCTTCTTCTTCCCTAACTGATGTCCCTCTGATTCTCCTAACCTAATTCTTGTTTCTGGTCTCTTTACCGGAGATAATTTTTCAAAATGGCAAAAAGCCATGACCCACACACTCAATGCCAAGAATAAACTCAGCTTTGTCGATGGCTCCCTTCCCACCCCTGATTCTAGTTCTCCCGAATACAAACAATGGAACTAAACCAAGGACATGGTCTTTATCTGGATTTTGAACTCCATCAGTCAATCTCTAGCCAACTCCCTTGAATATCACACAAACTCACGCGACGTTTGGGTTGACCTCCAGTCGCGTTTCAGCCACGGCAACAACGCCTGTCTCTACCACCTCAAGCGTGCGCTCTCCTCTCTGCAACAAAACACCAATTCCATCTGTGAGTATTACAACCACATCAAACAAATCTGGGATGAATTAAGTCACCTTCAAAACATCAATGATCTCAAAGATATGCAAAAACAAGCCGATGATGAGCGTGTCTTCCAGTTTCTCCTTGGCCTCAACGACTCCTTTGCCCAACTCAAAACCCAAATTCTAGCTATGGATCTTCTTCCTCCCATCACCAAGGTTTTTTCTATTTTATTTCAGGAAGAACAACAGCGTCCTTCAGCTCCACCCACTTGTCACTTATCTCCTTCCCTTACACTTTTTAATGTCTGTCCCTCAGCTCACCACTAACACAAATTGCATTGTTTCTTTTTCCTCGAAAAACTTTTTCTTTCAGGACCCACAGTCGACGAGGCTGATTGGAGCGGATGATTTTTGCAATGGGCTTTATGTGTACCGGCCCAACAACGTCCTGGTTTTTTCCATGCAATCCTCTACTAATAAAGACTTATGGCACCGATGCCTAGGTCATCCTTCTTGTTTTTTTCTTCCTCAATTATTTAATTCTTCTTATGTTGTCTCGAATTGTGATATTTGTGCTCGTTCTAAGCACACACGTTTGCCTTTTTCCTCTAATGATAATAAAAGTACTTTTACTTTTAATAGAATATTTTGTAACATTTGGGGTAGTTACCACACTTCTTCCATTTGTGGTTCTCATTATTTTCTCACTATTGTTTATGATTTTTCCCGTACCACTTGGCTCTATCTTATGTGTCATAAATCTGAAGCATATACCAATCTTATGCATTTCTTTGCCCTTGTCCAAAATCAATTCAATACCACGGTCAAAAAAATTCGCACTGATAATGGTCAAGACTTTATTTCGCACAAATTTCAAACATATCTTCATAATCACGGCATTATCCATGAACGTACCTGTATTGAAACTCCCCAACAAAATTGTGTTGTAGAGCGAAAACACAGACACCTATTGAATATTACTCGTAGTCTTCGTTTCCAAGTCCACTTACCCCTCAAATTTTGGGGCGAATGTGTGCTCACTGCTGCATATCTTATTAATCGAACACCCAGTCGCACTCTTCAAAATAAATCTCCTTTTGAACTTCTCTTTGACCCCATTCCAAACTATACTCATCTTCATGTCTTTGGTTGTCTCTGTTACGCTCAAACCCTCGGTGCTCATCGAGATAAATTCTCTCTCCATGCCTCAAAATGTATCTTTCTTGGCTACCCTAGCAATCACAAAGCGTACAAACTATATAACCTCGACACCCAAACCATCTTTTTTTCCCATGATGTCACCTTTCATGAAGACATCTTTCATTTTCAAGATCTTCCAGATATTTCTCACTCACCTCTCCCTATACTTCCCTTACCCATTCCCGAAACTCCTCTACCAACCTCACCTCCCTCTCCTCCTCATATCACCACGGCCTCTCCTCCTATTTCTATCCCATAACCTCCATCCACTCATCCTCGTCGCACTACTACTCGACCAGCTTATCTCCAGGATTATGTTTGTCCGACACTACACGCAGGGCCCGTGGCATCATCACTCGTTGCATCAACCTTAGGTACTGCTCACCCTTTATCTGCCTTTCTTTCTTACTCTCGTTTTTCTCTTTCTCATCTTACATATTTATATGCTCTCACCACTTCTATTGAACCTTCTTGCTATTCTATTGCTCTTCGTCATTCTCATTGGCGGGAAGCAATGTCTAATGAGTTATGTGCCCTTGAAGCCAATTCCACCTGGACACTTGAGCCCCTCCCTTCTGGAAAAAAACCCATTGGTTGCAAATGAGTCTTTAAAACCAAACTCAAAGCCGATGACTCAATTGAAAGATATAAAACTCATCTTGTTGGAAAAGGCTACACTCAAGTTGAAGGTCTCAACTATCACGAGACTTTTGCACCCGTTGCAAAAATGACTACTATCAGGTGTTTGTTAGCTGTCGCTGCCACTCAACAATGGATCATCCACCAATTAGACGTCAACAATGCATTCCTCCACGGTGATCTTGATGAAGAAGTGTACATGACACCACCTCCCAGATATTGTCCTAAGGGGGAGACCCGCGTCTGCCATCTTCGCAAATCTCTCTATGGCCTCAAACAAGCCTCTCGCAACTGGTTTTTTAAACTAACCGCTGTGCTTCTTGATGCAGGTTTCACTCAATCTCAAGCAGATCACTCTTTGTTCACATTAGTCACCACCACGAGTATCACCGTTGTGCTTGTCTACGTCGATGATATCCCGGTTGCTGGCAATGATATCTCCCAAATCGAGGTCTTCAAACGTGCTCTCTCCACCAATTTCCAAAACCAAGGATCTTAGCCCCCTCAAATATTTTCTTGGTCTCAAAATTGCTCGTTCCAAAAAAGGCATCTTCTTTAACCAACGAAAATATGCTCTTGACATACTGAATGACAGTGGCCAACTTGGTGCTCGAGTCGCTCCTTTTCCCATGGAACAAAATTTGAAACTCACCAATCAAGATCGTCCCCTTCTTTCTGATCCGAGTGCCTATCAACGACTTGTGGGCCGACTCATCTACCTGACCATCACTCGTCCTGATATTGTCTTCTTCGTGAACATCCTCAGTCAGTTTATGCATGCTCCTCTCCTTCCACACATGCAAGCCGCCACTCGTGTTCTTCGCTACATCAAAGGCAGCCTAGGCCAAGGCATTTTCTTTCCGTCCTCCAACCCTCTACATGTTATAGCCTACACTGATTCTGATTGGGCCAGCTGTCCCACCACTCGTCGCTCCACCACCAGTTTTTTCATTCAGCTCGGCATAAGTCCTATTTCATGGCGCACAAAAAAACAAACGACCGTAGCCCGTTCTTCCGCCGAAGCTGAATATCGTGCCATGGCTGTCACCACATGCGAGCTTATCTGGTTGAAACAACTCCTAACTGATTTTGGTATCCCTCATCCTGAACCTTTCAGTTTGCACTGTGATAATTAATCTGCTCTACACATTGCCCATAATCCTATGTTCCATGAACGCACCAAGCACATTGAGATTGATTGCCACATTATTCAAGACAAGATCCGGTTTGGACTCACTGCGGTCCACACGTCATCACATGAACAAATTGCGGACATCTTTACTAAACCGTTAGGCAGAGAATTTTTTCATCATTTTTTATTCAAGTTGGGCATTACGGATTTTCATGCGCCAACTTGAGGGAGAGTATTGACACAATCAAATCCAATTCTCAGGATTTCAATTTGCACAAAATCAACCAAGGAATCATCAGTTATTTCCATTGATTTGTAAATATCAGTTATTTCCTTACATTTGTTTATTTCCATATTTAGTTTAACTTCCTTTATCTATTTAATCAACAGTGTATCATTGTAATCAACAAGTCATTTGAGAATAAAATTATTCTAGTCTCACGTTCTTAACACCTTATTTGCCGCAAATCCGGTAACCCAGATGCCTGCATTTCTGACTTTTTGGACGTCGTGGCTGGCTCCCGCGCTGGCAGCATCTTTGCTTCACTCCTTTTCACTTGTGGCAGAGACGGCACCCCAATGTTCACCATCGACCAGGCGCTGCAAGATTTCGGTGTCAAATGGAGGGAGGAAAATGCCTGGTTGAAGACCGAAGAAAATACAAAAAGCCACGTTTCATTTTCCCTACCAGTTGCATATAGTGTTTTTGTTTGCTAATTTAAGGGGGTTTCTTTCAAGAAACATACATGAATTTCAAACAAGGGCCAAAACTGCTTATTGACAATCGGTACAATTTTGGAGTTCTGGTACAAATTTCTCATTCAAACAGAATAAAACAGCAACTTCTAGCTAAGGATTCCTTCATTCTTCATAAAATATACAGCAACGGCGAGTAGAATGACGAACACAATGACCCATAAGCTCAATCCACCTGCAAGAAGATCAATAAATTGGAGTGAATCCCCGCTCAACAACAGATTATCAGACACGTCGAAAGAATTAGTAATTACAGACTCCATCCTTCCATCAAGACGGTCAACTGGTTCAACCCAACTTCTTGTTGAACCTATATTTTTTACAAGTGCATTAACTCCAATTATTTACTAGATGAAAGAACATTTGGCTTGGAACCAATATGTTTCGGAAAATTTATCGAGGAGCCAGTTGCAGAGTGTAACCTAAAATGAGAAATACGTGTCCATTAAAACTTTAGAAGCGATGGCAAGACACAAGGGACATGCCAGATGAATCTCTACTGATATGTTTAAACATAGTTTTACTTTAGCACAGGTCTCTCGCCATTCCTAGATATCTGAATGCACCCCCCACATTCTCCCTTGTCCCTTCTCCCTTCCAGGTTTCTCTTGAACATTTCAATTCCTGGCCGTTATCAAGCTTTCAGGATTAAATTCATTCTTCCCAAATTCAATGTCAGTTCCATTAGAGAAACTATCCTTTCAACTAAAGCAACGAAGCTATGAAAACCCTAATCCTTGAGGCCTAAATTTGCAATTTGAGCTGAAGTCAGATATTATCAAGTGACTGGATAGGCTGTAGATCGCGTTGACCATTGCCAGCCCAACAAAACAGAGATAGTTTACTCGATACATCAGAAAATAAGGAATGCACATACCCGTTTTCTTCCTCTCCTCAATAAGTGTCACCCTCGCACTTGAGTCCAGGGATACAGAAGCCAAAGCCCTATATTCAAAGTTTCATGGTTCATCACCAAATTATTTATTCCTATTAAGGGAAATACTGCACAGCATAATTGTTATTAAGAAGCAGAGCAGATTTGCTTATTGATACCTTGAGTCATGAGAGAATGCCAGGGCAGTTACAAAGCCAACGTGAGCTTTCCTAACCATTGTCTGAACCCGCATGCTGGTTGAGTTTAAAATCAAAATGTCTCCTTGAGTCGTCCCGCTGAATGTCAACCAATCAAAGGGAGGATAAGTTAAAAACTGACTAAGTTCCATGTTAAGTGTTAGATAGTTGTACAATACGCATTGTTATGGAAGGAAAGGAAGATTTGGTTCTCTTTTTCACACATAGAGGAGATCCTCCCCGCAAAGGATTCAACCAAGAAAGCCTGCTTTAGCCATATCAATACTGAAAAAAAAGGTAATTATTGTGACGAACGGGTGATCTTGAAAACAACAGCTTGCTGTCATGATAGACTGTCTGTCTTAAAGCCAGTGGCCTGGGAACACATCTTGCAGGATGTCTTCAAAAGCATCCAAGTTCACTCTTTTTCGCTGTAAAGAGTTGAGCATTGGCTATATGGATTTCCATTGTAGACGACATAGGTGGAGGATAATTGGTGATGTAAGGCACAATCATATCTATTCAATACCAATACTTGAAAATAATTGAATGTAGGGTGACAAATCATGTCGTAAAGCGCTTCAAACTAGCCAAGTGAATCTTACCAAGCAAGGAACTTTCCATCTGGTGAAACATTAAAGGCAGAAATTGTGTCCCGAGCAACAGGCTTGGATCCCATCCTCCTCCACGTGGTTGGATTCCAAGTCACGATGCTCCCACCTTTACCTATGTAGGATAATGATAACAGTGGTCAGCTCATTAAACAGTAATGTAAACAACAAAAACTTTCACCATAAACTGGGAGGATGGCATCTCATCTGAATGTTCACCTGTCACTGCAGCAATATATAGGACCTGATTCTTATCACTACTCTCAGAAAATTTACATGAGCAAAAAACCTCATCCTGTATGCACAGATGATAGGAAATTTATCAGCTCAAATCAAAGGAAAGGTGTGAATTTTCTCCTTTCAACTTAATTCAAATAGACAGCGTCTGACATCATGGCCAGGTGGTTCCACAATAAGCCCACAATCGATAATGCCATGACTGCATGTTAAAAACATCAACCAAATATACTTGACTGGAAGCGGCTGTCAACTTAGAAAGCGAAGTATCAATCTGGTTTCAACTGAAGTTGAAAATGAGCTTTTCCTTCATTGGAAATTGGAAAATTTCAATGAATTGCTTACATTTTCCTTTGGAAGTGAAGCTATGACCGTTGAGGATGTCACATCCCAAACCCTGGCAGGGCCACTATTTCCTAAGGAGACAAGATATTTCCCATCAGGGCTGCAATAAAACCAAACTAGAGCGTCAACACAACTTCCTTTCAGACAAAGGATGCAACATGTGCTTACTAAAAGATATATTAAAAGAGAGGTAGTATGTATAAATTCAAATTTCCTTTTTTTTTTTTTTCTCTAAATCTCGTAATATTAAGAGTGAAATTTCAAATGCATGCCATCAGACCTGAAGTCTAAGTTCTTCAAAGTGGTATGAGCGCCAGCCTCATTGAGAGTAATTTCCATGCTAGGCCACTTGAAGACCCTCAAATTTCCATCCTGTACTGCACAGAATTCAGATCATCATATGGCATCTTATATCTGCATGAAACAAGAGACAAAGTTTGGAAAAGAAAATCCAGATAATGGAAATCAAGCTTTCAGTCCAGGGACGAAGCAAAACTTAACTCCATTGAACAATATACAAAAATCAGCCAATGAATATAAAGATAAACCGGAGAATAGACCCCATAGCAGGCAATGTATTCCAAAGAAAAGAATTTAGTTGTAGAAAGCAAACTTGCATGACTTGCATTCTGATTTGTTTATGTAGATGACTATGATGTATTTCCTAACAAAGCTTATAAAATTCAAACGAAACCAACAGAATTAAGAACCTGAATCCACATTTTTTAGCACAAAAAAAAAGAAAAAAAGAAAAAGATGCTAATTCATTAAGATTTGCATTAAAACCAGAAAACTATTCTAACGTCAACCTTCTGATATAATCTACCATGCCAATTTCAGAGTGTTGCCAAAGCAAAGTTATGTATTCAGAACATGCCAGAGAGGGAGTACATGAAACACTATGGCTCAAAAGAAACAAGGGAGTCTCTTTTAAGTGAAATCGAGTAATTTACAAGAGAGAATAAATCGATTAATTTAACGAGAGGATGGGTCCCACAAATAAAGAATAGTTTTTTTTTACAATTTTTTTAGGTGGGGTCCACTTTTTAACAAGGGCTTGTATGGGGCTTGCACAAATCATTTCTCTAAATAGAAGATGAGCAAAAACAGCTGAAAATAAGGAAAAAAAATTAGTTTCACATTGAAATGCTTGGTTTTTTTCACGATCCTAAGGGTTAAGGGTAAAAGGAAATCATCAATATCTAATAGGCATGGGACTTCTGAAACAATAATTTTTTTTTTTGCTAAGTAGACTTTTGAAACAATAATTAGACTTGCAATAATTGAGATAAGAGCCTACACCATGTCACGAGCTCGAGTCACGGAGAGGTATCCTACATGATCAAAATCTATGGGTATTCCGAATGGGTGTAGTCTTAAGTCATTGAATATCGATAAGTGGAGCAGCTGAAAGAAAAAGATTGGGTCACTTGCTGATAGAGTGGACATTCCATGAAAGTTGGATGTGGAACCGGGGTGGAATGTTGCAATCCATAGGGTTGAGGGCTTAATTAAATCAGTATCCAACAGTGCTAAGCTTTCGAAAGAATGGTTAGGCCCACGACAAGTTCACTTTAATTCTGGTTACATGAGGCTGGTAAAATAATTCCTTTCATGGTAAAACTCTATAAAAGGGCCAGATGCTCCTTTATAGTCATCAACAGCAAAGTTTTATCTTACTATCTTAGTCCCACCATTTCATACCGTGTATAGAGCATTCCTTAGTTGAGATGCAAAGGAGATGTTACCTTGGGAGACCCATAAATGGAAAAAAAAAAAGAAAAGACAGTGGTGTAAAGAGACCCTTCAGGCAGGTTTGGGAAGTGAGATGAGAATTTTGTGTTTTGTTTGAAAGTTTAAAATATTATGTTTTAATATTATTATTGTTTTGGAATTTGAAAAAGTTGAATTGGGATTTGAAAAAGTTGAATTGTTTATTATATTTTGTATGGGGATTTGAAAAAGGTGTAATAATGAGATGAGATGCGATGAGAATTTTGTGTCTCATCCCACCCTCCAAACCTGCCGACACTCCAAACAACTTCTGAGTTTATTTTAATTAATAGACGACCATCTCTCTAGTGCAGAATCAGACCGAAAGTCAGAACGTAATATGTTGAAATGTCACTTTCTCATGTTACAAGACATGTAATGTCTGTTAAGTTATGAGAAAAATGTTGAAAGACAGCATCTACCTCGCCACCAGCAGCAAGCGCAGAACCCTCCTTGTTAAAAGCTAATGCTAATTGCTGTCCAACATCTTCCAACTGGGTGAGCACTTTATCAGACAGCTTCAAACCCAATTTATGAACTTCCTCGCTCTTTTCTACTTCCCATTTGAACCATCTGCATTGAAAGAACTCAATAATAGATCAACAAATCTCAATTAACTGGATAGAACAAAACTAATGGGTTAATTTACTCAACTATTTTCACAGAGTCTGTTAATATGGGACTCTAATTAAGTGCTCAAGCATATCTTTGAGAAACAAGTTTTTCACAATGAAGTTTCTAGATCGTGTACTGCCACAATGACGTTAATTGCCTCCATATTATCCAACACAATAGCACACCCATTTGAGGTCCTCCCTAGTGGTTCTTAATTGAGTTATTCCAGGATCTTGAAGAGAAATGGGTCTATATAATTTAAATGATTTCATTGCAATCATCTCTAAGCTATGAAGCATAGATATACCAAAGATACAGTTCAAATGCAGGCGGGTGCATTTTGTAAATGTGTTCGGTAATGAGAAATTCATTTCAAATTTTGGAAACAGCCTGGCCATGATTTTAACAGGGGAGGAATATCCGTGCTCTCTCATGCTCTTTGCTTCTCTTTCTTGTCTTAACTATACCTCTGGTGCTAACTGAGAATCTCTCTCTCTCTCTCTCTCTGCTTTTATCTGACTTGTCGGAAGCCTATTACAGCATCATAAACCCTTTTCCTTTTACACAAGAAAGCTAATCGTGTTATGAGAGAAGAGAAAAGAAGAAGAAGAAGAAACTTTGAGATTGCTGCATATATATATTATATATATATATATATATAAGCAGAAATTTAACACATACTTAAAATGTTCACAAAAAGTTCATAGGTTCTGAACTTCCCTACGATACATAACCTTTGTTCACAAAAAGTTCATAGGTTCTGAACTTCCCTACGCTACATAACCTTTGTGATTTTGCCGCTCTAGAGATAATTTTCCTTAGATAATGTTTGTCAATTTCTGGAAAAATATGGAAAGAATGAATACCTGCAACTCTTAGGCATTGAACAAATGAGGCCATCTCGACCAGGATGAATCCCCATTCTATAAGGCAAATCAGAGCCAGTTCCAAGCTTAGCCACCTGAAATGAAAGACAACTCATTTATAAATAGAAGAAAAAGTATCATCTCAAATGATAAAATATATTTAGCAATCCATGACTGTCTTGAACAATTGGGGAACGCCGGAAGCTAACGATCTTATCATCATTTTTTTTTTTTTTTTATAAGTAAACGATGTTATTAACAGAGATAGGCATAGCCCAAGTACACCGGATGGTATACAAGAGATAAGACCTATCTAGGTTGAAGTAGTGATCTTATCATCATTGATCCTCTAGAACCTTAAAATTAAAACTAAGCTAGCTGAAAATGGAGTTTTTACATTAGGCAAGCAAAGACTTACATGTAATTTGATACCAAAAATCAATATATATACAATTATTCAACAGCGATTCCAAAATTCTACAATCCCCAAATTTATTCCACTTACAACTCAGCACAAGAAAAAAAGACTCAATAACCAAAACTCAAATCTGAACGAGAAATTCTTACAGGCTGATCGGAGAGAACGTTAGATGTGTAGTCGAATCGGGCAAGAACAACGGCGTTCGGGATTCCACTCCGGCCCTCGCCGCCGCCACCGGCGAACACGATGTAGTTATAATCGGCGGAGGACTCCGGAGCCAGAGAAGATCCGTCGCCTCTGGAAATTTGATCGCTGGATTGGTTGAGGTCTTCCTCCTGGCCTGAGGATTCGTGTTCGAATTTGATGCTCTTAAACGGAACCCAAGCGGCCGAATAGAAAGGGAGGCCGTATTTCTGGAAGTTGGGAGTGTCCAGGCCCTTGCTCCTCCCCATTTTCTTTGATCGGAGTGCCACTTAGATCTTTGCTTCTCCAGCAGAATAAGTCAAGGAATTAATAAGCTCTTGGAAGAGCTACCTTCCTTTACACCTTTATGAATCCGATACTCTGTTCAGACATTTCCTTCGCGATGACAAAGCTAAATAACACATTTGGAAACGGGTCATGATACCCGTCATAGCCTCATGCACACTCAATTAAAATAAAAATATGTCACTTTACTTTTTTATCCTCATTTTACGTAAAAACATGTATGGAATCATTTTACATTTTTACCTTCATTTTACTCGAAAACATGTTCCAGATTCCGTCCCCTTCTTCTTCCCGCCGCCCCCCCTCTCCAAGTACGCTTCCTGGTCTTTAGTCACAAGATCGCAATTGAGTAAAACAATTTTTGCTACAATTTTCAGATTAAGAATGGCCATGATGACTCCGATAGGCAACATGTCATCAACCATTCCGTAATTCCAAAAAAATATTAATATATCAACTTCATATGTTGGTGTAAATCAGATTCAAAGCCATCCTTCAAATGCATGGAGAGAATAAAACTTCCGCCAACGTACTTGCATAATCATCTCTAGCAATTTGTCATGCTGCAAAAGAAAACTGGGCCAAAATTTCTACTATAAGCCATATGGTTTCTCTTGCATCACAAATAGCCGATAACAGAGAACATACTTGCATCACAAATAGTCGAAAACAGAGAACTTTAGAAAGCCATATGGTTTCTCTCCCAGACAATCGCTAATACTATTGCTAGTTACATTAATGTCTAGCTCTAACCCAACTTTTTAGCTCTAATCCCTTATGAGATTACAGCCGACTGATTTACAGTGAGATTACAAAAATGAGAGAGGGGGGGGGGCTAGTTGCTACAGTTACCTTATAACTCCTTCCTGTGTTGCCGATCGGAATATGCCCAAGTCTAAGTTCTTAGTGCAGTGAAGAGTAGAAAGTACGGGACTTGGATTTTTCTTGCGATAGGAATTTTTTTTTTCCGGCAGTTAGGGGCCAGGAAGCAGGGGACTTGGGGGGGAACAAAGGGACGGAATCTGGAACGACATGTCTGTAAGTAAAATGAGAGTAAAAAGGTAAAATGATATGTTTGTGGGTGTTCAGGAGGTGGACTTATCCTTTTATCCTTTTTCTATGCGACTGTCTTTTATCCTTTTTCTATTAGAATTCTTTTTTTTTTTTTTGAATAAAACCTCTATTTCATTTCATAAAACTGTTCTATGGCTATCAGCCATTACAAGAGGCAGAATACTTGGTATTACATTGTCAAGATAAATAACTCCATTGCATAGTGAAGCTGCCTGTTGAGCCAATAAATGTGCCACTTTGTTTCCATCCCTCTTAGTATGTTTAATATCCCACATTATATCAGCCAAGATCAATCTTGTATCTCTCACCATGCAATTCAGAATACCATGTTAATCACTTCTCTTCTTCACTGCATTAACAACCTGCCTTGAGTCTCCTTCAAAAATCACATTTTGCAAACCCAAATTTTTACACTAACCTGCTGCAGTGACCAAATCCCTTGCCTCTGCTATACTAGGCTGCACACAAAAAGTTACTGATTGCATAAAAGTTGCCAAAACATCCCCTTCATGGTCTCTTAACACTACTCCAACACCTATTTTCTGGTTTGTCTTCCTAATTGCCACATCCCAATTCAGTTTTAACCAATCTGTTGGAGGAGGTTGCCATTGTATACCAGCTTGCTGGTTTCAGATACTGTTTGAACCTTCAATCTGAGTATGAGCTTGGATGAAGTCTTCATGTGCTATTAAAGATCTGTTATACAAAATTGATGGATGTAAGAAAATATTTTTAAAAATAAACTTATTTCTTCTAATCCATATAGACCTTGCTATTTCTGCAAAGAAAACAATCTCCTGAGGTCCAATTCTGTTAAGCACTTGCATAAAAATATTCCCAAACTCCTCATCTGTTATAGAAGCTTTTTGCAACAGGTGCCAAACATCAAACATCTTGAGACGAGGGACAAGACCAGAGAACATGTCCTGGTGTTTCCTGTGATTGAAGGCAAATGGGACAAGTAGGGTCTGTAATTATTCTTTTCTTACATAAATTATGTTTGGTGGGTAGTGCATCCTTGCAAGCACGCCATGTAAAGACTTTAACAGCATTTGTAGTCTTCATATTCCATATACCCTTCCACAATTCTCTCTTGTCAGTTGTGTTTGATGATTCCCCTTTTCTGATTCCTTGTTTCTGTCTTTGCAGGTGATAAGCACTTCGTACAGAAAAACTACCATCTG